>NC_045431.1:242674093-242976281 GCF_902635505.1 Sarcophilus harrisii
CACACACACACACACACACACACTCACACACACTTCATCTTGGCTGGCTCTCCCTCCATCATTTTCTCTCCATTTACTCCTCATGTGTGGGACACGCCAGCCCCACGCTCTGGTTCCATGAACACTTCCATGTGCCCAGCTCCACACATTAGCCCCTCAAAGCTCCGCTCATCCCACTCCCTGAAAATTCGGTAAGAACGGAGTAAAAACCAGAGAGACTGAGGAGGCTTCCTTACTTATTCTGGTTTGAGACATGTGTATATGCACCTGGATGGCCGGGGTGGCCTGAGTTCTGGCCTGTTCCTGGGGTGAGAGAGGGAACAGAACTCCCTTCCCCCAAAGGGCTCCCTTCACCTCTGGGTATCTTATTAGTGGCTCTAAAACCAATTTTCTGTTGTTGACTTGGTCAACCCAAGTGTGGTGACATTTCACACTCAGTGGGAAGCCACGTCCTTCTGGGGCATTGGGTAAAGGAGACCAAAGGGCCAGTCAGAGTCATGAGTGGATGATCAGTCAATCAGCTTTTATTAAGCACCTACTATGTGCCTGGCACTCTGCTAAGGATTTTTACAAATACTGTCTTATTTAATCTTCACAACAACCCTGTGAGATAGATGCTGTTATGATCCTTTTATAATTGAGGAAACTGAGGCAGACAGAGAGTAAATGACTTGTCCAATGTCCCATAGTTAATAATCATCTGTGGTTAGATTTAAATTCAGATAACCCAGACTCCAGGCCCAACACTCTAACCGTTGCCCCACCCAGCTGCCTCTGATAGAGAATATCTGCATTGAATTAATCAATCCACCATATCAGTGAGGTTAATTGAATGAAAACCATGGTATACATGGGCCATAATGCACACGTTTATGCAGACATATTTATGCAGTTATCTTGCTGCACAAGGAGAATCAAATCAAACTGGGAAAAAATGAGAAAGAAAATAAAATGCAAACAAACAACAAACAGTGAGAGTGCGATGCTGTGATCCACACTCAGTTCCCACAGTCCTCTCTGGGTGCAGACGGCTCCATCACAAGATCATCGGAACTGGCCTGGATCACCTCATTGTCAAAGGGAGCCATGTTCATCAGAATTGCTCATCATACAGTCTTGTTGCCGTGTACAATGATCTCCTGGTTCGTCTCACTTCCCTCAGCATCAGTTCCCGTCAGTCTCTCCAGGCCTCTCTGAAATCCTCCTGTTGGTCATTTCTTACTGAACCATAATATTCCATAACATTCATGTACCACAATTTATTCAGCCATTCCCCCACTGATGGGCAGCCACTCAGTTTCCAGTCTCTTGCCACTACAAGAAGGGCCACCACAAACCCTTTTCATGTGCCATAATTTGTTTAGCTGTTTTCCAATCGATGGAATCTTCTTAGCTCCAGTTCTTTGCCGCTACAAAATGAGCTGCAATAAATATTTTTGTGATGCTACGTAGGAAGTGAATTAGGACTGGCTGTCAACCAAGTCATGTGGGGTTTTAAGAAAAAAAGAGAAGAGGGGGCAGCTGGATGGGGCAGGGGAGAGAGCACCAGCCCTGAAGTCAGGAGGACCTGAGTTCAAATATGACCTCAGACACTTAATACTTCCTGGCTGTGGGACCCTGGGCAAGTCACTTAACCCCAATTGCCTCAGAAAGAGAGAGAGAGAAACAGAGACAGAGAGAGAGAGAGAGAGAGAGAGAGAGAGAGAGAGAGAGAGAGAGAGAGAGAGAGAGAGAGAGAGAGAGAGGAGTCAGAAATTCTAATGGCAAGCCCACCAGGAAATGGAACAGCTTCAGCCAAGCCCCTGAGAAAGAATTGTTTGGGGGCAAAGAGAGCCTCTGTCTACCCCCCCCCCAACTCCTTTGATCAGAGGCTGACTTTGAAAACTTCAAAAGGTCAGAAGATGTATTTGTGATGTGATCTGTGATGTGGGGTTTGGCCCCAGATGGCACAGGCCTCAGAGCCGGAATTCCCAGTGGCCGTTCTCTTGGGCAAAGGGTAGATTTATTTAGGAGAAGAGGTTACAGACAAAATGAAGGGATACAATAGGCACCAGGAAGGGTAAATATGAAATAGAGCAAGAGAGTGTATGAAAGACAAGCTCCTCAGTGCAACTCACAATTACCCAGGAGGAAGGGAGCCCCTCGTGACGTTGAGACGTGTCCTTAGCTGCGGGCTAAATCCTGAAAGGGACTCGGCGCCCTAAAAGAGTTAGCTGCAAGGGGGAGAAGTGGGCCTGGGAAGCACAGTGGAGTTAGGGGAGACACCACAGGACACGAGGAAAGGGGAAGGAGGACAGCACAAGGCAGAGTGCCGTGGGGGGCCCAATGGAGGGAGCAGCTCACAAGTAGATTTTAGAGGGAAAACATAACCTCAGGGACAGGACTGGGATCTCTCCAGAGGTGGGTCCCAGGAGTTTGACAAAACTTGGATCTCAGACTAGACCAACTGCCCCAAACTTTACAGTTAAACTGATCTCAATCAGAGCCTTCTGCCTGTTGCCTCAGGGATCCATTTTGATCAATTCTTCTGCTAATCACACCTAACACTCATTTTGATGTTATTTTCATTCCCCACTCTTTTCATTTATTAGAGAAATCTTTTGAAAAGTAGATCGGGGTTTCCCCAAACAGAAGGACCCTGAAATTTTAAGGCCAAATCCTGGGACACCAGTTAGTGTCCAGAAACACAGGAAACATGGTGAAATACAGCGGTCAATGGGATTGGA
Source organism: Sarcophilus harrisii (assembly GCF_902635505.1). Lineage (NCBI taxonomy): Eukaryota > Metazoa > Chordata > Mammalia > Dasyuromorphia > Dasyuridae > Sarcophilus > Sarcophilus harrisii. The sequence goes on from NC_045431.1 coordinate 242,676,820, forward strand.
GTGTTACAGAGAAGAACTGGACCCAAAGTGTGGCGATATCATGGGGGCACAAATTTAGTTACACACCAAGTACACATGGGGGCACAATAGCAGAGAGTAACACAAAGCCAGTTAGCACCTTACTGGGGCCCACTCAGACACCGGCTGCTAGTTTGCTGGGGTGCATTCACCTCAACAGTCAGTTTCCTTCCAAACAGATAGGATCCAAAGTCCTTTGGGTTATGGGGCGATGAGCTCACCTTCGGAAACTACTTTCTGCTGGGAAGAGACACCGAGCTCTTTTGGAGGCGCAGGCCTGGAGGGGAGCGAAGTGAGCTCTTGCAGTGAATTCTGAGTCAGGGCCTGGAGTTGCTCAATGCAGATTCGAATGTTGCTCATTTGAAAGTGACCAAAGCCTAAAACAAACCTGAGAAGCAGAGGTTAGGAGTGTTACAAACAGCAAAAGGGTCGCTTGGGTGGCCAAGGACACATGTACCAAATGTTCCGGATAACGGAGCTCAGACTTTGTCCCGGGGGGAACAAAACTTCTTCTATACTGAGCTGTCAGAGCCCTCCGGGAGGGACAGGGGTAGCCTGAGAGAGCACCAAGAAAATTGACTTTTTATGTGGATGTAACCAAAACCTCTCAACTTACATTTTTAAAAATCTGCACTAAATTCTCTCATGCTGCATGAGAACAGCAGCCGGGTCTCCCAGACCGTCACTCAGTAGCTAACGGTTCTTACAGTCTGAAAGATTTAGAGACCTTGTACAAACATATTTCTAATTTCTAATAAAGATATAGCTCTAGTAACAGGCAGATGACCAGGCCAAATATTCACCTACCCAATGATAGAAAACAGTCACTTACCTAATGACCACACATTTTCAGAGAGAAAACTGGGAGATTGGAAGCAGCTGGGTGGTGCAGTGGAAAGAAAGAAAGAAAGAAAGAAAGAAAGAAAGAAAGAAAGAAAGAAAGAAAGAAAGAAAGAAAGAAAGAAAGAAAGAAAGAAAGAAAGAAAGAAAGAAGGGAGGGAGGAAGGGAAGAAGGAAGGAAAGAAGGAAGGAAGGAAAGGAAGGAAGGAAAGGAAGGAAAGGAAAGAAAGGAAAGGAAGGAAAGGAAGGAAGGAAGGAAGGAGGAAGGAAGGAAGGAAGGAAGGAAGGAAGGAAGGAAGGAAAGGAAGGAAAGGAAGGAAAGGAAGGAAAGGAAGGAAGGAGGAAGGAAGGAAGGAAGGAAGGAAGGAAGGAAGGAAGGAAGGAAGGAAGGAGGGAGGATGGGAGGGAGGGAGGAAAGGAGGGAGGGAAGAAGGAAAGGAAGGAAGGAAGGAAGGAAGGAAGGAAGGAAGGAAGGAAGGAAGGAAGGAAGGAAGGAAGGAAGGAAGGAAGGAAGGAGGGAGGGAGGGAGGGAGGGAGGGAAGGGAGGGAGGGAGAGAGGGAGGAAGGAATTTAAAGCTTAAAATTCGCTTGCTCTGAATATGGAGACTTGCTATAAGACAGAAAAGCAGAGGGGACAAAACATCCTTAGCTGTTTGACTTCAGGTATGAAGACCACAGATGAATTTCACTCCCTTGCCAGAGTCAGAAATAGGTGGGAATCATTCCTTATAGAAAGGAACAGGATTTGGGAGATCAAAATTATTCATGTTCTGAAAATAAAAACTTTAGGGGCAGCTAGATGGCGCAGTGGTTAGAGCAGCAGCCCTGAAGTCAGGAGGACCTGAGTTCAAATTTGTCCTCAGACACTTAACACTTACTAGCTGTGTGACCCTGGGCAAGTCACTTAACCCCAATTGCTTCAGGAAAAAAAAAAAAAACAGAAAATAAAAACTTTAATTAAAAAAATTTTTTTCCTTGTATCACTAAGTAGTAGAACCTAGATATAGAATCTTATCTAAATGATCTTTTTGCTCTTAAAAACAACAACCACAGACTAGAAAAATAAAAACAAACATTCACTTATTAACACCTTGTAAAGGTAGCCATAGAGGGCTTTGTTTTTTGTTGTGTTTGTTTATTTGTTTTGTTTTGTTTTGCTGAGACAATTGGGATTAAATGACTTGCCCAGGGTCATACAGCCAGGAAGTGTTAAGTGTCTGAGTTTGGATTTGAACTCAGGTTCTCCTGATTTCAGGGCTGCTGCTCTCTCCACTGCGCCACCTAGGGGTTTTTTCTAAGTGTGCCAAGGTGGGTAGCTTGGTAGAAGGCTACTGCTAACTTCCACATGATGGATTGAAGAATGAGCAACTGTCCTGTTGGGGAAATGTTTAAAATTAAAGACATTTCATCGGACCAGCAGGGCGGGGCCCAAAGAAGGGCTGAGCAGAGTGGGGTGCTTCCTATCTCTCCCAGTAATCAGGGAGGTGGGGGAGGGCTCAGGCCCGGCTAGGAGCAGCCACACTCAGTGAGAAGGGTGGACTATGCCTTCCTATAGAATTATGACAACTGAGCTACAATAAAACTACAACAGAATTTTCGATCCTAAATTTCATCTGTACTTTCTTGTATGGGAATTTCACAGTCCGTACCAAGCTCACCTCCAAGGCTCATGACCTTGCTAGCTGCTACAAAGAACGGGCTCATAGATCCAAGAATAAAATCCGTCTAGGTAAAGTCTTCACTGTATCAAATAACAAGAGAATAATTTATCCCAATATTGCAACCGCAGAAAGAACCCATTAACTTGGTAAATATCTACTGAGAAGTTTCAGCTAATAGTTTTTTGTTTGTTTGTTTTTTGCTGAGGCAGTGGGGGTTAAGTGACTTGCCCAGGGTCACACAGCTAGGATGTGTTAAGTGTCTGAGGTAAGATTTGAACTAGGGTCTTCCTGCCTTCAGGGCTGGTGCTCTCTCCACTGCACCACCTCGCTGCCCAACTAATAGTTTTTTATTAAAGAAACAAGACAATTTTAAAACTCAGAACCTAGATGATAACTAAATAATTTTGAGCAAAAACATCATAAAATAATCACGTGTCTAATGGGACTGATCAAATTTTAAAACATAGCTCATAACATTTTACAATTGCACAGTGTACAATGTAGAAAGCTACATAATACTCTAATTTCATCCAATTGGGACACACAAACACGTGACTCGGTTTTTGCTTCTAATCATATCAAATACAGATTTAAATTTCCGGGATAATGCTTCAGTATTTGCATCCCGGTTTCTAAGCTCTTAAACCAGAATAAACAGGTTCACAATTTTAGCACACACTAGTTGATAGTAATTATACAGAATCAGAATTCCAATTTAAACACACACAGCCCCAAATTTAATGTGACTGAAAACTTCCCTTTTGGTCCTTCTGCCATTAGGGTTGAAGGGGAAAGGGGTTCAGGATGGCTGATCCAATAAGCCACACCCTTTTACGCACTTGGGGTCCTGAGAGGATCGTGGGACTCGGGAAGTTGGGGACACAGGAGGTCCCCATCTAGAGAAAAACCAAGGGGAGCCTAGCAAATATCAGAGAGGTTGGACATACCCACAAACTGCAGAGATCTTTAATCAAGATGGTGATCAAATCAGGACAGTCTTGAGCCTCCAACTTTTCCTCCAAGGAGAAAAGCTCAACTTAGAACAAATCCAAGTTGGTCTGAACCACAGAGACGAGGCAAATTCACAAATAGACAGAAACAGGAGCAGAGATAGGAGCAACACAGAAAGAAGCGGACTTTTTAATCCTGGCCAGATGTTACACCAATTCCTTCTGCAATATTGAGGATATAAACACCTCTAAAAACCCCAAAACAATCCTACTCTAGCAGCCTCTTCCATGCCTATCCCACCTTTGTAGCGGACACCCACAGATCCAGCATCCCAGAAAAGTGGGGTCCTCACCAGAAATGGCAAAATAACTTGATTCAGGGCATCCCCCAAGTAACTCTGACCACTAGCCCCCAGTTTTTTGCTAAGTGAACAATGAACCTTGAGGAAGAAAAAACAATCCAGTTCTCCCCCCAAAACTCTGCTAGAAATGGGATATCAAATGGGGGTGCTAATAAAGGCTAGTATTAGAAAACATACGCCAAGTTCTTGTTGTTAATCCTAGAAGCCCAAGGGACTAAGTAGTTAACTGACCTCTGAGAACTTGACTTAATGATCTGAATTTGGCTTGGAAGAGTGAGCCCAGAGCCTCTAAACCATACAATCTCTAAGATTTCATAGAAATGTAAATCTATGATTTATAAATCGATATATGAACCCTGACCTAATTGAATTCAGGAGTCGCACCTTCTCCAAGAGCCAGCTGAACCTTGCACCAGGCACTCCTCCGTAGCTAAACAGGGTTAGCCGTCTGGCTAGAAATTTTGTGAAGGATTTCACAGACCACTGGGGCAAAAAATTGTTGTACCAGCCCAGCATCTTCCTGAGAGTCTGGGGTGGTTCCCACTTGGAATATTTTATGACACACTAGTTATTGGGAAAGAAATAGCACTGAAAACCTGGGAGTATGAGCCCAGCTACTTCCCAGAGAAGAGACCTGGGTCCTTCCCATCCCACTTCACTCCCTGGGAAATTTCTCGTGCAACATCCTCTGTGTAGCCCTGAACGAAAACCCCAAGACAGGATAGCAAGGAAGCTTTGGGTGAGGGTGAATCAGGGTCAGAAAGAGCTACAAAGAGAACCTGAAAATGACTGTAAGAGCCTGAACTATCTACTAACCTGCAAAAGTAACCTAATTTATATCCTAATGTATATAATGTCTATGATCCCGTCACCCTGGTTCTCTCCATGGCTCCCTATTGCCTCGAGGATAAACAACAAACTCCTTACTCTGGCATTCAACTACCACTTATCTCTAGGCTACCTTTCCAGGATTATATAACCCTATGTTAATGATTCCTATGGCACAAGTTGGGAGCCATAGTGGATAGAGCACCAGGCTAGAGTCACAAAGACCTTAGTTGAAATTTGGCCTCAGACACTTACTAGCTGTGACCCTGGCCAAGTCCTTTAACCCTGTTTGCCTCAGTTTTCTTATCTGTAAAATGAGCTGGAGAAGGAAAATGGTGAATGGCTCTATTACCTCTACCAAGAAAACCCCAAATGGGTGTCTGAGAGTCAGACACAAGTGAACAACGGCTAAAGAAAAGGACCAAAGGGGTCCAGCTGGCTTTGGGGAATTTCCCATTTCTCTTTTGCCCCCACCCAGAAAATTGAGGGAAACAACAACCAAGCCCCTCTCTGTGAGCACAGGATGAAGGGAAATAGCAATGGAGAGTTATGTTTAGTGGCAAGTAGAAGCCCAGTACAATTCAATTTAACAAGCACCATACCGGGTTCTGGGCTATACAAAATGAAGCAGCTCCTGTCCTCAGGGAGCTTTCATTCTGCTGGTGTTGAGGGATAAAGCACCCCAACAATGTTAGGGGTCCCCAGGTCAGTGTCGCAGGTCTGGCAAAGGAATCCACAGACTCAGTTTGTCTCTGAGTTAAGGGGCAAAGATTTAGGAAAGAACCAAGAGAAAGGAGATAGATTAAAGTTAGATCAGAGCTTCCTGTTACTTATTTGCTAATTTTATGGCTTCCAGGTAGGGTGGAGGGATGGTCTATTCACTATTGTCTCAGGAACTTGGTTATCATTGACCAACAGATTATCTGATAGTAATGTTTATAGGACTGTTCTAAACCCAACTGACATTGTTAGAACAAGAGCATCCTAAGGTCACAGGGCCTCAGGATCACTAACATAGCTTCCCTAAAGTCTAAGGGAAGAAATATTATTATTTTCCTAGGCCAGAAGAGTTTTACAATCATTGATGGACAGATTATTAGAACAGTAGCACTGTAAGGTCGAGGGACCTCAGGATCACTGATTCTAAAGGCAGACGACTTGAGAATTATCCACAGGTTGTTAGGACAGAAGCACTTGAAAGGTCAGGGGACTTCTTCGCTGACATGTTTCTCCTAGAAACTGCACCCCATCACTGGGAAATAAAAAAGGTCAGTAGGCAAACCCATGCCCCACCAAAGCAAGTTTGTCTCTGTCATTGGACCCCCTACCCACTGGCTCTAGAGGAAAAAAATCTCTAGAGTACCCCAGAGAAACACCATCGGATAAAAGAGAAGGTGGTGTGATAACAATGGTTGTCCTATGGTTTGGTTTTGTTTTGTTTTTTATTATAAGCTTTTTATTGACAGAACATACTCATTGGTAATTTTTTACACCATTATCCCTTGCACTCATTTCTGTTCAGATTTTTCCCCACTCTCCCTCCACCCCCTCCCCCAGATAGCAATATATGTGGCCAGAACCCAACAGTTCTCTTGTTGCACAGGGAGAATTGGATTCAGAAGGTAAAAATAAGCCGGGAAGAAAAACAAAAATGCAAGCAGTCCACACTCATTTCCTTCTCTGGGTGTAGCCGATTCTGTCCATCATTGATCAACTGGAACTAAATTGGATTTTCTCGTTGCTGAAGATATCCACTTCCATCAGAATACATCCTCATATAGTATTGTTGTTGAATGTAGTTGTCATTTGTTATGACAGATAGCAATGGCTTGAGAGTCAGAGATCCTGGGTTCAAATTCTACCACTGTGCCTTTGGGCGAGTCCCTTCAGATCGCTAGGCCTCAGTTTTCCGTCTATCAACTGTCCTCAGCGATCTCTGATTTTCCTTCTAGCTCAAAATCTATGATTCCCCCTATCACTGAAGCTGCTGCCACCCCTTTGACCGTTGGCTTGATGGAGTGAACCCTGAAATTGTGTCCCCTTTAATCTGTAAAGGAAGGGAGATTGGGGTCTCAGCTCCTCCCCTGGGAAAAGAAGACCTTCCCAGTTACCTGGCCAGAGATGTGGTCTCGCTCTCTATTGAGTTGAAGATTAGCCCGGGACCACTCCCAGTGGCTCAAACTTAAGGGGTCTCATTTAGTTGCAGATCTGGGCCTGGTGTTCCTATGGAATGGCTTGAAACTCCAAGATGTGCTCTCTTTTCAACTGGAAACTCCAAGCGCCTTGTTCCCTCACCAGAAAAAAAATTCAGTACCAGTTTGGGATATGATAACTCCAGGCCCGATTGGGCTTTCTCCTTCAGACCCTGCAAGGAGGAATGTTTTTACCCAAATAAGCCTCAGAGATTCTTAAAGTTCTAACAGAGTATCCCAATGTAATCATTAGCTAGCATTTACAGAGGGCTTTAAGGATTACAAAGCACTTTACAAATATTATCTCATTTTAATTTCCCAACAACCCTGAGAGGGAGATGCCCTCATTGTTCTCATTTTACAGATAAGGAGACTAAGTCAGAGAATCTGAGGCTGGATTTGAACTCAGGTTTTCCTGATCCGGGCCTGTCCCACCTAGTTGCCTGCCCCCACCTTAGAAGATCTGATTTAAAATCCTGTTTCAGAGATTTAATAGTTGTGTGACTCTGAGCAAGTCACTTAAAAACTCTCTGACTCAGTTTCCTTATGTAAAATGAGCTGAAGAAGGAAGTGGCAAACTGTTCCAGTAGCTTTGCCAAGAAAACGCCAGACGAGTTCACAAAGATTTTGCCGGCAACTGAACAACAAAAATTTCCGTGTTCCTCCTTGCCCGTGTACTCCAATTTCTCCCTAATTATCTATTTAAATCCTGAAGAAATGCAAGAAGAAACTAGCTTTGATTATTCGATTCACCCTAAGTCATGAAGGTAATGGGAAGGAGGAAGAGCCCGGAGGAGTTGTGGCTGGGTTCCATCAGGGTGCAGCCTCAGAAGGAAAGAAAAGGCAAAGACAGTGGAGTCCCTGGCTGGGGCAGAGACATTTCTTCCCCCAGTGAAAAAATGTCCATTCCCTACAACTTACCCCGAATTGTGCTTGTGCTCCCATACTCCCCCATGCTTCAGTCATGTATCTCTTGCATGATGCATCATTTACAACGCTTATGCAAGGAGGGTGCCCAAGGAGTAATTCGCACAAGCAATTAAACATCCCCCCCCCCCACCTTGAAAGCAGCATGCTGCCCAATGGCTTGTAAACTCTCCTCCACCCACCCGAGGTCATCCCTGATCTCTACTCCTGGGGCATTATCCATTATCCTCTTTCCAGTACAGACAGTCCAGGCCCTGGCTCACGGACTCATAGACTCAGAGCACAAAGAGACCGTCTACTCCAACTCCCTTATTTCATAGGAAGGGACATGTCCAGGGTCATGTAGGCAGTAAAGGATAAAGTGAGGATTTGAACCCGGAACATCTGATTCCTAATCCAAGTGTGGCTAATGCTGTGTCTGCATCCCTCTCTCCCAGGGTTGATGGGAGAATCAAATGAGATGACGTAGGTGAAGCATTTAGCCAAGCTGAAGGCATTCTACATCGGTTAGCTCTCATTTTTATTAGGAGCATCAACAATGACAATAATAACAGCTACAGGCTACAGTTAATGTCCTCCCGACATCCAGTACGACGGATGCCTTCGGGGAGCGTTCAGAGGATGAGTTGTCATCCTAATTGTTTTATTCGACTGTAAAAAAAAAATCGTCATTTGATCCATCTGTGCAATTATAGTCCATAAAACATAGAATATCAAGGAACACCATCAGCAGAATGTGGATTTCTCCCAGGGCTCTTTCTGTCTGAGCGCCATTGAAAAGATGAGTAGAATGAGATCGTGAGGATACCCAAATAATTGATCCAACATCATTGCCCGAGACAGCGCACCTTAGTGGCTAGAGTTGGCATGACAGCCAAGAAACCCAGAGGTCAAGTCACTCCTCTCTGAGGATTGTGTATCTGCAGGAGGAGGGGCCCCAAGCAGTTCCCCTGAGAATTACAGAACAGAGGCACAAGTAAGGGAAGTTTCCCTACTATGAGTCCCCATAAAGGGCTATTTAATGAGGATAAAATTTTCTTGTTTTGTATTTTTGTTTAGGCAATTGGGATTGAGTGACTGATCTAGGGTCACACAGCTAGTAGGTATGACATATCAGAGGCTGGATTTGAACTCAGACTCTCCTGAGTCCACAGCCAGCGTTCTACCCACTGTGCCATCTAGCTGCCCCATGAATTTCCTAATTCAGCCACAAGCAAACATACAAATTCATCCAGAAATAACTCTGGAAGAGAAGAGAGGGGAGGGGAAAAGGAAGAGGGAAGACAGAAGAGGAAAGGGAAAGAGGGAAAGGGAACTCTTTCTGGTCCATACAAGGTTTTTTTGTGTTTTTCAAGAACTAGAGTTCAATAAGTATAGACACCAAATCCTGGTCTAAGGATTCACTAAAAACTAAAAACTGGAAACTGGAAAGTGAATAGATGTCCATCAGTTGGAGAATGGTTGAATAAATTGTGGTATATGAAAATTATGGAATATTACTGTTCTGTAAGAAATGACCAACAGGATAATTTCAGAAAGGCTTGAGAGACTTACACGAACTGATGCTGAGTGAAATGAGCAGGACCAGGAGATCATTATATATATTATATATTATATACTTCAACAACAATACTATAAAGAAGGGAAAGGACCTGTATGTGCACGAATGTTTGTGGCAGCCCTTTTTGTAGTGGCTAGAAACTGGAAACTGAATGGATGTCCATCAGTTGGAGAATGGCTGAAGAAATTGTGGTATATGAAAATTATGGAATATTACTGTTCTGTAAGAAATGACCAACAGGATGATTTCAGAAAGGCCTGGAGAGACTTACACGAACTGATGCTGAGTGAAATGAGCAGGACCAGGAGATCATTATATACTTCAACAACAATACTATATGATGACCAGTTCTGATGGATCAGGCCATCCTCAGCAACGAGATCAACCAAATCATTTCCGATGGAGCAGGAATTAACTGAACCAGCTACGCCCAGAGAAAGAACTCTGGGAGATGACAAAAAACCATTACATTGAATTCCCAATCCCTATATTTATGCACACCTGCATTTTTGATTTCCTTCACAAGCTAATTGTACAATAATTCAGAGTCTGATTCTTTTTGTACAGCAAAATAATGTTTTGGTCATGTATACTTATTGTGTATCTAATTTATATTTTAATATATTTAACATCTACTGGTCATCCTGCCATTTAGGGGAGGGGGGGTGGGGTAAGAGGTGAAAAATTGGAACAAGAGGTTTGGCAATTGTTAATGCTGTAAAATTACCCATGTATATATCATGTAAATAAAAGGCTATTAAATTAAAAAAAAAAAAAAAAAAAAAAAAAAAGGATTCACTACTAGATAAAAGCTACTAGAATGCAAAAATTAGTTTTCGACCAACATCTCACACCAGACATCAAACTCCAGAAAGAGATGGGGTTTATATTTTAATGGTTATATTGAGGTAAAAGACACCCCAACAATATTAGGGTCCCCGGGTCGGGTGTGGCAGGTATGGCAAAAAAAATTCACAAATTCGGTTTATCTTCAAGTTAAGGGACAAAGATTTATTTCTCTTCAGGCTAAGTTCCAAGGGAATTTAGCAAAGAGCCAGAAGCAAGAAGATAATTTTATTGGAAAGAGAAATAGAGATCAGCTTCAAGTCCCCGATGTGCTAATTGTATGACTCAGAGGTACAATTGAGGAGTGGGAGATGTGGAGTTGCACCCATTATTGGATTCTATAGCTCTTTGAAGAGTATTGAATAGAGGTGGAGCAGCTCCCATCATTGAATTCTATGGTTTCCTGATCGACAGATTGTTCTCTGACAGCCAGCACTGTTCCTGGCACCTCAAGGCCAGGAAAACTTCTCAGAAATTACTACATTTTCCCTAGGAGCTACTCCTAGTTATATCCTACATAAATTGTGGGAGCAAGGAAGGAAATGCCTTTCTCAACTAACACCAGCTGGATTGTTGATGAAACAAATTACAGGGACTGCAGAGGGCAGAACCAATAAGGTTAATTAGATGAAATGTAAAAGAGTTTGCACAAACAAAATCAATGCAGTGATAATTAGAAGAGAGGGGGTTAAATGGGAAAAAAAAGTTTTCTTATCCAATTTCCTGGATAAAGGTTTAATATCTGTTCAGTAATGAAGAGAACCAGCTACACCCAGAGAAAGAACTCTGGGAAATGAGTGTGGACCACAACATAGCATTTTCACTCCCTATTTTTGTTTGCTTGCATTTTTGTTTTCCTTCTCAGGTTATTTTTACATTATTTCTAAGTCCGATTTTTCTTGTGCAGCAAAATAATTATAGCTATGTATACGTATATTGTGTTTAACATATACTTTAACATATTTAACATGTATGAGACTACCTACCATCTTGAGGAGGGGGTCGGGGGAAGGAGGGGAAAAGTTGGAACAAAAGGTTTTGCAAGGGTCAGTGCTGAAAAATTACCCGTGCATATATCGTGCAAATAAAAAGCTATAATAAAAAAAGGTTTAATGTCCAAAATATGTAGGGAATCAATGCCATTCATTAGATAAGTAACTAATAGTGAATATAATATATATGCATATATACCAAAGGATCTTCTCCAAAGAAGAAAAGCTAGCTACAAACAAGCATATGAAAAATTTTAAAATGAATTAAAACCAACCTTATGAAAAATGTTAGTCTCTAATAAGAGAAATAAAAATTAAAATGTCTTGAGCTTTTTCCTCACACTTATTAGATTGACAAAGATGACAAAAAAAAAAAAGAAAATGATCATTTTGGGAGGGAGTATGGATCCTCCTGACTCCAGAGTCAGTGCTCTATCCACTGCGCTATTCAGATGCCCCAAATTTTTAATTTTGTTTTTTATCTTTTTTGGCGAGGATATTGAGGTTAAGTGACCCGCCCAAGGTCACACAGTAGTTAAGTGTCTGAGGGCAGATTTGAACTCATGCAAGAATATGGGAAGAAGGGTGTACTAATACACATGATGGAATTGTGAACTAGTTCGGCCATTCTGGAAAGTAGTTTGAACTATTCTTTAAAAAGTCACTAAACTTTGCCTAGCTTTTCACAGAGACACCACTAGTAAGTATATACTCCCTTCCTTCAAAAGAAAGGGAAAGGATTCATAGGCATGTACAGACATATGGACACACACACACACACACACACACACACACACAAATATATTTAAAGCAGCTATTTTTGTTGTGGCAAAAACCTGGAATCAAAATGGGGTCCACCAGAGGCTGATTGAGCTGAACCAATTATGTTATATAAATGTAATGAAATATTATTGTGCTATGGGGGTGGGGGTGGGGGGATGAACAAAGCGTTCCAGGAAAGCCAGGAGAACTTGAAGGGACAGATATGGAGTGGAATGGGCAGAACCTGGAGAACAGTGCATGCTGTTACTAAGCCATGGTGGCTAAAAACAACTGTGAAGAACTCAATCAATGAGGCTAATGACAGGACAAGAGAAGAAAGATGGGGAACAGCGGGAGCCTGCCTCCTGGAGGCCAGGGGATAGCCCAGAAGTGCACGATGAGGCCGGGAAGTAGTTCTGCTTTGTTTGACTTTATTTACTACACAGTATTTAATGAAAAAGGAAAAAAGAAGGAAAAGACTGATAACTCTGAGGTACCACCTCACACCTCTCAGATGACAGGAAAAGATAATGATTAATGTTAGAGGGGATGTGGGAAAACTGGAACACTGATGCATTATTGGTGGAGTTGTGAAATGATCCAGTCATTCTGGAGAGCAGAACTGTACCCAAAGGGCTATCAAACTGTGCATACCCTTTGATCCAGCAGTGCTTCTACTGGGTCTGTATCATAAAAAGAGGGAGAGATCATAAAAAAAGGAAAAGGATCCACATGTACAAAAAATGTTTGGGGCTGGATGGAAATGGAAACTGAGTAGATGCCCAGCAGTTGGAGAAGGGCTGAATAAATTGTGGCATATGAATGTTATGGAATATTATTGTTCTGTAAGAAACGACCAGCAGGAGGATTTCAGAAAGGCCTGGAGAGACTGACAGGAACTGATGCTGAGTGAAGTGAGCGGAACCAAGAGAACACTGGGCACAGCAACAAGATTATGTGCTGATCAACTGTGATGGACGTGGCTCTTTTCAACAGTGACGTCATTCAGGTCAATTCCGATAGACTTGGGATGGAAAGTGACCTGCTGCTGGCCTGGGGCAGAACCGGAATTACACTCGGCCCCTGGGCCGTGCCAAGGGCCCGCTGCCAGGAGGACTCTGGGAGGCCCCAGTGCTCGGAGAGATGGCCATGGCGACGGATGTGGATCAAAGCTTTGTTGTTTGTTTGATGGATTTTTCCCTTTCTCATATTTTCCCCTTTTGATCGGAGTTTTCTTATGCAACATGGTGGATACGGAAATATGCTTAGAAGAATTGGGCTTGTTTAACCTCTATCAGATTGTTTGCCGTCTCAGGAGGAGAATGGGGGAAAGAGAGGGCCACAGCTTGTGGAAACACAAGTGTTTTCCAGAGGGGGATGTTGAAAACTCCCTTTGCAAGGATTGGGAAAATAAAATCCTATTGAAGAACGGACTCTGGCCGTTCTTATGGAGTGGCTCCTTCTGGCCAGAAGGAGCAGCATCGGTGACTCCACAGAGAGCAGCCTGGGGGAATCGAGGGAGCAGAAAGCTCTGAAAGGGGCTGAGGGAGAGTCGGGGAGCATGAGCCTGGAAGAAGGCAGCCTTTCAATTCCTCTAGAAGGAAGAGGGAGTGACAGATGTGGTGGCAGCCAGGTGCACCGGAGGGGTAGAAGGAAGGGGACAGGGCACTGATTTCTTATTATACCATTTATGTAGCACCAACTGTATGCCAGGCATCATGCTAACCCCTTGTTCAAATATTTTCTCCCTTGCTCCTCACAACCGCCCTTCGAGACTGGGGCTGCTGTCCCCACTTTAGAGTTGAGGAAGGGAAGTGACTTTACACAATTGGGGAAAGATCGGAGCTCAAGGCTTCCTGAGGCCAGGCCCGGCGCTCCAGCTGCCTCCCAGACACTGGGCAGCTTAGAAACCGCCTCCTGACCTGTAGGGGCTTGGCTCAACCTTCGGGGGCAGTCAGGTGGCACAGGGGGGGAGAATGCAATGAGAACTGAGTTCAAATCCCACCACTAAGGGGCTGTGTGGCCCTAGGCAAGTCATTTGGTTTCTTCACCTGTTGAAAAGAAAGGCCCTAATAACAGCGTTTACCTCCCAGAGTTGGTGTGAGGTTCCAGTCTTAAGTGGTTATTGTGAGGTCTATTTTGTTTTAGCAGATTCTCTGCTCTGCCTGCTGTCCTCTCTGTCCCCCTCTCCCCTTTTCCCCCAGCTTCCTTTTGGGTGTCTCCCCCCCTCCCCCCCACTGGAAGCTTCTTGAAAGCAGGATCTTTTTGTTGTGTCCCAGCACTTAGGACAGCGCCCGGTTTAAAGAAGGCACTTAAAGGTGGTTACTGGGCTGGGTAATACGTGCAAAATGTTGGGCACACCCTGAGACTCCATAGGATGGGTGCGTGGGGATCCAGATGTGCGCCGTCGGGATCCAGATGTGCGCCGTCGGGATCCAGCAGTGCAGAGGACGGGGGAGATCGCCCCCAAGCAGAAGCGAGCGCACCCTGAGCCTGCAGGTGGCGACAACTCCCCCGGCTGCGGGCCGCCCTCCCCAGCTCATTCCACCTTTCGGGAGGAAGCCGATCCCCGGCTTCCCTTGGTTTTGGTGGCAGCGAGCCCCGGGTCCCTGAGGGAGAGTCCCGTTGGTTTGGGGGTGAGGCCGGGGTGTCCCGGGGCCCCCCTTTGAGGTTCCCCTCCAGGCCCCCCTTGGTAACGGGGGGGGGGCCGGGAAGGTCCCGGGGAGAAGGGTGAGCTGGGGGAAGGGTTTTTTCCGCCCGGAGTGCTTTGGTGGGCCTTGGTTTTTGGGGTGGGAGCCTACACGTGGTTGGGCGGGGGGCCTTGGAGGATTGGGGGAGTGTCCCCTGAGGTGTGTCCCCCTGTGTCCAGAACAAACATGTTGAAAAAACGGATCCATGTCCCCAGCCCCACACAAACACGCTGAACATAGGTTTGCACATAGGATCACAAACCCCTTTACAACAGACAGAAACCGGGAGGGGTTTTTATTTTAGTTAAAGGAGGCCTTGGGCGGTTGAGGAGTGAGGAACAGCCCGGGGGAGCCCCTCCAGCTTCCCAACCCCTTCCAAACCTGGGGGCAGAGAGGGGGGTCTGCCTTTCCCACTGTTCCCCAGTTTTTCCTTCCAAGAGGCCGCCCTGTTTGAGGGAGGGGAAGGGAAAGTTTACCTTTGGGGGGTCCGGGGAAAGGAAGGAAAGGCCAAGGATTAGGACTTTTACCAGGGGGGGGTTTAGAACTTTGAGTTTTTGTGGAGAGAATTGCAGATTTAAAAGTGACAGTTTGGATTTGGGACCGCGCCCCTTCTGGACAAGGGCCTGGGCAGGAGGAGGGGGGGCCCAGTCCTACCGGGCCACCATATGCTTAGAGAAATGGGAGGAGGGGAGGGGGGCTTTAGCAGGGGGAGGGTTTACTGGCCCGCTGGGACGGGATGGGGGATCGAGGAAGGCAGGGCCCCTGCCCCTGGCCCCCAGTGCCACCTACCAGGAATACTGGGGGGGGGGAGGGGAGAGCGGGTCGGCAGGCCCCGGCCCCAGCCCCGATCCCTGCATAACCCTACCTTGGAAAGACATAAAAAAAGTTCTCTGTTTATAAAAATACTTCTGTCTCAGTCTCTGGGAGGGGTGGGGGCTTGGAGGGGGGAGGGGGAGGAGGGGGTGGGAGGACCCTCGGGGCTCCGATGGATTCCAGGGTGAAGGGATGCCAAGGAGGGAGGGAGAGGAAACGGGGATGTGGAAGAAATGGGGGAGGGGCAGCCCCCCCCAAAGCTCCCCCAGTCCCAAACACAGGCACGAGCTCCTCCCACTTCCTCCTCCAAGGTCACAGTTTTCCTCCCCATGGGGCTGACCTTTCCTGCACCCCCAGGGTCGCGATGGCCCCTGGCTTAGGCGGCCGCCCACCCCCAGCTCCCCGCCCGACCCCACTAGGAGGAGGGTAGGGGGCCTTTGGCTCGGCGGGGAGCCCCCTTGGCCGGGGGGGCTCCCCGCGCCTGGGTGGAGGGGGCGGGGGCCGGGGAGCCCTTATGGGCTGGCTCGGAGCTGCCTAGCTTCATCTTCCGCCGTTTGGCCAGGGGGGCGTTCTCCACACTCTTCAGAAAGAAGCCCTCCCTCTTGCCTCGGTTGAACGCCTAGGACAGAAGGACAGGAGACAAGAGCCGAGTTAGGGGTCCCCGATCGGACTGCACCCCCTTCCCCAGCCACCTGCCTCCCCTTCACATCCCCTTTCCCCCTCACTTCCTCCTTTCACATCCCTCCTCCCCTCCTTCAGACCAAAAATAACATAAGTCTCCCCTGAAACAAATGGTTTCTCCTCCAACATGGCGGCAGTCCCCCACACTTCCTGCCACATCGGGCCCACCTCCATTGGAAGCATTCTCCAAAGAGAAACCCAGGTCGTTATTGGGAACCGGGCAGGGCGCCCGGAGCTGGGCTCTGGCCCTGAATCCGCACAACACGCGTGACCTTAGACCAGTAATTCCTTCCTCTCCCGACGCCCAGTGTCCCCATGTGCCAGAGAGAGTTGGAAGAGGCCCCTTCTAGTTCTGAGCTTCGGAGATCTTAAGGAAGAGGAGAAAAGCAAGGGCTGATGGGACTTCCTTAGCCAGAGTCTTGCTGGTAATGGGGTTCTTGCAGCAGACGGCCTGGGAGGTCCCGTTCTCATCCCTGCTTGGGATCCGCAAATGCTACAATGCGAGAAGACGCCACCAGCCAGAAAGGCAAAGGACCCAAGACCTCACTTTCTAAGAACCAGAAGAAAAGCTGCTACATCTGTCTTTAAACCAGCCTCAAGCAATTCATTTTGCTCCTTCAGCAGAGAATGAATGGACTGGTAGACTGTCGTGCTGTGCTGGTAAATATTTAACAACCAGCTTTTCAAAAACAAAAAATGAACACACGACACCCTTTTAAGTTTAATTTGCACTGTCTACATTTTCTCTAATAATAATAATATTAGTAAAATAGTAATATTAATGAACAATAAATCAAGCCTGGTTATAATATTTGCCAATTTCCAAAGTACAAAAGCTGCGGTTTGGTACAAGTTGGCTCCAACATATCCCTGGTGTTTTGTTTTTTGTTTTTAAAAATAATAACAACACTACTAACACTTATATAGTGATCACATATACTGGGCCCTGAGCTCAGTGATTTACTATTATTATCTTATTTGATCTTCACTATGATCCTGGAAAGTAGGTACTATTTTTAACCCCATTTTATAGATAAGGAAACTGAGGCAAAATGACGTGCTCAGGCACATAACTAGTAAATTTCATGTCGGCCTGACTCCAGATCTGGCGCTCCATTCCCTGTGGCGACATCGCCTTCAGTGAGGAATCTCTTGACAAATAGATCAAATGAGATAATATATGTAACTTGCTGTGTAAACTTTAAAGTGCTGTGTAAATGTTAGCATTGAATATGTTGAGAAAAAAACCCTCCTGCTGATCCAGGCAAGGTCAAATTAGACCCTTCAAAGAAACTTCACCATAATCAATTGGCTTTGGTAAATTTGCTGAAATTTGAGGCAAAAAACAAACAAACAAAGAACAACAACAACAAAAAACACTAAAAATACAAGGTAGTACTTTGTTCACGGCCGTCAAGTGAAGGCCGGGCTTCCAGGGAAACAATCAAGCAGTGAACAGCCGGATAAAAAAGAAAGAATCTGCGCAGGATTTCGATTCCCAGACCCCGGCTGAAAACATAGGAATGACAAGTCTATGGCCAGGAATAGAGTAGCCTAATGAGAACGGGCAAGAGTGTTTGTCTGAAATCTTAAAAATCTGACTGAAAAGACTTTAAACTGAAAACAGAAGAGCAACAAAGTCCTGCTCGTGTGTGTGTGCGTGTGTGTGTGTGTATGTGTATAAGAAAACACCAAAACAAGGGGGAAGAGCAAGCACAAAATTGGAAGGACAGAAGAAAAGACCGTTAATTCTCGAGTCAGCAACAAAAGGCATGCATTTAGACGTCAGTACCAGACGCACAAGGCAAGGCTTCCGCAGGGTGAAATGCACACCCCAAGATAGAGAGACGAATTGGACTGAGCCTTGGAGAAATAGGACTTCCGCTTAGAATGGATGGGAGAGAAAACACCAGTGAAATGATATCTCATCCAACCCAGAAAACTACGTGGTGAAGAGTGGAGGAAGATTAGGTGAAGATTAAGGGAGGGAGAAAGAAAAGTAGAGGAAAATTAGGTGAAGACTTAAGGGAAGGAGAAAGAAAGGCAGAGAAAAATTAGGTGAAGATTGAGGGAGAGAGAAAGAAAGGTAGAAGAAAATTAGGTGAAGACTAGGGGAGGGAGAAAGAAAGGTAGAGGAAAATTAGGTGAAAATTGAGGGAGGGAAAAAGAAAGAGAAAAATTAGGTGAAGATTGAGGGAGGGAGAAAGAAAGGCAGAGGAAAATTAGGTGAAGATTAAGGAAGAGAAAAAGAAAGGTGAAGGAGAAGTAGGTGAAGATAAAGGGAGGGAGAAAGAAAGGCAATATCATGGTAGAGTAGTGTAGAGGACCCCAGATATTGGGGAACTCTGAGAAAAGTATACTTAAGCAGATACTTGCAGCAGGGTATTAACTCAGAGGAACTGATAGATGATGGTTCTCTAGTCCCCATACACTTAGTACTCAGCATGGAGATGTCATGGTTCTCCCATTCACACATGCTCAGTGTGCTGTAGTGAGATAATTGTACTAAGGTATATAAGGGCAGAGAGGACTGGAAATGAGACCTCCATCTTTGCCCAGCCTCCTGGAGGCTCTCCTGCCTCCTGCCTCCTCCATTAAGACCAAGGCTGGTCCCAAGATCCTTCAGACAGCCAGCCCAGACATAACAGAGTAAAGACCACTGGTCCAGAGGGAGGAAACAGAGCCCAAGCCTGACCTCAAAGTACGCTATTCTGGTGATGGGGACTTCAACGCTCTCTGTGCTAAAGATAGAGAAGCTGATCAATTCCAAACTCGCCTTAATGATGGTTTCCTTCTTCAAAAGGGACAGGAAGCAACAAGAGGAACCGTAACTCTGGACCCAAGTCTCCCCAGCAAGAAGGAACTGGGAGTTGAAGGAGAAATGATAGGAACCAGAGGGGCAAAGGAGCCCTCTGTCGGAATCTGTGACACACAAGGAAGAGAAACCTGGCCACAGCTGCGTTTGAGGGAGGGCAGCTTGCAAACGGTTCCGAGAAAGAAGGCACAATCCCAAGCCGCGAGGAACAGAAGGCTCTCAACGACGGAATTCTTAAAACCCAAACCTGTGCAATGCCGATGAGAGAACAGCCGACAAGCACCTACTATGTGCCAAGCACAGAGCGAAAGAAAAGGAGGAATATCAATGTAGATTCCCAGCAACAATTATCCATTTAGTTTTTAGGTTTTGTTTTCTTTTAAAGACATTTAAGGATGGAAGCCAGGACAAAAAAAAATTAACCAACCATTAAGCTCCTACTGAGTTCTAGGCAAAAACTGAAACCATCCCCACCTTCAAGGAATTGACATTCTATCGGGGGATAAAGTCCAAAGCAAGAGAACGAACACAAGGAGAGGCAGAAACCAATGCTCAGAGATGTTGGGATGATGCTAATGAGCAGCAAATAAAAGCAGAACCTTGAGTAAGAAGCTGGTTTCTAATTTCCTTTTTCTGTTTTCTCAAATAAAAGCTCAGGAGGTTCAGGGAGATTCAGTGCACATTAAGTAACCAGGAAATCACACGCCAAGGCCTTAGGAAGGGAGCCCTGACCTGCCAGAGATGTGGCTCTAATCCCTCGGTCCAGGTAAACAATGATACTCTTTCGAGAGGTATGGAAAAGGGAGAAGCCCCGGGAGAGATAATGTGGGACCAGCGCAGAGGCGAATGTCCCCATTAAAAAAAAAACAGAATCTACAAACTGCTAGTTTCATTCCTGTGGAAATTAGAAGGATGGTTTGGGGGCATTTAGAAAGGGAAGAAGGGATCCTAAAGGGCCAGTCTGCTTCATCGATAATAGGATGTTCCCAACTGCACACAGTAAACATTGCTTAATCACGTTTTAGCTGAACATGTAACCAAGCCATCTTGGTTATGGCCACAATGCAGAGATGCGGCCTAAGGTGATTGCAAATAGGTTTGGCTGTCTGATTAATTGTCTAATTATAATTAATAATAAATAAATAAAGATAAAGCGCAAAAATAAATAAATAAATGAGGTGAACAAAAATTAAAATAAATAATGATAAATAATGAATACTAATAATTAATACTTTTAAATGTCTAATTAAATAAACCCAAAGAGTAAGAAATTGGAGAGAGGTTCTCAGTGAAATTTCCCAGAAAACCATCCTTGGCCCATGTGATCTGACCTTTTTATCAATGATATAAACAATGTTACATTGATCCCTTTTGCAAAGAATACAATGTTGGAAATTAAAGGTAACAAACTAAATAAAGTTGATTGAGAATCGAAAGTTGTCTCTGCAGATTGTATCACGGACCAATCAAATGAGATAAAATGTAACACCCGTAAATGGAAAGTGCTAGACTTGGGTCCAAAAAGCAACTTCACAAGGAAAGAGCAGAATGTGAGGAGGATGTGAGTGAAAAAAACACCCGGGCGAGCAAGTGGACCCCAAGTTCAGTACGTGAGCAGGTAACGGGGAAGCCACAGAGCTTACAGCTGCTTTAAGAAAGGGGGAGTGTCCGGGACCCTGTTTAGGCGGGGTCAGGGTACGGCTCCTAGGCCACACGTACAGAAGGAAGTTCCAGGACAAAGACAAGCCAGACCTTGGCCAGAGAAGAGTAATTAGCATTGGGAAGGGCCCTGATGTGCCCAGTAAGGGTCAGTGGGAAAAACTGGTAAAGTTAATGGGGAGGAGACGGAGAGGGCACAGGAGGGCTGCCCCCAAGTCTTTGGGGCAAAGAGCAGAGAACTGTGGCAAAGGGAGGGAGGCGGGGAGAGGTGCAGAGAGCCAGCTTAGGACCAAAAGACTGACACGCTTAACTATCAGCTACCCAGGCAGGTGGTGAGACTCCCGTTACCAGAGGAGTCCGAGGAGACCATGGCGTGATACAAAGATTGGGGACACGAGGGCTGCTCTGGTGGGCTCTGATCCCCCCCACTCTGAGACGCTCAGACGCTGTGGGACACCCCCCCGACTCCCTCCCCCACTCACCACCTCCCAGCCTTGCCCTCCCCCCGTCCCAGAGCTCCCTCACCATAAAAGTGGCATTGACCCCTGAGCGCACAGCAGGCCCGGCAGACTCTAGCACATCGGGGGTCCTGAGGGGCGGGGAGGAACGGGCGCTGCCATCCTGCAGCCAGCTGCTGTCCCGGAGGTCGGCCAGCTTCAGCCGCTTGGCGGGGTCCACCGTCAGGAGTCCTAGGGAGAGGGGATGAGGGTCACTGTGGGGAAAAAAGGGGGTTGGGGCAGGGGTGAGGTGGGACAGGAGCCGGGGGGACCTGCGGTCTCGCTCCACCTTTCCAGAGGGCCCCCCCAGGCTGTTCGGCGCAGGCCCCCACCCTCCCCGTCCCTCTCCCCTACCAGCCCCCCGCCCAGCCAGCGGGCCCCATTCCCAAACCTCGGACCAGCTCCTTGGCTTCCTCCGAGACGCCCTGCCAGGCCTCCCCGTCCAGGCTGAATCGGCCCTCCCGGATCTTCCGCATGATCTCGGCTGCCTGGCTCTGCCCGCCCCGGCCAGGGCCCCCCTGGAAGGGTACCTGCCCTGACAGCATCATGTACTGGGGGAGAGACAGGGCAAAGTGGGTCAGGCGCTCTCCCCTCCTCTGGGCCGGGGCCAAGCCCTGCGTCCCAGAAAACTGACAGTGGACAGCACGCCCACTGGGGGCCGGAGGCCAAACACTAGCTCCCTGCATTCAAGGCAGGAGCTGGCATCATCCCCATTTTACAGCTGAAGGAACTGAGGCACACAGGGTGCAAGTGACTTGCCCAAGGCTACCCAGTCAGTATCCGAGGCCAGATGGAGGCCTTCCTGACCGCAGGCCCAGAGCAGCCTCTGCCACTCCCTGGGCCAACTCCCCCCCCCCGCCCCCGTTCCCCCAGCAATGGCCCATACCAGGATGACCCCAAGGCTCCAGAGATCGCAGGACTCATCGTAGCCCTGGTGGGTGAGCAGCTCGGGGGCCGCGTACTGCAGGGTGAAGCAGGGCGTCTGCATGGGCCCCGCGGGGCTCTGAGGCCGCAGCCGGGCAAAGCCAAAGTCGATGATCTTCACGGGGGCTCCGGGGGACTCGTCAGCATACAGAATGTTCTGGTGGGTTAGGGAAGGAGAAAGGGTCAGGGGCGGCTGCGGGAACCACAAAGGGCCTCCCTGCTGGGATTTTCACACTCCAAGGAGCCTCCCTGCTGGGACCTTCCACGTTCTAAGGGCCCTCCCTGCTGTGATGTTCCACGCTCCAAGGAGCCTCCCTGCTGTGATGTTCCACGCTCCAAGGAGCCTCCCTGCTGGGACCTTCCACGTTCTAAGGGCCCTCCCTGCTGTGATGTTCCATGTTCTAAGGGCTCTCCATATGACACCTCAGAGTGTCTGGGGAAGGAAGGCAGAGTAAAGTAAGCAGTCCAGGAGGCCCAGGAGGCCCAAGATGGGGCAGGGTTCCTAGCTCCCCCACATCCTGTTGGCTCTCAGAACCTGCCGTCCTTCCAAGGCCCCCCGGGGTGAGCCAGCCGGGCCCTGGCTGGCGGAGGCGGCCTCACCTCCGGCTTGAGGTCCCGGTGCACGACCCCGGCCTCTTCGTGCATGTAGCTGACGGCAGAGACCAGGCTGCGCAGGATCTGGCTGGCCTCCGACTCACTGAAATGCTGCTTCTTGCGGATGTGCTCCAGCAGCTCCCCACCCCGCAGGAGCTCCAGCACCAGGTACGTGTGGTACTGAGGGGGGAGGAAAGGGAGCCCCGGGATCAGCTCCGGCGCCACTGCCCCACCCATGATCACCGCTCCCGGCCTCCTCGGCTGCTCTCAGTGGCAGCCCCTGCCTGAGGCTCCTGAGCGGGCCCAAGGATGGGGGGGATGGGGGTTCCCTCTCAAGTGCCCAAGGGCCCCAAAGACAGGAGAGCTCCCTAGAGGCTCCCCCATCGCTCTTCTGGTTAAGCCCCAGGATTCCCCAGGGCCTGCCCGCAATCCTGGCTCACTGCCCCGAGGCTCCCCCAAGGGGAGGACGAGCTGGGCTGGCTCCGGCCCCGACCCAGGCAAGGCTGCTTGCTGTAGGGGGCCATTGCCGGGCCCTGCTTGCCAGAGCCCGGCCTCCTTCCATGCAGAGGCCCCGTGACCCGGGGACCAAAGAACAGCTCCCCTGATGCGGCCTCAGTGGCCCCTCCTCCCCAGGGCCACCTTCCCTTTTTGTGACAGGGTGAGGGCTGCGAGCTGCAATTTCTCTTCTCCAGAGCCAGGACAGCCAGTTCCCCTGATCTCCCCGCTCCCCGTACAGTGGTTTCTAGTCCCACCACCCCACCTGCCCTCTGCTCCAGTCAAAAGGGGAAGTGGGAGCTGGGCTCTGTGGCGGCTGCTCTTCCCAGAGCCCCCTCCTCTCACTCAGCCTGGGGACGGGCTCTCACCTGGTCGTGATGCACTTCGTGGAGCTTGACCACATTAGGGTGCGACTGGCAAAGCCTCAGGGCTGCTATCTCTCTCTGGGTGTTCACCTCCAGCCTAAGGGTGGGGACGGAATGGGAGGGGGGGGGTAGATAGAGGAGGGAGAGGCACTTAACTACTTGTGTCCAGTTCCACTTTATTCCACTTAACTGAGAAGAAGTGATTAAAGAGCTGACCTGGGCATCAGGAAGGCCTGGGACCATAAGGCCTTGCAAAGAAGGGGGCGATCTACATTAGAGTAGGGGATTGCTCACTGGGAGCTCTGTGCACAAAATCAATTTTAAAAAAAAATTGGAGCGAACTAGGGGCCAAATTCTCTTATTTCCATATTGCTGAAGGCAAAATTTAGTGTCCTAGGACAAAGCTCCAGCCAACCCAACTTAGTTACAACTCTTCCAAACTGACCTACCCTGGGATAAAGACTTCCCGTAATTGTCTACTCCCGGTCCACCATCACTCCCCACGTACCTGCGGCTGAGGATCTTGACGGCAAACTCCTGTCCACTCTGACGCTGGCGACAGCGGCGACACACTGAAAAACTGCCCTGGCCCAGGGCGGGCTCCCGGAGGTCCAGCTCATAGAGCTGGAAGAAGGCGGAGTCCTATGAGGAGGAAGAAGGCAGCCAGTTCAGAGCCTCATCACCCCCAGAGCGGAGCCGCTTCCAAGATCACAGTCCCCTCCCATCCACGCCTCTCCCACAGCCTCCCAGAGCTTCAAGGGGCCTGGTCTCACAGCTGGATGGGCCCCAAGCTCATTGCTCCCACCCCCATTTTACAGGTGAGACACATGGGAAACAAGTAGGAGATCACAGGCCCGAGCCTCGACCCCCGTTTCCTCTTAGACCCAACTCTCAGCATTTAAAGCCCCCCGTGCTCCGGCTCCAGGAGACCTCTGCAGGGTCTCATGATCCCCCTTCAGAGCGGGGCTCTCTCCTGCTCCCCAGACCCAGTATGTCATCTCCAGCCTCCACGCGTGGGCCAGACACCTTGCCTCACCGGCGCTCTGTGCTCACCTCCACTTCCTCAGGCAGAAGACCCCAGAACTCAGTTCTAGATGCCACATTTGCTCTTCCCGATCCCCCAGCTGTTAATACTACCCCTTCTTTGCCCCAGAAATGGTTCTGCCAGTTTGGGGATGGATTTTTCCCCCTGAATGTGAACCCCTTGAGAGCAAGTCCTTGGGATCCCCAGCGCCGTGCGCCCCAGGACATAGTGCACGTATTTGCTGGATTTACGTACACCGCAGGCCACAAAGCGCACCCAGAGAGCTGCCTGCAGAGGCTCAGAGGCCACTACTAATCCACGGGTGGTGGATCCTGACTGTCAAGAGCCCATGAGATGCAGCAGGACCAGCTCCTGCCCCATCAGCCTCCGAGAGTCCCCCGGGCCTTGCCCCTGCTCTCCCCAAGCTGGCCCTCCCTCACGCCACCACCCCCCCCACCGGGGAGACAATGCCAGGCCCACCTGCATCATGGCACTCCTGGCTACAGCCGCCCGACCGGGCCGGTCCCCACCTCCCGGCAGCTCCAGGACATCGGTCATCACGGCATTGTTCCGGTCAAACAGAATGGAAGGGGCTACGAAGGAGTAACCCTGCAGGGGGAGAAGGCGGACAGGGGAGGACGCAGCCGTCAGCCCGGGGGCCTCGGGCTGCAGGAAAGAACGGCTTGGTCTCAGTGGGGGCTTCCTGCCATCCTCCCCCCAAGAAGACTGACCTGGAAGACGCGAGGGTCGCCGGGGGGCGGGCTGCCAGGGGGGGAATAGACAGGCTCCAGCCGCGTAAATTCTTCCGCAAAGTTGCCCACGTCCAGCTCAGAGCGGATCTGAGGCCGGAATGGGGCTGGGACTTTCCGGGCAGCCAGAGCTACCCAATCCAAACCCTGGGAAGGGGAGATCGCAAGGTCAGAGCATCTTCCAGGTGACAGGCAGAGGCCCCAACCATCCCTCCAGCCAGCCCAGCCCGGCGGTCCCGCCAGCAAGCAGGAACCCGCTCCCTCCAAGAGCGGCCCATTCCCCGCTAGCCAACTCTGACTCTCTGGAAACTGGTCCAAATCCATCTCTGCGCCAAGGTCCAGATTCCGCCCTCTGGGGCACAGCAGAAAAAGGCCATCCTTCCAAACAAGGTAGCCCCAGAGGATGGCGTCCACACATCCCACCAGCCTCGCTTTGGATTGCCCATGTCCTTCCTAAAACGTGGATCCCAATCTGTGCTCCAGACGGGCCAAAGGTCTGAGGTGAACGACAAGGAAGCCCTGCTTCCTTCGGATCCACTGCTGGGAATATCTAAACCTCGGCCAGCTACTGACATTTTCGTGACCTATGTCGCCGACTCGAGAACAGTGGCCAAAACATGCTCAGTGAGTGCTCTGGGAGGTGCCCACGGTCCCAATCCTGGGATGGACCTGGGATCTTCCTGGGGGGACCTTCCCTCCAGGGACAAAGGTGGTGGCTATCCACGTCTAGCGTCCCGTGGGACCACCATACGTGACCTTTGGCAAGTTCAGCAGAGGGTCCACCCAACGGACCAGCGGCCTCTCGCCAAACACGGAGCTGCCCAGTGCTAAGGCTTCTCTCTCTCATTACGGGACCAGGCCATCTTCGTTCCTCAGATCTCTCGATGATCTCAAAGCTTTAGGCTACTGCTACAAGATCCCAGACCGGTCATTCCTGCCTCAGGCCCCTCCACTGCCTGTGGGTGACCGTAACTCCTCAGAGGCAGTAGCTCTCCGTAGATTTCGACAAGACAGCGCAGTGGGGCCCTTCCGTTCAAAATCGGGGCCAAAAGGTCGCCCAAAGGCCGTCCAGCCTGCTTTCCACTTCTCGCTCCATTCTGGACCCAGCCCCAGGTCCCTCTGTAACATGATCCATGTTCTCCTTAGGAAGCTCTACCAGTTCATAGGCGGCCGCATATCGGGAGAGACGGACAAGAGCAAACGTTTACAGAGCAGCGCCATCTTAATGGCAGATGCCTCCATTTTAAGAATAAAGTATCAATTGCTCATAGCCTTTGACCCAGACATCCTACTATTGGGATTCACCCCAAAGGGGTCAATAAGAACAGAAAGGACCTATACCTAAAAAATGACTAAAAATTATTATTATTATATTTTGTTACTTATTACATTTACGGAGGCATCCATGATATGGTGGAGAGAGACGACCTTGGAGGCAAAGTTTGGGGTTGAAGTCCTGCCTTGGACACGCAGTGACTGAGCCCATCACTTCATCTCTGAGTTCTGTAAGTCTCAATTTCAGGGAGGGGACTAATTTTCATTGTGGAGGAAATCTGCTCATCAGGAAGTTCTTTCTATTAATGAAATCAGAGGTCCAGCTCCTACACTTATGCTTTTATGTCATTAACTGATATGTGATTATCATCTTATTAATCGTATTGTTGTATTTTATTAATTATTGTCGCACTACTTATTAATGATGCTTACATTTCTATTCATTAGAGTAATTAGAATCATCTGTTTAATGTGAGCAAAGGACTGCGTAGATATTATTAGCTCCTTTTCTATGGCAGTTGGGGGTGGAAGGAGGATCCTGGGAAATAAATGCGTTTGATGGAAAGAACAAAGCCAACAAGCAGACTTTGCTTTCAGATATGGAGGTTAAGAAGCGCGGCGTTCCGGCGCTCCGATGGCAGCCCCCACGGCACCGTGGCCACTGAAGCCTGCCCGGTTGCCAGGGACGTAACCGCCTTTATGCCCGGGAGCTGACCGGAGCCCCCGACGTGACTGAGAGCTTTAGGAGATCTTTCCTCCACCACATCCCCAACCTGACCCTCGCCTCTGACCCAGGTGATCTCACCTGGAAGAAGGGGTGATCCTTGACCTCCTGGGCCCCCTGCGGCCCTGACCCCAGCCGCTTTTTGGGGTCCTTCTCCAGGAGCCTCTTCAGCAGGTCCTGAGCAACTGGCCCGATCCGGGAGGGAAAGGGAGGAGTACATTTCAAAATCCGCCTGGGATTGTGGGAGGAGAGGGGGCAGGAGAATCACGGACAAGCCTCCTTCCTTTCTCACCCTCTGCTACGCAACCCCCTCCCCCCCGGCCCCACAGCCTGGCTCCCCACCAGCCTGACCCTCTCCCTGTTCTTTAGGACACCCTGCCTCGCTGGGACACTGCGCCCCCCGGGGCCTCGGCGGCCTGATGCCCCTCCTCAGCCCTTCAGCCCCACGCGCCTCACCGGGAGACCTCAGCCTGCGTGTTCCTCTCACCCTCCAGAGTGAAGGGGGACGCCCCGGTCAGCAGCTCAAAAAGAAGGATTCCCAGGCTCCACCAGTCTACAGACTAGGGGAGCCAGAGGGGCAGAGGGGTGAGGTCAGAGCCCAGGCCGGCTGCCCTCCAGCCCCGCCCCCCGCAGCTTCCTCACCATCCCAGAGCCCCGCTGACCTTGCCGTGGCCGGATTTCCCTCGGATGATCTCGGGAGCCATATACTCGATGGTGCCACAGAAGGAGAAGGTACGTTCTTTCTAGCAGGGCGGCAGCGTGTTATCACAGAACGACACAGTTAGAACCGGAGGGGCCGAGAGCTCGTTCGCTCAGCCGTCCCCACCGTTTGACAAACTGGGGTCCAAGTCTTGCCCGCAGTCATTCAGCTAGTGTCTACCCATTACACCACATTGCCTATCACCAGAGGCAGCTGGTAGCACAATGTTTAATCTATACGACCTCAGTTTACCCATCTATAAAATGGGAATGATCACAGAACCTACTTCCCAGGATTATCGAGCAGCTCAAACGAGATGATATTTGTAAAGCGCTTAGCACAAAATCTGGCACATAGTAGGCTCTATGTAAAAGTGTATTCTCTTCCCTTCTCATAGATTCAGACAATCAACAAGCACTTATTAAGTGCCGACACAAACCATATATTCCCTTTCCCTTCTCATAGGATGAGTCTGTCAACAAACGTTTATTAAGCACTAATTATGCACCGGGCACTGTCTGGAAGGAGTTTACATTCCATCTGGGCAGTATACAATGGCATATCCCAGAATGCCCTGTATTCCTGAGCCAGAAGGGACTCCTCAGAGTTCTTCATTTTCCAAATCCAGAGACTTGCCTGGAGTCACACAGTGGGTCGCTGCCGTCTGGACACCATCCTGCCCGACACCCGCCTCTCCCTTGGGCCCCTCCCACCCTGGCCAAGGTCTAGCACCGCACTCAGCCTGGAGCTGGTCCCTGGGTCTGCCCCACAACAGCCCTGGTCCTTCAGGTCATCATCCCCAACTGCCCTATAGGGGTTGGAGGCCAGGGAGGCCTGGGTGGGGCCAGGGAGGAGGGAGTTCCTGGAAGAAGGAGGGTGCTTCTCCTGGGAGGAGGCCCAGACAAGCCTTAACCCTTCGCTCACCTCCTCAGACAGGAATTCCTTGCTCAGGCCGAAATCCGTGAGGACGATGTGGCCTTCCGAGTCCAACAAGACGTTCTCCAGCTTCATGTCTCGGTAAATGATCCCCAGCTTGGGGGGGGGAAGGAGATCCAGGTCACCGGGGCCTCCCCGTGGATCCCAGAGAAGCCCGGCCAGTCCCGACCGTCCATCCCTTCCCAGGGGGAGCGGTGCCCCGGGCTCTGGTGGGTCGTAGAGGCTCAAGCCTCAACCACAGGAGCGCCCTACCTTGTGCAGATGCTCCAGGGCCAGCACGATCTCGCCCCCGTAGACCTGCACTTCGGCCTCCGTGAAGTGTTCCCGTTGGTAGAGGTGGGTGAACATCTCCCCCCCACTCACGTAGTCTGGGAGGGGCAAGTTGGGAGGGGTCAGACGGCCCGGGCGGGGCTGGGCGGCCAGCCCTCCCGGCCCGCAAGGCCCATACCCAGGATGAGGTGCAGCTTGGCATCGGTCTGGAAGGCGTAGTGCAGCGTGACCAGGAAGGGCGCCTGGCGCACCAGCTCCAGCACCGAGCGCTCCGTGCGCGTGTGTTCCTGCGTCTTGGCCCGCTGCACGATGGCGGCCTTGCGAAGCACCTTCATGGCGTAAAGCTTCCCTGCATCGTGCCCGCCGGCCTTCCGCACCAGGAACACCTTCCCGTAGGCTGGGGGGCAGGCGAGGGGAGGCCGGGGGAGGGGAGGAAAGGGAAGGCAGGGGACAGACAGGGGAGGAGAGGGGAGGTGAGGTCCTCCAGGGCCCGCATCCGGCCAGCATCGGGGGGCAAACCCAAGGAGGGAAGGAGGGGCCCAGAAGATGAATGCACCCAGTGGGCCAGACCTTGGTTGTTGGGAGGGAGGGAACTGTGCAAAGCCCGAAGGCCCTTATGTAAGCCTAGGGACTAAGCGTGCAAATCTGGGGGGTGCAAAACCAGGGCAGAAACGTGCCAACCCAAAGCTGATGCACAATCAGGAAAGGGGCAAAGGGGAGTGTGCGAGCCCTTAGTGAGTGTGCAAACCCAGGGAAGAAGGGCAAGCCCCAATGCCAGGAAAGGGGGGGGAGGTGAAGCAAACCGGGGAGCTGGCTTTGCACACACGGCGGCCTTGCCCACGAGGGGAGCCTGCGAACCTGGAGACCCCACATGAAACCGGGCAAAGCTGCGGGGGGGAGGGGGCAGTGCTGGCGGGCAGGTCTGTGTCCCGGAAGAGCGCCCCCCTCTGCCGGGCCCTTCCCCGGGCTGGGCCAGAATGCTGCACAAGCGGGGAGGGGGAGGCCTGGGCGCTCGCAGCCCCCCGTGTGGACCCCGCTGGGGATGCAGGCCGGCGTGCAGAGGCCGGGAAGAGCCGGGAAGGGGGAGGGGGGCTGGAGTGGGCCCGGCCCCCAGAGGGGAGCTGGGCAGGGAGGGAGCTCGACCGGGGTGGTTCGGGACCAGGCCAGGGCCGGGGGCCTGGGGGCCGGGGAGGGGGGGGGGGGGCCGCGGGGGCGGGGCCGGGGGCATCCTCACCTCCCGTGCCCAGCACCTTGAGCAGCTCGAAATTCTCCACGCTGACTTTCTCCTCGTGCCCGGTCAGGTTGGCTGTGGACACAGAACGGGCGGCGCTGGGCCTGGAGGCCCGGACCCCGCGGCACGCCGAGCGCCCCCTCCCCGCCGGCGCCCCCGCCTCCCTCCCGGGCGCGCCGCCCTCCCCCGCGCACCTTCGGTGATCCGCAGCTCCACGGCGCAGCCCTCGTCCTCGTCCTCGTCGCCCGGCGGGCCCGGGGGCGGGGCGGGGCGGCGCGCCGGGGCTCCCGGGCGGCGCCGGTTACATGGCGGCTGGGGCCGGGGGGGCTTGGGCCCCTCCCGCCCCCGCCGCGGCCGCCCCGCCCGCCCCGGCCGGCGCGCCCCGCCCCGCGGGGCCTGACTCAGGCCGGGGGAATGTGACAGCCCGCCGCCGCCGCCGCCGCCGCCGGGCCGGGGGGCCCGCGCAGCCGCCCCGCCGCACTCAGGGCCGGAGCCCGCCCCGGGGCCGCCGCCCCCCCCCCCCGGCCCTTCCCGGGTCCTTGCGCACAGACGCTGCTGTGAAAGCCCGAGCCCTCCTCCCCTCCCCCTCCCCGCAGACCCAGGCCCGCAGGGCTGTCCACGTGGTGCCCCAGCCAGAGCCCCCAGGCCAGTCTGAGCCTGAGCAGGGCTTGGCCCCAGCCCCGGAACCGGCCCCTCCCGCGCAGAGGCAGCAAGCTGAGCCCCAAGGGTCCCCAGCCCAGCGCCGGCTAAAGTGAGACCCGGAAATGCCCAGCCAGGACCGGGCCGCTGGGACCCTTCCCCGGGGGGCCGGGTGGGGGCTCCTCCCAGGACCCGGGGGGGCTGGGGGCCCGGTCACCCGCCCGCCCCGGCGGCGGGCCCCAGCTGAGCCAGGGCTCAGCGCCCCCCAGTCATGCCCTGTTTTGGTTCCCGGGGCCTGGGGTCCAGGGCCATCATCCACACACTCCACTCAACAACAACACCACAATCCCCCACCCACACAATCACACCCAAACTCACCTCCCTCACAATCCACACACACAATCCCCCCACAATCACACAATCCACACACACAATCCTCCCACATTCACACACACACAAACCCATCCAATCACCATCCAATCCACCACACACATCCACACCCTACCCAACCATCCACTCCCCAAACCACCAATCCACTCCCTCACAATCCACACCACCAAATCACTATCCATTCACACCACACCCTACATCCACACCAATCCACTCCACAATCCCCTACATCCACCTACCTACCAATCACCTCCACAATTCCACCTACCTAAATCCACCCAATCCTACCCCAATTCCACACCACACAATCACCTACACCCCACCAATCACCTCCCAATCACCCCACCTCCACCACCAATCCACCCCTCCAATCCACCCCCAAATCCACCAATCCCCCTCCTCCCCACCTCCCCACCACCCCCTCTCCACCCCTCACAATCCAAAAAAACCCCCAAACCACACACCTACCACCAACCCAAACAACCCCCCTCCACCCCACCCTCCCAACACACCTCACAATCCCCTCTCCCAAAATCCCCTCCCAAAACCACCTCCCCCCATCCACCTCCACCCCACTCCCTCAACACAACCCACCTCCAAAAATACAACCACATAACACACCCACAAACCCCACAACCCCTCCCTTCCCCCACAATCACACCCCTTCCCCTCCAATCCAAACAAATCAACCTAAATCCCCAAAATACACACTCAAATCAAACACACTCACCTACCTAAATCCCAAACACTTCCTTCCCCAACAACCCACCCCCCTCCCCTCCAACCCCCCTCCCCTCCCAACAATAACCCCACAATTCCCCCCAAACTCACTCACCCCTCCCCCACTTCCACACCAACAATAACCCCATCCCCAAATACCCTCCAAATCCCCCACCTAAAACAATCCCCTCACAAAAAAAATAAAATACACACCCAACAAACTAATCCAACCAACTAAAACTCACCCCCCCACCCAACACCACACCAACCCCCCCTCCCAGGAAAGGAAGGGACCAGGCAGAGCCTGGACCGGGACTGGGACTGAGCCCAGCCAGGGAGCCCAGGGCCCTAGGACTACCCCCTCATCCCCCCCTACCCCCTGCCCTGGTCAAGGCCACGCACCCTGAGCTCTCTGCAGTTCAATCATTGCTCCCGAAACAGGGATCCCCGGCTGCCGGAAGCACCTGCCCAGGGCCCAGGCTGGTCCTAGCTCCCACTGTGGCCCACTCGGGGCTCTGCAACAGGGAGCGACTTCAGCTGCTCCAGGAAGGAGATGGAGACCAAGGCCAGGGCCAGGTTGGGAGCCACAGCGGAGCCGCCCCCCAGCGGGCCCTACAAGCCTGGCTCCCTGCCCCCGAGCCCGGAATGGTGGGGTCAGCGCATGCCTGGTGCCCGGGGGCTGGCCCGGACCTCCCCGGCAGGAGGGACCAGAATGGTGGTCAGACCTATAGGTTATCCCCATTGCACAGAGGAGGAAACTGAGGACCTACATGTTTGGGGCTGCAGAGAATTAGCAGTGAGAGCACTGACTGTCATTCCCTAGCGCATTAAAGCTCCCAAAGCACTTTCCACCCCTTTCTCTCGCCAGAAGGCAACCCTCGGCCTCTCCCTCCCAGCCCTGGCTCCTGTTGCCCTTGTGGCCCAGAGCATTGGAGGGCTCCCAACGCCGACCACAATCGCCGGGCCCCACGGGGCTGGGGCTGGGGTCCATGACCTCTAGCCTCTCTCTCTTTCCAGATGACTTTCTGTACTAGAGCTAACCCAGGGACAATAGAGAAATCACGAGTCCCCCAGAATAAGGACGGGTCTGGATTCAAATCCTGCCCGTGGTACTTAAAGTTATACAAGTCTGGCCTTGGTTTTCTCATCTGTAAAATGGGATGATTATAATGATAGCAGGGCACCTCCAACAGAAGACTAGTTTATTGGTTATTTGCCAAGAGCCAGAGGCTTGGAAAGAGCTCTACCTAACTTGGGGTGGCTGCCAGCCCTGAACACACCCCACACCCACCCTCACCCCTCCTCATGGGGGAGGGAGCTGGAGGCTTTCCTCTCCAGCAGAGGGCACTGCAGGGGTGCTGAGCAAAGCCGGTGACTCCTAAGGGTCCCAGGTCAGGAAGGAGAGATCTCAGAGACCCTCCACTCCAACTCATCCTTTTACATACAGAAACATCAGTGCAAGAGGGAAAAGGAGTCTTCCAGCTGGCCTGCTGGAGCATGAGATGTCAGGGCTAGAGCACTCAGCTCAACCCTCTTTTACAGATGGGAAAACTGAGGCACGAGTCCGACCGCCCTCGATCGTGTAGTCTGCGCTTTGCTGGATCACAGGACATCAGAGCTGGACCTGACAGACCAGACGGTCGCAGATTAGGAGAGGGAAGGGGCCGGGACAAGTTGGCCCTTTAAGCCAATGCCTCTTGTTTTACAGAAGCAAAGGAAGCTTGCCTAAGGCTCCCCGGGAGCAGGATTGGGATCAGAAACCGGGAGCCCTTCACTCCTGCCCAGTTAAAGAGCCTGGCCAGGGGATATCGCTGAGAGGGACGGGACCGGAGCCCCCGGCCTTTGGTACCTCCCTCCCCGCTGGAAGCCTCCCTGGGAGTTCTCTGGGCACCCGACGCCAGAGCTCAGAACTGGCCCTTCTGGGAAGCGAGTTGGAACCGCCCCCCGGAGTTACTTAGAGCTCAGCTGGGAGATCTCAGGATGCCGATGGCAGAGAAGCCTCTTCCTGGGCCGGCGGGTGCCACCCTCCAGCCCAGAGGCAGCAGGTAGTAAAACTCACTGGAACTCTCTGTTCCGTAACAAGGGAGAAAGGCTCCCCTCCATCAACCCTTCTACATCTACCCAAACTGAGGGGTCCATGGCACCCCACCTGTGGGGGCCCCTGATTGTATAAACTCCCTCATAAAAATTGCCAAGGTGATGTAGAAAGGGCACGGGACCTAGAATGAGCTCTTATTTTATTTTTATATTTTCCCAGTTGGGGTTAAGTGACTTGCCCAAGGTCACACAACCAAAAATGTTAAGTGTCTGAGGCCAGATTTGAACTCATGTCCTCTTGACCTCAGGGCCGACACCTGAATTCTAATCCAACAGCTACATGCTGCTTGACCCAAGATGAGCCATTCTGGTTGGGCAAAGTTTGAATTCACTTCCCATAAAATGGCAATAATGTCTGTATGACCTCCAGGGATGGGAGGGCGAGACTAGAGACTACGTTATCAAGCCAAACTAGCAGCGGCCAATAAGCTTTTCAGGACATGACCTCGCTCCGGCCAGGATCATCTGCAGACTTCCCAGGAGTCTGATGCCCTAACTCCAAAGCCTAAGAAACGGGAGAGCTGCTGGTTTCTGGCAGGAGGATCTGCTGATGTCTTGGACTTGCCAGCACCCGAACCTCACTCTGAAGAGCACTACAGGGGAGAGGAGAGAGGGACTGGGTTCCTTCCAGCACAGCCATTCCCCTCAGGCCCTCCAGATGTAGTCCCCGGGGGGACGCCAGCGTCTCTCTCTGGAGACCTTTTCTGACCCCCCCCCCTTTGTCAGCAGCACCTCCGCCCTTATTTTATAGTCATTTATTTATATCTGTCACTTCTCAAATCAAAAACAAGTTTCTATAAGAGGTAGAACGTACATTGAATCAACAAGAATCCATCAAAAAGCACTCAGCCAAACCCTCTTTTACAGATGGGAAAACTGAGGCCCAAGTGCAATGGGCACCGCCCTTGATTGCGTAGTCTACCGGGTTCCATGTACTGTGTCAGATGCTAGAGACATGGAGATATACAAAAACAGAATGCTGTGGCCCAGCTGGTCTCCCTCCAGGTCACAATCTAAAATCCCATGGAGAAGCAATGCCACAGTGCGGAAGGAGCACTCACTCCAGGCCCAGAGCCCTCACGTGATCGTGAATAAATCATTCCATTTTCCCAGCTTCCCCAGCTCTAAAATGAGACTTGCGAAAGCCAAAGGGGGGTACGTGAAAATGGACATCCGAATGCTCCATTTGCAGGGCTCAGAATTGGTCTGGCCTTTCTGGAAAGCAATTTGGAACCTGGAAAGATGTTTGGAACCGTCCCCCTAAAAGTTACTAACTTGTACCTAGCCTGTGATCCAGCTACGCCACTGCTAAGCCAATATCCCGCCCCCCCAAAAAAAGAGGAAAGGGATTCATATGTACAAAAATATTCAGAGATGTTCTCATGAAAGCAAAGAACTGGAAACTGAGGCAGGGCCCATCCGTGGGGTGTGGCTGGAAGGGTGCATGAATGTTATGGAATCCTGCAGTGGTGGGAAAAGGATGGAGGCTGGGTTTCGGAAAGGTCGGCGAAGATTCACGTGAACTGATGCAAAAGGAAACAAGGAGCATGGCAATTTGTACAATAACGATATTCTGACAAGATCTTGAACGATTACTGGAGGGACCGACCACAAGTCCAGAGCGGCCTTGGGGAGCCTGACGGCTGCCCCCAACTGAGAGATCAGGGACCGGAGATGTGAAATTCAGCTGCATTGTTGGATGTGACCAAAGCCCAGACTTGCTCTGCTTGACTATATGATTGTTGTGAGGGTTGTTGTTATTTTCCCAATGAGGGGAGGCAAGGGGGAGAAAAAATAGATTTCTGTTCATTGAAAAAATTAAATTAAAAACATTTTTTTTAAGATTTGGATCTACAACCTGCCATCTAGAGGAGGGGGTGGGAGAAAGGAAGGGAAAAATTGGAACAAAAGGTTTTGCAATTGTCAATTCTGAAAAATTACCCATGTATGTAACATAAATAAAAAGCTATAATTAAAAAAAAAAAAAAAATATTTGGACTTGACCGAATGGCCTCTGGGTCTCTTCCAGCTTGAGATTTTAT
This sequence comes from Sarcophilus harrisii, assembly GCF_902635505.1. Lineage (NCBI taxonomy): Eukaryota > Metazoa > Chordata > Mammalia > Dasyuromorphia > Dasyuridae > Sarcophilus > Sarcophilus harrisii. The sequence goes on from NC_045431.1 coordinate 242,713,089, forward strand.
ATCCCTTTCTAGACCAGCTCCCCAGCCCAGCCAATCCCCAAACTTCCTTCCCCACCCCAGTCCCAGCTCCATTGCCCAGCCGGGACACTCCCTACTATTAAGCCAGCCCTGCACCCCAGTCGTGTCCCCGGGCCCGCCAGGGGTGGGGCCACACATCTTGGGAAGATAGCTTCTTGCCATCTGGACGGAAACCAAGAATGGGCGACTCTGCAGGAGAGCAGCTCAGTCACAAGGCAGTCTAGCCTTGCCCAGATCCAGCCCCGCCTCCGTGGCCTGCCTAGTAGGGGAGCCCAGTGCCAGGGCTGTGCACCGCTCGGATGGACAGGATGACCTTTGCAAGTAGGGACACCGCTAGAAAAGTGGCGGGTAGGGAGGCAGGATGCCATTGGTGCCCTTCTCTGGGACCAGGACTGCTGAACCAACCTTTGGGGACTGCAGAGACTGCAGCAGCGTTTCTCTGTGGCTGAACCCAGTGGTTCCTTCCTGCCTCAAGCTTGCCATCATCCTACTATGAAGAAAAAGAGAATCTAGGAAGTGACTAATTTAGGAACCCCATTAGCCTATGTGATACATTTTGTACTTATTAATCCACTTACATGTTGTTCTACTGAAAACCCCTTAAGGTCATTTAGGACATAGAGTAGATTCCTTGACAAATTTTCAAAAGGGCAGCTTTTGTCCAAACAGACACAGTGCTGGAGCGAGAGTCAGGCAGACTTATCTCCCTGGGTCCAGACAATAACCACTTGTGTTTCACCCTGTTTGCCTCAGTTTCCTCACCTGTAAAATGAGCTAGAGAAGGAAATGACCAACCACTTCAGTGTCTTTGCCAAGAAAACCCCCAATGGGGTCACAAAAAGTCAGGCACAATCAACTATTTAACAGAGGATTGAGACCAGCATTTCATAGCTCATCTTTTTTTTTTAATATATGAAAAAGAGCCAAGATTTTTTCCATGATGTTATCTTTCCCTTTTTCCAATACCTTGTAAATTGATCTTTTCTAACCCTCAGAGGGATATGGATTTCCTCTCTATACGCATGATCTAATCCAGTAATTTTTCCTGTCTTTGTTCTCTCTGATGCTATTTTACCCCCTCTAGAGGTATATCCAAATCGATGATATTAGAATTCAAATATGAAGACTCAGTTACCCTTAATGAAAAGAGTTACTTAAAAAAAAAAAAAAAAACTCTGCAGATCTTTTCTGCTTGTTTGCTGTCCCCTTTCTGTTCCTATCCTTATGTGCCTTCAGGATAACTTGACTCACTTGGATTCCCCAATTTCAACCGATTTTACCCACCCCTGCTTCTCTCTTATAATTAGAATTTATTATTATAATGATTATTTTAAAATTGTATAGTTATGTATTTATTATATTATATATTATGTAATAAAAATATAACAAATACCATAACTGCTTTATTGCCCACAAGATTTTGTGAACAAGCATTAATTAGAAACCAACATTACCTCAGGTGCCATCTTGCTCCGCTTAACAAGTCAATCTGATTTTTGACCATGAAGGTACTTTTTTAGGTTCTTGCTATGGTCATTGATTATATGGTAATTAATTCATTTCAGTTGAATTTCTGGATGAAATGACTACAATCTGTCCCATGGCCCTTCTTCTGCCTGTTACCCATTTTTTTGTTTTCAGTAGAAAGTTTGAATGGGTCAGGATCGATTTGTTTCAATTGCCTGGCAAACCTTTTTTTTTCTCATTTTTTACTCTTTCTTTTAGCCTTATACTAATTTTATAAGTTGGTGGTCTTGACCACAGTGTGTTCAGGAATTGACTCCCACGTTGGTGATGAGTCATTTCCCGCTTATTAAAATAGAATGTTCTCGATGCTGGTTCATGTCTTGTGGAGACCCTAAGCTTTTTTTTTTTAGTTCTTTTTTTTTTTCTGATTATACATGTATAGTGACTTTTTAAATACACATTTCTTTATGAATCATGTTGAGAGAGAAAAATCAGAACAAAAGGAAAAAACTACAGAAAAGGGAAAAAAAACAGAAAAAAGAAATGAATCTAGCATGAAGTGATTTATATTCAGTCTCTTTAATTCTTTTTCTGGATGCAGATGGCATTTTCTACCCAAAATGTATGGGGAGTGCCTTAGGCCAAAACTTTTCGTGAAAATAAATGCTCATTTACAGTCTCTCTAGGTGAGGTTTCTTCCTCCATACTCTGCTCATCTATGGCTTATCTTACACCTCATCCTTCTGGGATATTTCTCACCATCCTCCTCTATTTCCACCTTTATGCCGCGGTCATAGAGTATCAGACTATTTGCTGCCTTGCTTTGCAGGGCTACAGAGTTCTTTTTCTTTGTTTTAAGGCCAGTGGGGCCATATGGCTGAGGTTGGATTTGAACTCAGATCTTCCTGATTCCAGAGCCTGTGCTCTATCCACTGGGCCACCTAACTGCCCACTGGCTCTAGTTCTTCAGGGAATTTCTCTACTTCCTCATTCTCTGCAATTATTTTCATGCCAATCTAGATACAAATGCTTGTCCAGAGCTCTTCCTTATGAGAGGATCATGTTCTGCTGCCCTTGGATGCAGGATTAACCCCCCTTCCCCCTCTTTCTAAGGCCTCTGTCCTGAGAGCCTAGGAGGCTTCCTTCCCCTAAACTCCAGCTCCTCCTTTCTTCTAGATGGGTTTAGTGAGAATAGCCCCTGGGGAGCAGTTGCTGTGTTTCCAGGTCACTTAACCTGGATGTGCCTCTGTTTCCTCACACATTAAGTGAGACCACGCCACTCTGCAGCCTCCACAGGAAGGCTCCTGCCCGGCCCGAAGCTTGTGATGCTGTGATGTTTTGAGCCCCATGGGCAGCCCCCAACCTCTGGTTGAAGAGTTTCCATTTAGCACGCTGACACCCAAGTTTGGAAACTCTGATTTCCCAGCCTCCTCTGGAGGCTTTTCTGATCACTGCACAAGGGCAGAGGGGACCAAGGCCATCTGTATTTTTCCCTCTTCTACCAGTTGTCATGGCCAAGGGGCTCCCGGAGACCTCTTCCCGGTAAGACAGAGCCTGGCCAAGCTTGCACCCATCTGGCGGGGCCTCAGAGAATCCAGGCCCACCCCCATGCTGCACTTAGGACCCTTTGCCAATTCAGAACATGGGCCAGAAAAAGCTGCAAGGTCAGGCTTGCCCCCCACTCAGGGCCCGTGTCTAGGTGGAAGGGCCCTGAACCTTCTCCCCAAACCCCTGCCCACACCTAAGTCCCACCCTGATGGCCCTGTCCAGACACACACACCAAGCACACTACACACATATGCCATGCACATGCACATGCTACACACATACATGCTACATACAATCACGCTTGTGAGTGCCGGGGCACACCCCACACCCATAGCCAGGCACCGGGGCCGAGCTTGTCCTGGAGCCCCAAACATTCCTCCGACGGGCCCCCAGCGTCCGATCGGACAGTCCGGGAGAGGCCGGAGGCAGAGTTCGCTTCAATCACAGGCTTTATTCCTGTTTTGCCAAACACAAAGCCAAGGTTTAAATAACAGAAAAGGGGGCTCGCCCAGGGCACTGCTTCACACACAAGGGCTGAATCCCATAGGAAGGAATGGAGCCCAAAGCTGGGCAAGCTTCATCTCGGGGCCCTCTCCTCAAAGGCGCCTCTTCTTCCCATGTTGCTCTTCTTCAGGGACTCCAGCCCCTCCTGCCCTCCTCTCCAATGACCAGGGGGCCCCAAGGGTGCTCCCGAGGTTACCCTTGCCCAAGCACGTGGGCCCAGCAGCCTCTCCCCAGGCCTCAGGCCCCAGCCCAAGCCAACCACAGAGACCACTCCCATCCCCAGCCATGCCAGGAGCCCTGTGGCCACGGGTGCTCTGGGATGTCGCTCTATGCTGCCTCTCAGTCTAATGGGCTCCGGAGCTCATCACGGCTCACTGACTGAGGGATGATTTAAGGGGAGCCTTCTTGGGTTCCTGCTCCAAAGGACCTACAGAAGGAAAGGACACGGTGCTGGGACAGGGGAGGCCCCATGTTCCTCCAGCTGCCCCTCTCACGCTCTTACCCAGCCCAGGCTCCCTCCTCCCCTCTGCCTCACAGGCACTCCTCCCACTCAGCTCCCAGGCCCGCCTCACCCTCTTGGTCAGCAGCAGGCTCTGGTCCCTCCAAGATGTTATCTGAGCCATCCCATCCTGAAGGGGACAGGACAGTGTGGTTGGGAGAAGGGGAGGCCAGAGGACAGAAGGATGGAAGTGTAAAAACCAAAATGGGAAAAAGAGGCAGGGACAAGGAAGAGGGAAACTAGGGTCCACCAGGAGCTGGATGGAGAGCCAGTGTCTGCAGGGAAGGAACGTGGCCATCTCACCTTTCTTTCCAGAGCTGGGTGCCCCTAAAGGCCCAGGGCGACGCTGGCGGAACCGCTGGCGGGGGGAATCCCCGGGGCTGAAGGATTCAGAGCCCCTCACCAAAGGGAGCCGGGAGCTCAGCCTCCTCCGCTGCCCACCCGACAAGGTCTCATCCCGGAGGGAGAGAGAGCTCTGGGCCCTGCGCATAGGCCCTGGGGAAGCTAGACCGGGAGAAGACAGAGCAATAAGGAGGAGGATCACAGGAGAGGCAGGGGCCGGGCAAAAGGAGAGAGAAGAGATGGGTCAGGAGCCTGGGCACCTGCACCCACAGGCTCTTCTTCCCCACTCAAAACAATTCCACTGAGTACTTGCAGGAAGTTCCTTCCTGTGAGGATGATGAGGATAAGGATGGGGATGATGATAACAAGATCTTCTAAGATTTATGAGGAATTGACACAAATTTTCAGGGTTCACTTGTCAAACTAAGCTTCTTGAGGGTAAGGACTGTTTCAGAGTGCCTTGCACATATTAAGTATTTAATAAATATTCATGGAATTGAATTAAATAGATTATCAGCTAAAGGAGATGAACAGTTTCAAAAGAAGAAATGCGATACATCAATAACCAAAAGGAAGACAGCTTCAAATCATGAATAATAAGAGAAGGGAAAATTAAATCATCAAGTTGGTGAGACAATAAAATATAAAAACATTCAATGTCGGAGGGGCTGTAAAAAGACAGGCACACTTTAATATGGAGCTGGCAGAGCTAGGAATTGGTCAAATCATTCTGGAAAAAAGCTGAAAATATACTAAAAAAAGTGACTATCATTCATGCCCTTTGACCCACAACATATATGCCCTTGAGGGCAGGGTCTATTTAATGTTTTGTCTTTGGATCTCCAGAGCAGTCTTGGAGTAGACTGTGAGCTAGAGGAGAGTTTTTGCCTTTTCCTTTCCTAGTATCCTTAGTGCTTAGGATAGAGTTTAGCATCTAATAAGGCCTAATAAATGTTCACTGGCTAACTATAGTGCCTTGCATATAATAGGCATCTAATACTTTCTGGTTGGAATTATCCTGTACCTGATCCAGTGAAACTACAACTGGACATTTACTCCAAATTGATTGACGATAGAAAGTAACACACTAATATAAAGCAATAATAAAAGCAAAAAATAAAACTACCACCACTTTGGGGGATAACCAAACCAAAACAAAAAAAGAAATAAAGTCGGTGTCTATTGAAAAGGCAATAAATGGCTAAACAAAATATGTTATATGGATGTCATAAAATAGTATTGCTCTAGAAAGGCATATAAAGAAATAGAAAGGATTCAGAGAAGCACAAGAAGACCAATGTTAACTGATACAAAGGGCAGAATCAAGATGGCGGAGAGAGAAAAAGCCTTTTTGTCTAGCTCACCCAGCACTCTTCTTCCACGCTGACCAAAGTCTGACCGGGAAAGTCAAGGAGAAGTCATAATAAGTCATTTCAGTAAAGTTTAAGAAGACAAAGAAGGCTCCAGATATTGGGAACAGAAGCTGACCAGAAGCACTCATGGCAACAACAGTAGGAATTATTACAGTGCACAGGGACACAAAGAGGACCAAGACAGGGCATGAGAATGGGACAGCAAAGAAGAAAAAGATTTCAACCCAAATTTTAAAAAAAGATTGTTAAATTTTTTTTACATGTAATTGGGAAATATTTAGTGAAATAAATAAAGATTTTTTAAAAAGAGATTTCAGAGGATTCCTGAACCAGCACTACATGAATAAACAGGTGCCATCTGAAACTGTCACGCATAACCTCATTCTGGATCATAGATCTAGGGCAGAGAGTAGTGGTCCCCATCACAAGGAAACAGGAGTTCTCACCATGTACTAAGTTACAGAACCATAGCTCTGAGCACAAAAACAGAGGAAAGACAGTTCTAATCTCTAGCCCAGCACAAAAGCCCACAATGGAATAAACCAAGTCAGGAAACCAAGACCAAAGGAAATCCAGTGGTTCAGTCATCTGAACCTACAGAACAGTGACTAAGTCCAGTAGCAGTCTTCTCAGCCACACACAAGCCAACAGGCCCAAATCTGGGTCAGAAATCTGCCTATCTCAGAGCAGGACAACAAACAGATCTCTTCCTGAATCACACACTGAAAACTTGCAGGCCCCCAGCCTGAGCTATGAAAGCAGCAGAAGGACATAAAAAAATCAACTCTTTCCTCCCTCAGAAGAGCATAAAGCCCGGCACATTTAGAGTCCAAAATCAAAAATAGACTGGAAGGATGAGCAAACAAAAAAAAAGAACTTGACCATAAAGAGTTATTTTAGTGATAAGAAAACTCAGTATACAAGTCCAAAAGAAGAGAATGATCTAAAAGCATCTATTAGCAAAGCCTGAAAGAAAAATGCAGCCTGAACAAAAGTCCAACAAGAATCCTTAGAACAATTAAAAGAAGAGGTTTTTGTTTTTGTTTTTAAACCTAAAAACCAAATGAGAGCTATAAGAAAAAAAAAAAAAAAGATAAGACATTTAACAACTTCGGAAAGATTTTAAAATCTCATTGAAGAAAATAACTCTTAAAAATAAGAATTGCCAAGTGGAAGCTGATGAGACAGCAAGAACAATAACATAGTTTAAAAGACTAGAAAAATAGAAAAAATGTGAACTATTCTATAGGAAAAAAACTGATCTGGAAAACAGAGTGAGGAGAGATAATTTAAGAATCATTGGATTATTGCCTTTTCAATAGGGGGGTAGGGAAGGAGAGAGGAAGAGAATTTGGAACTCAAAGTTTAAAAAATGAATATTAAAAATTGTTCTTACATGTAGCTGGGTGAAAATAAAATACTAGAGGGCAGCCAGATGACACAGTGGACAGAGCACTAGCCCTGAAGTCAGGAGGACCTGAATTCAAATCTGGTCTCAGTCACTTAACACTTCCTAGCTGTGTGACCCTGGACAAGTCATTTAATCCCAATTGCCTCAGCAAAAAATAAAATAAAATAAAATGCTAGATAAAAGGAGAACAACAACAACAACAAAGAATGATTGGATTACTTGAAAACTATGAACAACAACAAAAAGAGCTTAGATATAATATCTCTTTCTGTTGGAATCTTTACAAACTGTTAAGCCATTGGAGTTGATAGAGACAATAATTATCCAATTTGGCATGGTTCAACATGATTGATTTGATCTTAGAAGAAGATATTTTGGGCCAGAATTTGAAACAAGGTACTAAGTACAACTGATGGAAAAGATGCTTGTGTTCACACCTTTAAAGAGTTCATAAGTATCTAAGTACTCAATGGAGTTCACACGTTTGGGAGAGTTTAGGATTTAGAAAGAGATATCCGAATTCACACCTCCCTTAGGGCCAGAGAGCATTCTGGGAGATAACCCAGAATCCCTCTCCCTCCAGAAGGAGGAGTTAACCTTTGGGAGATCATATATATATACAGGAAGTTCTGAGAGCTGGAGAGGTTTTTACTTGGAGTTGGAAAAGAGCACTCTGGGAGGAAGCCCACAAGCCCTATCTTTGAGGCAAGAGATTCATTGCATCTTCCAACTTGGTGCTGGCTGGAGACTAAAGAAAGCAGAGGCAGAAGCCAAGGACAAAGCTGCAAGAGCCTTGCAGAGAGATAGGCCTCTGAGCTAACCGGGCTATATTAAAGACACAATAAAAGATCTGAACTTTTATCACCTGGCTGTGTTTTTGGAAAAAGAACACCAACATCTTTCTTTTCTTTTTTTTCCCCTGAGACAATTGGGGTTAAGTGACTTGCCCAGGGTCACACAGCTAGGAAATGAAAAGTGTCTGAGACTAGATTTGAACTCAGGTCCTCCTGACTTCAGGGCTGGTCCTCTATCCACTGCACCACCTAGCTGCCCTGACATAATATTTCAAGAAGTCATTAAAGAAACCTGCCCAGATATCTTAGAACTTAGGACAAAGCAGAAACTAAAAGAATTCAGCAATCACCTCATTAAAGAAACCCCCAGATAAAATCTCTCAGGAATAGTATAGCCAAAATCCAGAACTCCCAACTCAGGGAAAAATACTGCTGGAAACTAGAAACAAAGAATTCAAGTACCCCAGAGACACAGTCAGGATTACCCAAGATTTAGCAGCCACCACTATATACGCAGAAGCTTAAAATATGATATTCCTGGAGATAACAGATCTAGGCTTGTAACTCACAAATAAACACATAAAAGCAGAAATATTCAATGCATCTCTTCCAATCATAATGTAATAAAACTGCATTCAATAAAGGGCCTTTGAAGCGTATATTAAAAATTAATTAGAAACAAAACTACTTAATCCTAAAGACTAGGTGGGCCAAAGAACAAACCATCGATACAATCAATAATTTCATTAAAGATGATGACACAAATGAGATGCCACAGCCAAATTTGTGGGATACAGCTAAAGTAATGCTTAAGGGGAGATTTCTCTCTCTACATGCTCACATCAATAAAAGAGAGGAAATACAGAGGGAAGAAAACTGAAGAGCAATACACTTAATGACGACAATAAAAAATGAATGCAACACCGAAAGGCAAGAGAATCTGACCAAATGCGATGGGCAAAGTTGGCTCCGGATGGCTGAGATCAGAACGCCCTTCTTTCCTTTTCCGTTAAAAACCGGTGCGTTTGGAAAAGTGGAAAGCCGCACGTGTTCTTGGACCCGACAATTTTGTTAAAAGTTAGCATCTACAGAGTACTTTACGGTCTGTAAAGCACTTCACACCCATTTTCTTGCTTTATCCCCCAACAAATCTCTCATGTTTTATAGATGAAGAAAAAGGACCCTAATCAACCAGTTATTCCCCATCAGAGATGGCGTTCAAATCAGAGCTGAGTCCTCTAGCCTCTCATCTGCCCACAGGACAACATGAACTCCCATCGTACAAGGTTTGACCTGAGAGAAGAGCTGAGGAAAAAGCACCTTTGCAGAAATGTGGGACTGAGGGTGTGGAATACTGCATACACTGTCAAAAACGGTTAAGGGTTGATTGGTTGGGCTGGACTAACTGGTTTTTTTTCCTTCTTCTTTTGTTCCACAGAGGAAGGAGGGAGATTGATATATTCAGAAATGACAGCAATTTAAAAACAAAAGAAATAATTATAGGAAGATGAAAAAGAAAGTATATATATAACTTTAGATATAATATATAATGTATATATATTATATATTTTGTATATATATATATACAAAATATATAATATATGATATATATGATATATGATCTATAATATATGATATATAATAACTTTTACCAGCCAGTAACCATGCTAGCTTCTCTGTGAGCCGGCCCTATTCTCTGACTTCTGAGGATTTCTCTGGAGGCTGTTGCTGCCGCTATTGCTAACAGATTGGATCGCTGGCTGGCTTGGAAACCAGGAAGGCCAAGGTTCCTGTCACTTCTCTGACGCGGTGACTTGGTTACCCTAGGCTAGTTTCTGAACTTCTCAGGGCCCCAGCCCTAAAGCTGCAGAGGAAACAGTTTGCATTGTCAGAGGAAATCCCCCACCAGCTATGCCCTGTGCCCATAAAACCACAGAGGCGAGAAGTATCCCAAGGTTATTATTAGTAATAGTGATAAATGATCGGTGATTCACCAAATGGCAAATTAGCACCATTGTTGTTACCACTCCTGCCTCCGATGCCAGCTCAGACGGGTCTCTAAGCCCAGGCCACCCGGGGCATGGGAGTCACAGGTCCTGGGTGGCCAGTTCCCTGATATGAGCCTCTCGGTATTCAGAGACATGAGGCTTCCAAGGAAGGAGACTCAGATTGGAGGTAATGGTGGAACAACAGAGTGATGATGAAGGTACAGACAACACAGAATGAGCCCCAGTCTCAACTCGGTCCCAGACCCACCTGTTTCACTGGCTTCCCTGCCCTCAGGGGGCTCCACGTCCAGGGGGCTTCCCAAGCTCTCAGTGCTGCCGGCTCCCTCGGCCCCTGGTCGGGGTCCTCCATGGAGACCCCCTTCCCTCCTGTGTCTCATCAGCCTTTTGACTTTGTCTGCCAGCCAGCTGCCTTTCCTTGGGGGGAGGAAGAAGGAGCGGAGATGGGGCACAGGGAATAGGGGGTCAAGGGCCCAAGACTAGGGGCATCTCTGGCCAGGGGCCTGCAGGGCACAAAGGTGTCCAGAGCAGATCCTGGAGCCAGAAGAGGAGCAAAGGTTGAGGTCAGAGGGGAGGACTCACTTGGTCCGGGGCAAGGGTCCAGGCTCTAGCACTCGGTACTGGTCCATAATCTTCTCCACCAACTTCTGCTTTTCTCGCCTCAGGGCATTGAGCTGGTCCCTGCAAGGAGACCAGAATGGGGCCGGCTCAGAGACGATGGAAGGGTCACAGGATCACAGACAAACAGCTGGAAGGGACCCAGATCCTGCTGTTACAGAGGGGGAAACTGAGGCTCAGAAAGGTGAAATAGCTTGCAGTTAGTTATGGGAAACTGTGCTCAAACACAGACAGTAAGGCTGTGGGGGCAGATTTGCATTCAGGACTTTCTAAGAGTTCCTCCCACTATTCTTAGGGGAATGGGAGGGGGTGGGATCTGAGCAGGCAGGGGCTTGGGGAGAGCAGGGCAGGACGACCTAGGTGGGGGCCCTCACAGGTACTCGCGCTGCTCTCGGTGTAGGTGGTCCCGGCTCTCCAGGCTGCGCTCCATGAGGCCCCGGTTCTCCCGGCTCAGGGCCTGCACCTCAGCCAGCAGCTGCCGATTCTCCTCCTCCTGGGCGGCCCTCAGCTCGGTCAGCAGCTGCCCCCAACCCAGCCCAGATGGCACATGTGAGGGCACAGCCCTTGGCCATGCCCCCAGCCCTTGGTCATGCCCCCAGCCCTTGGCCATGCCCCCAGCCCGCCTTCCCTGCTGCCCCGAGCCCCACCTGGCACTGGGTGGTCAGCCGGCAGACACTGAGGTCCAACCTCTGGTTGGCCTCCCGGAGGCCTTGGCCCTGGGCCTCCAGCTGTGCCCGCTCCAGCTCCAGCCGTGCCAGCCGGCCCCGCAGCTCCCCCCGTTCGCCCTGGAGCTCCCCGCGCTCCCTGGAGGCCTCAGCCAAGGACACCTGGGCCCTATGAGGAGAAGGTGTGGGTGGGGAGGAGCTCCCCTTGTCCTCTCCCCCCACAGCAGCCCCAGCAAGGATGAGGAGAGCCCGGGCCCAGCGTCTGGGGTAAGTGAGGGGCTCCGGAGAGGGAGCCCAGGGAGGCTGGGAGCAGGGATGGAGGGAGGCCAGGTCGGGAGTCAGCTAGGCTGGCACCTCTCGTGCTCGCTCTGCAGCCGCCGGAGCTCCTCCTCCAGGCCCCGCTGGTGCAGCCTGTCCTGGGCCAGCTTCTCCCGCTCTTCCTGCAGAACCACCGCCTGGGCCTCCACCTGCGCCCTTTGGGCCTGCAGCTGTTCGTGCCTGTGGGTTGGAGGGGAAACAGGAGACAGGTGTGTGAACAAGGATGTCCCGGGAGGGGGCACAAACCGGGATCTGGGCCCAGAGCCCTCTCGGGGCCTCGGTTTCCCCATCTGTCTAAGCAAAGTAGACTAGATGATAGCTGACATTCCTCATAGAAGGTAAGCTCCTCAAGGGAAGGGACTGGGCATTTGTCCGTTCTTTATATTCTTTCTGGGCAGCTGGGTGGATAGAGTACACGGAGGGGCTGGAACCAGGAGGACTCATCTCCCTGAACTCAAATCCTGCCTCAGGCACTTCTTAGCTGAGTGACCCTGGATAAGTCCCTTCACCCTGCTTGCCTCAGTTTCCTCATCTATAAAATGAGCCAGAGAAGGAAACGGCCAACCATTTCTCTATCTCTGCTGAGAGAACCCCAAATGGGGTCACAAAGTCACACACTGAAACAACTGAACAACTGTATACCCCTACCTTTGTACACAGTAGGTACATAATAAATGCTGGTCAGACCAGATGGTACATTCAGATTATGGAGATTTAATATTGGAAAGGACATTCAGGGCCGTCTAGTCTGACTCGAGGAGGGGGGAGGGAATAGCTTACCCAGAGCCACTCCATGGTAACTGTTAGATGCTGATAACTATTAGATGCTGACTGATTTTATTTTCCCCCCATGGGGGCCCTCCCCCCTCTAATATTCTAAGACTTCAGTGGAGGGGCAGAGGAAGAGCAGGGGTGGGAAGGGGCCAGTAGAGGGTTGGGAATGGGCCAGTGGGAGGGTGGGAAGGGGCCAGTAGGGGGATGGGAAAGGACCTGTAGAGAGAGAGGGAAAGAGGCCAGTAGAGGGATGGAAAGGGGCCAGTGGAAGGATGGGAAGGGGCAAGTGGGCTGGGCTCACCTGCCCTGCAGCTCTTTGTGGGTCAGCTCCAGCTCCCTCAAAGAGGCCTTCAGCTCCCGATGGCGGCCCAGGAGGCCCTCCAGCTCTGCCTCCTGCCGCTGCTGCAGTCGCCCCAAAGCCTCGTGGTCCCTTAGCAGCGCCTGATGCTGGACCAACTTCTCCTCCTGTTCCCGCCGAGCCCCTCGTATCTCCGTGTCCAAAGCCCCCAGTCTCTCCCTTAACTCTTGGCTCTGTTGCTCCAGCACAGCTTTCTCTGCCTGAGGAAGAGTTAGGAAGGATGGGAAGAGGAAGAGAAGGAAGAGAAGAGGAAAAGGGTGAGGAGGAAGAGAAAAAATAATAATCATCCTGCAGCAGTGTAGTGGTCAAGCTCTCAGACAGAGAAACTGAGGCTGCAGCTGACCTGACTGACAAAGGGCATACAGGTCTCAAGCTGGAAGGGGCACCACAAACCATGTGGCCCAAACCCCTCATTTTTTGGAGGGAAAAAAATTGAATTAAGTGCCCCAGGTTACATGGGTGAGAGATGAGATTGAACCCCAGTAGACATTAGGAAGATCGGGCTGTGTTGGTCTGAAGAAGGCAGTTAGCGCAACATAAGGAAGACAATAAATAGAACCAGTCATTTTAATAATATACATTTTAAATAATGCGATTATACCGAGAGATGCTGAAAAGCCTTTTCAATACTATTTTAATGTTTGGACATTCATTTTGTGAGATTTTGTGTTTCAAATGTTTCTCCCTTGCTCCCTTACCTCTCTCCTCCCCAAGACAGCAAGCGACCTGCTAAATACATGCTACCCTTTTAACATATTCCATCTTTGTCGTGTTATACAAGAAAAATCAGACCAAAAGGGGGAAAAACCACAAGAAAGAAAAAAACAACAAATCAACATGTTAAAAAAAAAAGTGAAAATATTATGATTTGGCTGAAAAGACTTGACAAAATCCAACATTTACTTCTATTAAAAATCTGCATAAATCACAGAAATGAGTGGACTTTCTTTAAAATAGCAAATAGTAATTATCTAAATCCAAGAGCAAATGTTACATGTAAAGTTAGAGGGTTTTCCCATCAGATCAAGGTAAATCAAGGACACCCTGCATCCCCACTACTGCTAGAAATGAGAGATAGTTATAACAAAAAGACAAGGAAAAGAAACTGAGGGAATAAGCATGGGGAAAGAAGAAACAAAATGATCGTTCCGCAAGTCATATAATGGGATACTGAGAGAATTTTTGAGCACCCTCCAAAATTAATTTAAATAATTAATAATTTCAGCAAAGTTGAAGGCTGTAAGATAAATCCAAATAAATCATCAGCATTCTAATACATACAACCAACAAGACATAACAAGAAGAGCCGGAAAGAGAAATTCCTCTCGAAATAAATACAGAAATTATAAAATACTTAGAATAGAAAAATTCTAAAAAATCTTAGAATAGAATAAAGAATCTACTTTAAGTATTTTATATACTTTATATACTTAGAATAAAGTAGATTCTTTATTCTATTCTATAAAGTATAAAATACTTAGAATAGAATAAAGAATCTACTTTATTCTAAGTATAAAATACTTAAAGTAGATTCTTTATTCTATTCTATAAAATATAAAAAATATATAAAATAAAAATAAAATCTATTCTAAAAAATCTTAGAATAGAATAAAGAATATACTTTATCTTCTAAGTAATTTATATACTTTAGATATTTAGAATAAAGTATATTCTTTATTCTATTCTATAAAGTATAAAATACTTAGACTATTTCTAACAGAAATAGAGACCTGCAGGGATGGTGACACAGATATATAATCCCTGCTCCTGGGGAAATCAAGGTTTATAAATCACTTAAGCTCTGGAGTTCTAAATTGCACTGGGTTAAGGCAAATGAGCTTCTCAAGTCTGGCACCAAAATGTTGAGTCACTGTTGGGGGAAGGGCACCAGGCTGTCTAAGGAGGGGTAAAACAGCCCAGTTGAAATCAGAGTAGCTCAAAGTCTCTGTGCCAATCAGAAGTGGAATCAGGACACTGTATTTCCAGCCTGGGCAAGATAAAGAGACCCGATCTCAAAATATAAAATAAAAAGGAGGAGGAAAGGAAGGAAGGAAGAAGCCTGGATAGAGAAACATTAATTGTTCATGAGTAGGAAGAGTCAACATAATAACAATGACAATATTATCTAAATGTATTCAGTGCTGTTCCAAATCCACATAAAAAATTAAAAAGAAAAAAAAAGTATTTGGAGAAACAAAAAGTCAAAAATCTCAAGGGCAATAATGAAAAAAAGTAGGAAGGAAGGGATTCTATCAGTGCAGGATCTCAAATACAGCACTATGGGAACATAAAGCAGTGGACATTAAAATGATTGGATCTGGGTCTTTAAAAAAATGAAGCAGAACAGATTAAGTATATCACATACAACAGAAAACAAACACAGAATCATCACGTCATAAACTCAAAGACCTCAGTTACTGGGGAAACTATCTTACAAAATGGAAAGAGAGAGGACTGTAGGAACTGAGTATGGATCACAACATAACATGCTCACTCTTTTTGTTGTTGTTCGTTTGTATTTTGTTTTCTAACTCATTTACTTTCTTTTTTTTTTTTAATCTGATTTCTCTCGTGCAGCGAGAGAATTGTATAAATATGTTTATACATATTGGATTTAACATATATTGAATTGTTTGCCATCTGGGGAGGGGAGGAAGGAGGAGAAAATCTGAAACACGAGGCTGTGCAAGGGTCCATGTTGTCAAATTATCTGTGCAGTTATAAAGTTCTCACTTCCAAAATATGAAAGGAATTGATTCAAATTTGTAACAATAAAAGCCATTTCTCAACCAATAGATAAATGGTCAAAGGATATAAACAAGCAGTTTTTGAAGCAAGAATCCAAGCTATCAATTATCTTGTGAAAAATTACCCGTGTGTATGTTTTGAAAATAAAAAGCTTTATTAAAAAAAAAAAAAAAACAGACACTGGCCACCACAATCCCATAATAATTAAAGTATTTCATCCACATCAAAAAAAAAATGCTGGGAAAACTGAGCAGCAGAAATTAGTTTTACTTGGGCAGAGCCCAGCCCCCCGACTGACTGTATACATATACCATGTACCAAGATAAGCTCCCAATGAATACATGACTTAGACATTAATAGTCACCTTATGAACAAGGAAGAAACTACCTCTTGGACCCATGGAAACGAAAAGACTTCCCGACCAAACAGATGATGGAGATGCTAGCCCAAGATAAACCGGACAATTTAAATTATTGCAAATTTAATTTTTTTGCATAAACCTAATATAGTGATGATTAGAAAGGGGGAAAGTAATAAGGGAACAAATCATGCTACAAGTTTCATTTCCAAGGAACCGATTCAAATTTATAACACTGAGGGGCTTTCCTCAATAGGTAAGCGATCAAGAGATATGAGCAGGCAATTTCCTACGGAAGAAATTCAAGCTATTAAGAACCATGTTCTACATCACTAAGAGTTAGAGAAATACAAATTAAATTTGAAGTTCCATCCCACCCCTATCAGATGAAGCAACATAATTAAAGAGGAAAATGACAAACGTTGGAGGGGCCGTGGAAAAATAGGCAGATTAATGCCCCGTTGCTGGAGCTGTGAATTATTGGTCCAATCATCGGAGAAAGCAATTTGGAACTATGTCCAAAACAATTACCAAACTCTGCATGTCCCTGGAGCCAGTTAGCTCCTAGGCCTCTACTCCAAAGAAGTCAGAGTAAGAGGGAAAGACCCTATATGTGCAAAAACAGTGTTTACAATAGCTTTTTTTTTTTTTTTTTGGCCACCAAAAAAGGGATTTCCTCTCGAGGAACGGCTAAACAAATTATGGTGTAGTATGGAGTGGACTCCTATTGTGCTGTAAAAAAAATAATGAGAGGTTTACAGGGAATTCTGGGTAGTACAAATAGAAGCAGAGGAAAGAGAGCAGAGGCAGGAGGATACTTTATACAATGACAACATTATGGGGAAAAAAAAGACTTTGAGAGACTTCAGAACTCTGATGGAGACAATGGTGAGGCACGAGGCCAAATGAAGGAAAATGTCAAAATTCTCCTCCCTCAGAGGGGACAAATGCAGAAAGAGACACTGTTTCTGATGCGGCGAGTTTTATTTTTGGTGAGGTTTTTGTTTTATTTTTGAAAGTTTGTTTGATGGGGCAGCTAATAGAGGACCGGCCCTGAAGTCAGGGGGACCTGAGTTCAAATCTGCCCTCAGACACTCAACAATTCCTACCTGTGTCACCCTGGGCAAGTCACTTGCCCCAATTGTCTCAGCAAAAAAAAAAAAAAAAAAAAAAAAAAGTTTGATGGAGGAACAGGAGAGAGAGAGAAGGGACAGATTTGTTTTTTAAATACTTGTTACTTGAAAAAAAAAAAAAAACGTTTTAAAAGGAAGAAAAAAGTGTCCACAAGCTGTCAGATCAGGACAGAGGTCCACTGGGACCCACCTTTATTTCAGATCTTATGCTTTCCTTGATGGAGAGAGAAAGGAAGAGGGAGGGTGGAAGAGAGAAGAGTGTAGCACAGAGAGGAGATGAGAAAGATGAGAAGGTGAAGGCGGAAGATGATCATGGGGTCATAGGGATTCCAGTGGTCACCTGGAAATGAAGGCTCATCAAAACATGTGCCAACTATTTCAAAGTCCGAGTCTTTTTGTACAGCAAAATAACTGTATGGACGTGGACACATATATTGTATTTAATTTATACTTTAACATATTTAACATGTATTGGTCAACCTGCCATCTGGGGGAGGGGAGGGAACGAGGGGAAAAGTTGGAACAGAAGGTTTGGCGATTGTCAATGCTGAAAAATTACCCATGCATATATCTTGTAAATAAAAAGCTATAATAAAAACAGAGAGAGAGAAAAAAAGTACATGAAACATAAAAAAAAAAAAAATGTGCCAAAAGTCACCCAGTGAGCAGAGCCCAGCCCCCCTGACTGACTTAGGGGGGAGGGGGAAGAGAGGAAGAAAGGGACCGTCCCAGAAGGCAGAGGGGTCCTCCCTGGCTGGGCCAGGGACTCACCTGGAGGTGGCTGCTGTGCTCCTGAGCCCGACTGCTCTGCAGCTGCAACTCCTGGACCCGGCCCTGCAGAGTCCCCAGCTGGGCCTCCAGCTGCCTCAGTTGCCCCTGTAGAGCAGCCTTCTCGGCCGCTAGGGCTGCGTTCTGTCCGGGGAGGAGAAGCAGGTCAGGTCCCGTCAGCTCACCCGTCCCAGCACCGCCCTGCCAGGCCCCGACTCACACTGCGCTCCACCGTGATGAGCCGCCCACTCAGGGTCTCCTGGGCCGCCTCGGCTGCAGCGGGGGCCTCTGCCGCTCTCCCTGGCCCAGGGGGGTCCTCTGCCTTCAGCCTCAAGGAAGCCTGTTGCTGGAGCTGCAAGGAGAGCAGCCCCCGGGGGTCAGCACTGGAAGGGGGGGGGGACCAAGGAGGGGGACAGCCCATGACACATAGAAATGTGCTTATTGGTCAACAGATCGGTCAGCTCGATGAGGAATCATAATTAACCACTGAATGTCACTGACCCTACAAAGGGGACCGACCGCCCACCAACGGATCAGGCCCCTCATCACTGGAAATGGGGTTTTTATGGCAAAAATCCTGGAATCCTTCTCCAACTCATTTTACAGATGTGGAAACTGAGGCAAGTAGAGTAAAGTGACTTGCCCAGGATCATGCAGCTAGCAAACCCTGAAGCTGAATTTGAACTCCAGGCCTGGCATTGTATCCGCTGAGCCACCTAGCTACCTGAACTTTAAGCCTAGGAAAATGGAGGGATGAACGAGGGATTCTGAGAAACATGAGATCTGGATGGACTGATTCAGAGGGAAGTAAGCAGAGCCAAAAGAATGAGCAACAACTTAAATGAAGAGACCCCTAAAAACAGTTCCCCAAGAAGCAGCTGAAAAACCATTAGGGCCTACAAAGCAGCCGGAGCTCTCTCGCCTCTGCAGAGAGGTGGGGGGCAAGAGGGGCTGGATGCCGAAGACATCGTCAGACAAGCTCACTGTCCCAGGTGTCTTGGCTGAACTGTTTCTGTGATGATGATCGCGAAGGGGGAGGAATTACATCAAGAAATTGACATCATATGTAATGATGTAGAAATAAATTTTGAAATTAAATTTAATAAATGAAGGGCCAGACGGTGGTAAGGAAGAAAATCAAAGGGCAGAAGGGGAGGCTTTGGGGTGGAGGCTGACGTTGCCATGACTGTGGGGTTACGGCTTCTCACCTGATCCTCCAGGCCTTGGATCCTGGCCTTCAGAGCCATCATTTCCTCGTCCTTGGCAGCGAGAGCAACGCGAGTCTCTTCTTCCAGACGCTTTTGCAGAGCTTGGGACGCCCTGTCCGGGGATGGGGGAGGAAGGACATCATGCATCCCCCTCGTGCTCACTTCCAAACCTCAGTCCCGCCTTTCTAAGGCGAAACCCTGTGCCATCTCCCTCCCAGGCCGAAGCCCCAGGCCGAAGCCCCAGGCCGAAGCCCCAGGCCTCGACTCAAGTGTTGCAGAGCAAGAGGGACCGTCCTGAGACAGGAATCCCCCTCAAACATGCCCACTGGGCGACCGTGCAGAGGTGAACACCTCCAGGGATGGATGACTCGCTATCTCCAAAGCAGCCCGTTCCACACTGGAACAGCTCAGGTGGTTTGTCCCACTGTCAAGTTGAAATGTCTTTCCCTGGGCCACCCTCTCCCAGCACAGAGCTGATGTTCCCTCTTCCTGCTCTCTCCTCCTTCCTGTCTCCATTCTCCAGATCCCTCCTGGGCCCAGACCCACCTCTCCTGCTGCTTCTCCTGCTCTCTCAGCTGCTTGTCCCGATCCTGAGTCACCCGCTCCAGCTCCGAGCGCAGCTCTTCCAGCTGGCTCTTCAGCTGCTGACTCTCGACCACTCTCCCCTGCAGCTCCTACGTGATCAAAGACTAGAAGCTTAGAACCAGGAAGGGAAAGTGGTCAAGCACCATTCCACTCAGTTTAGCTTAAGGGAACTTGTTGGGAAAGGGAGGCCAGAGACCATAGGAAGAAAGCTGGGCCGAAGGACGGTGAAGGAACAGAGAGGGCCGGGAGCCAGGGCAAGCCTTGGACTGGATATTCCAAGATGCGGCTCACACCCTGTGGAACCTTTATCATCAAGTCTCCAGGGAGCCTTTCAAGGGAGAGACTGTGATGAGTTGATTTCCTTCAAGGCCCGTCCTGGGCCTGACATTCTAAGACCTTCAGAGTCTGTGTTTCCTTGTCTATAAAATGAAGCCAGAAGTCTCTGCCTTGTGCTCCTCACTACCAGGGCTTAGCACAGTGCCAGGCATGCAGTGAGCACTTAATGCATGTTTATAACTAATTGACTGAATTAAAGAGGGAGGAATGGGGCCATGTCCTAGTATTAGTAGTAGTAGAGTAGTAGTAGTAGTAGTAATAGTAGTAATACAGTAGTAGTAGTAGTACAGTAGTAGTATTATTAGTATCATTACTATGCAATAATAAGATTACAGGACCTGGTGGCAGGTTCAAGTCCCAACTCAGACACGATGAAATAGGCAGATCTCAGGCAAGCCCCAGGACCTCAGGGAGCAGGAATGCTTTGGGGCAGCACCTCCTCTATCTACAACCCCTCTCTAGCAGTTCCATCAAGTAGCCAGCAAGCCTCTGCTTGCAACCCCAACAAGGCAGTAACTACAGAATCCCTGCAATCTGCAGACCTGAATTCAAGTCCAGACTCTGCAACTTAGTAACTGAGAACCTGGGCAAGTTGTTTCCTCATCACTACAGCTTTTTCTGCTTAGACCTAGAAGGCAAAAAGGAAAGGAAGACAGCAGAGAGGCAAATTTCCACTCTGTAGGGAAAACCTTCTGAACTGTAGAAAAAACTTCTGAGCTATAGAAAAGTGGATTAGAGGAAACGAAGGGAGGGAAGAAAGGAAGAAGAGATGATGGGAAAGGAAGGGGAGGAAGAGGAAGTGACAGAAAAGGAAAAGGGAGAAGAAGGGACAGAAGAGAGTCAGGAAGGGAAGGAGAAGGTAAAGAAGGTCATTGAGACATTTCTTTTTTAAAATACAAAGAAAGAGAGCTGAAGGAAGGCTTCCAGAAGGAAGCACAAACTAGAAGGACAGCTTTGAAAGTTACAGGCTGGATGTGTTATATACTTAAAAAGAAAAGACAAGCTGGACATAACAAGAGACTTTTTTTCAGTCCTTTTAGTATGTGGAAATGCTTATTTCTTTTTAATATGTTAAGTTCAGAATGAAAATACATTTTCTTAAAAAAGAACTAGTCTAATTGATTTCACAGAGAAACTTGTCTCACTTTATAGAGAAGTGGGAGGGGGAAGGGGAAAGGAAATGGGGAGACTAATAGAAGGGAAAACAGAAGTAGTAGGAGAAAGGTACAAGAAAGGGGGTGCTATAAAGGAGGAAGGCAGTTTGAAGGAGGTGGTGGGCAGAAGCAAAATACTGGGGAGGAGGAAAGAGGAAAAGGAAAAAGGAAAGCATAACTTGGGGTAAATAAAAGGGCAGGAAATACAAAATTAGTTATTTTAACTGTGAATGTGAATGGGGTGAACGCTCCCATAAAACAGAAGTGGACAACATACTGGGTTAAAAGCCAGAATCTTACATTATGTTGTTTACAAGAAACACATTTAAAGCAGAGCGAGACATACAGAGTAAAGGTAAAAGGTTGAAGCAGAATCTATTATGCTTCGGGTGAAATAAAAAAAGCAGCGGTAGCCATCCTTATCTCAGATCAAGTGAAAACAAAAGTTGATCTAATTAAAAGAGATAAGAAAGGAAACTATATCTTGGTAAAGGGTAGCATAGATAATGAAGCAATATCAATACTAAACATATATGTACCAAGTTGTATAGCATCCAAATTTCTAGAGAAGTTATGAGAGCTCCAAGAAAAAACAGACAGCAAGCTATACTAGTGGGGGATCTCAACCTTGCGATCTCAGAACTAGATAAATTGAACCACAAAATAAATAAGAAAGAAGTTAAGGAGGTACATAAAATTTTAGAAACATTAGGTATGATAGATCTTTGGAGAAAATTGAATGGAGACAGAAAGGAGGTTTCTTTTTCTCAGTGGTTCATGGAACTTATACAAAAATTGACTGTGTATAAAAAACCTCAAAATCAAATGCAGAAAGGCAGAGATAGTAAATGCAATGTTTTCAGACCATGACACAATAAAAATCACATGCAATAAAAGGCTAGGGGAAAATAGACTAAAAATTAATTGGAAACTAAATAATCCTAAAGAATGAAACAACAAATCATAGACACAATCAATGATTTCATCCAAAAGAATGGCAATAATGAGACAACATAACAAAATTTGTGGGATGCAGTCAAAGTGGTTATTAGGAGAAATTTTCTATCTCTAGATGCTTACTTGAATAAAATAGAGAAAAGAGAAAATCAAGAGAAAAAAAGCTAGGGGAAAAAAAGAACTATTCTAGTCTCCTATTGTACAGATGGGGAAACAGAGGCCTGATGGGAAATGACCAGTCCAAGGCCAACCAGCTGGTCAATGGCAGAGCTGATCATAGAGCCCAGGTCTGGACCCAACACTCTTGTATCTACACCACCTGGCACTGGTTGGTGAAGGAAGAGAGGAGACATGGCTAGTCTGGTGGAGCTGAGGGTCCCCAAGAAAAAGAAGAACAAGAGTGAGTGGGGATCCAGCAGGCCTCAGACCAGAGGTGTGGCTGAAGGGGTGCCATTACCTCTCTCGTTGTCTCCATCACCTGCCGCTCCTTTTCAGCCTGGTCCCGCAAGGCTCGTGCTTCACTCTCCAGATCCAGCAGCTTCTGCTCAGCAACCTCTGCGCGGGTCCGCAGCCTGGGTCCCTCCCGTTCCCATTGTCTTCGTTCCCGTCCAGCAGCTCCTAGAGCCTCTGCCAGAGCCTCTCGCTCCCGCCCAGCAGCCTCCAACTCTCGCCCAGCAGCCTCTAGGGCCTCCCGAAGCCCATCTCGTTCCTGAGCCTCAGCTTTAGCCTCAGAGTGTGCCTCGGCTTCAGCCCTCCTGGCCAGAGCCAGCTCCTCCCCAAGTCGGGCAGCTTCCTCTCCCCGGGCCTCCAGCCTCTTCCCCTGGGCCTCCAGCTCACCCCGAAGGGCTTCCCGCTCCTGCTGAAGGCTCTCTATCTCCCTTTCCAGAGCCTCCAGCCTCTGTCCCTGGATCTCTTGCTCTTCTCTCAGAGCTTCATGTTTCCCCTTCAAGGCCTTCAGCCTCTGCTCCCCAGCCTCCACCTCTCCCTTCAAAGATTCCCGTTCCTTCTCCAAAGCCTCCGTAGCCCTCTTCAGAATCTCTATCTCCATTTTCAGAGCCTGCTGTTCCCTTTCCCAGGCCCCAGCTTCCTCTACTGTCCCCTTTTGAAATGACTCTTTCTCATCCTGGAGCTTGCACTCTGGTCTCTGATCTTGGACCAGGGACTCATTTCCTCCATGTTCCTCATCTCCCTCCATCGTCTCCGGCTTTGGACTGGGAGGCTGGTCCCCTGGCTGCCCCTCATGCCTCAGTCCCAAGGGTTTATGCTTGGGCTCTAAGACCCTCCTTTTCAAGTCCCCGGCCTCAGCCTCCAGTTCCCCTTCTAGCCTTTTCCCTTGGAGCTCTTCTTGGACAAGCTCCCCTTCTGGGTGCGGTGGGGTCAAGGACAAAGGGTCCGGGTCCTGAGCTCGGACTGGCTTCTCTGCCTCCCCAGAGGCGTTCGCCTGGGCCCCTGTGGAGTGTAAGGGCCCAGAGCACTGGAGCACTGGCCCTTCTGCAACTGGCAGGGATTTTTCATGGCCATGAGCAATGCCCGAAGGCCCCAAGACCTGACGGGTTTCCTCCAGTCTGGTGATCTCTGATTCTTCATCTTCCACCTCAGGCAAGGGAGGCTGGGAAAGACACCCAGAAGTAGCAAGGGCCCAGAGGGGAAGGGCAAGGTTTGGGAAATGGGGCCAAGGGGTCTTGGGAACTGGGCCGCGTTCCGCTGACATACCTGGCTCCATCTCGCTGCCTTCAGCTCCTGAAGCTGATCTCGCAGGTCCCGGTTCTCCTGCTCCAAGCTCCGCAGGCGTCCTGCCTCTACTGCTCTCACTTCGTCCTGCAAGGAGGGGGCCCAGAAAGGCTGGGGCGCTACGGGAGGGAGAAGAGGGCAACATCAGGACCTGCTGAGAGCTCTGGAGCCCCACTCCCCAGAGGCAGCTTGCCTCCCTCTGCCCACAGCTGCAGCCCTCCCTGCCAAACGGGCCCAGAGTCCTTGGTGGCCGCTCGAGGAAGACTGAGCCCTGGCCGGAACTCAATGTCTTCCCCTCTCTTCACCCCTTTGGCTAAAGCCCAGAAAAGGGAGGGTTCGGATTTAGAGGCAGAGTCGGACTAGGAAAGGCACCAAAGTCCCGTTCTTAGGCACCCAAATTTGGCAAAAATGGAACCCATGACCACCCATAACTTTAACCCAGTGCCCGACACTTAAATTAATAAGTTCTTGTTGACAGAGCGACAACAACTGTGTAGAAACAAATGAGCTTGGCAGCTAGAGAATCTGTAGCTTCCCAAGAATAATTCATTAAAACAGAAAACAGGGGGCAGCTGGGTAGTGCAGCGGATAGGGCACCAACCCTGAAGTCTGGAGGACCTGAGTTCAAATCTGACCTCAGACACTTAACACTAGCTGTGTGATCTTGACACACACCTCAATTGCCTCAGCAAAAACAACAACAACAAAAACTCAGAAAATGAACCTTCATCTTCCACCTCAGGCAAGGGAGGCTGGGATAATAGCCAACTGTGAAGCACTCCGGTAACCCGTGAGTCACTATAGTCACTGATCTCTCCTCCCGCTTGACCAAAACGTCCTAACTACTTGTGGTGTGACTTTTTTCCCCACATCATGAGTCACAAAGTCAATCTGGGTTCTTGCTGCTTGCCCAGAAGCTAAAACTGCCGGGTACAGCTCTGGCTGGGAAAGGCTCTTCTAGACCCCGGCTTCGGCAACTGGTTCCCTAACCCATAGGGGATCTCAGACTGAATGTGAGGGCCGCAAAACCACGATTTATTATCGGTAAGTATTTGATGTGTGGGACCATACCCCAAGTCGTGTAAAATTTCTCAGGCAAAAAGATTGGAGCAGAAAAAATTTAAGAAGCTAAGACCAATTGGAAACTAATATGGCAGAAACTAGGCATTGATCCATACTTAACGCCGTACACCAAGATAAGGTCAAAATGGGTTCATGACCTAGGCATAAAGAATGAAATCATTAATAAATTAGAGGAACATAGGATAGTTTACATCTCAGACCTGTGGAAGGGGAAGGTCTTTATGACCAAAGCAGAACTAGAGATCATTACTGATCACAAAATAGAAAATTTTGATTATACCAAACTGAAAAGTTTTTGTACAAACAAAACTAATGCAGACAAGATTAGAAGGGAAGCAATAAACTGGGAAAATATTTTTACAGTCAAAGGTTCTGATAAAGGCCTCATTTCCAAAATATATAGAGAATTAACTCTAATTTATAAAAAATCAAGCCATTCTCCAATTGAAAAATGGTCAAAGGATATGAACAGACAATTCTCAGATGAAGAAATTGAAACTATTTCTAGTCATATGAAAAGATGCTCCAAGTCATTATTAATCAGAGAAATGCAAATTAAGACAACTCTAAGATACCACTACACACCTGTCAGATTGGCTAAGATGACAGGAAAAAATAATGATGATTGTTGGAGGGGATGCGGGAAAACTGGGACATTGATGCATTGTTGGTGGAGTTGTGAACGAATCCAACCATTTTGGAGAGTAGTTTGGAACTATGCTCAAAAAGTTATCAAACTGTGCATACCCTTTGATCCAGCAGTGTTACTACTGGGATTATATCCCAAAGAGATTATAAAGAAGGGAAAGGGACCTGTATGTGCACGAATGTTTGTGGCAGCCCTTTTTGTAGTGGCTAGAAACTGGAAACTGAATGGATGTCCATCAGTTGGAGAATGGCTGAATAAATTGTGGTATATGAAAATTATGGAATATTACTGTTCTGTAAGAAATGACCAACAGGATGATTTCAGAAAGGCCTGGAGAGACTTACACGAACTGATGCTGAGTGAAATGAGCAGGACCAGGAGATCATTATATACTTCAACAACAATACTATATGATGACCAGTTCTGATGGACCAGGCCATCCTCAGCAACGAGATCAACCAAATCATTTCCAATGGAGCAGTAATGAACTGAACCAGCTATGCCCAGAAAAAGAAACTCTGGGAGATGACTAAAAACCATTACATTGAATTCCCAATCCCTATATTTATGCACACCTGCATTTTTGATTTCCTTCACAACCTAATTGTACAATAATTCAGAGTCTGATTCTTTTTGTACAGCAAAATAATGTTTTGGTCATGTATACTTATTATGTATCTAAGTTATATTTTAATATATTTAACATCTACTGGTCATCCTGCCATTTAGGGGAGGGGGTGGGGGGGTAAGAGGTGAAAAATTGGAACAAGAGGTTTGGCAATTGTTAATGCTGTAAAGTTACCCATGTATATATCCTGTAAATAAAAGGCTATTAAATTTTAAAAAAAAAAAAAAAAAAAAAAGAAGCTAAGACCAAATTTTCCAACAGGGGAAACTGAGGCTAGAAGGGGCTAAGTGAGTTATCCCAGGGTGTACAGGCAGGAAGAGACAGGGAAGGAAATGGGCCTTTGATTGCAGATCCCACTGGATCTTCCCACTAGACTGAACAGCTGCTCCCCGCCCCCTCCTCTACCCTGGAGACCCCTCTCACCATCCCCCGGAGAGCAGGGGCAGGGCTGCAAGGTCCGGCTCAACTCCGCCTCCAACTCCACGTTCTCCTCCACCAGCTTGTCCAGCTGTTGTCGGGTGGATTCCAACTCCTGGGACGCCCAAGAGAGAAAGGACTCCTTGGCCCACCCACATGGCACCCAGAAGCCCACTGGTGTCCGTCTGGGCCAGGGGTCACGGAGAAAGGAGCTGCTTGGTGGGGAAGCTGCCCGGGGTCGGGGTCACCTTGCCCTCACCACTTGGGCCTCCCCGAGCCGGGCCCGCAGCAAGAGGTTCTCCCTCTGGGTCTCGTGGAGACGAGAGCAGCGCTCCCGGGCGGCGTCCAGCTGCCCCTCCAGCAACGCGCGGGCAGCCTCCAGCGCTCCCGACAGGGCCCGCTCCTCCTGGGGAGAAAGGGGCGGATCAGGGACGGGCCTGCTCCCAGAGAGCAACTACTCCAAGCCCCTGACTGTGCAGCAGGGGAAACCGAGGCCCCGAGAGGAGAGGGCTTGTGCTGTTAGCAGCAGAGTGGGATGAGAACTCACCCCTCTGGCTTCAGTTCTTGGGTTCTCTCTACAAGCCAGCTCGGCCCTCGGCAGGCCCCACACATAATAAAGTAGTTCCCACTTAGTGGTGGTGAACATGTGCAGAGCCGCCATACATGACGTGACTGGTGCCTGCTCCCATGGTCGCCCCCCCCCCCGCCCCCAGCACGAGCCAGGAGTCGGACCTGTGGCTTTCTGGCCATCCCATCACCCCTGCTGCCCCTGAGCCCCCGAGCCGGAGTGGGACACTGAGAAAGGCCCGTGCGCTGAATCAGCCGTGTGCCCTCAGACAGATCACTTCTCTGGGACTCAGTTTCCCCATCTGTCAAATGAAGGATCCCCTGGACCTCACTTAATGACCAGCCCCTCACCCTCGTTCTCACCTCCAGCTGGCCCTTATAAGCCTCGGCCGCGTGGAGCCTCTCCCGGCACCTGCGCAGCTCCTCCTGCAGCCGGGGCAGGCGCCCGGCCCGCTCCCGCAGCGTCTCTGCCTCCTCCCGGTACACGGCGGCTCTCCTGGCCTGGCCCGACAGCACCTGCGCCTGCGGAACGAGGGGGAGCCTGGGCCTGGGGCAGCGCAGGGGGCTGAAGTCCCGCAGGGAGGCCGGCCAGGTCTGGGGGCAGGGACTGAGTGGGAGCAGGGAGAAGCAGAGCAGGAGACCCCGAGCAGGAGGACGCAGCAGCAAGGGTGGGGGGGCGGCCTACCTCCTGCCGCAGCCTCCGAATCTCAGCCTCCAGCCCCTGCACCTCTCCCTGGGAGTCCAACAGCTCCTCAGCCTTCTCTTCCCTGGGGAAAGGGGGGTGGAGGCTGTGAGGAGATACTGTGGCCCAGGGAGACCCCTGAGAACTCGACCCCACCCTTCTCACTAACTCCACCCATCCCCAGTTCTGGCCCCTCCCCTTCAGGGCCCCCTCCCCAGCTCCGGCCCCCCTCCCTCGGGCTGCCAGCACGCGGTCACTCACAGCTCCTGCCTCAGCCTCCTGAGCTGGGCCTTGGCATCTGCCAGCTGCAGAGTCAGGTGGTGGGGGGGGCCCTCTTGAGGGCCCCGCTTGGGGGTCTCTGGCTGGAGGGAGAGCAGTTCTTGCTCCTGGAGCGTCTCTGCCAGGCGCTGAGAGGGTGGAAGCGGCGCCCTGTGAGCTCGGGAGTCGCCCCGAACTTCTTCCTCCCCCCACCCCAATGCATAGACTGCTACCCCCTCTCCTTGGACCCAGGACCACTCCCTCTGCCCCCCAAGATGCCCCAAATAACTGGTTATTATGAGGATTATTGCTGCAGCCCCAACCTCCGCTGCCGGATCCCAGCCCCTTCCCCAGGGCCCCAGCGCCCCCCCTTTGCCCGCCCTGCCCCCTCCCAGCCCATCCTGACCTGGGCGGCCCGGTCCCGCTCCCGCGCCAGCTTCACCAAAGCCTCCGTGTGACTCCGGAGCAGCAGCTCGAGCTCCGGGCCCGCCAGCTCCCCCGGCTCGGGCCCGGCCAGGCCCAGCACCACGCCCGCACCCGGCTGGCTCACCTGGGGACGAGGGGAACCAGCTTGGGGCTAGCCCAAGAACTCCCGCCTCTGCCGCTGGGGACACGGCCCCAACTGGGCGTCCCCCTGCTCTGCCTGGCCCCCAGCCCAGCTGGAGCCCCAAACCGCCCCCGCTCTGTGCCCCCTCCTCCAGGAAGCCCTCCCTGCTTCTCCAGCTGAGACTCCTCTCTGTCTCCTCAGTGGGCCTCAGAGACTGGAGGGGTCACTCCTCCCATGCAGATGAAGAAATGATTTAGAGCCTCCATTTTAGTGTAAGAAGGGCATGGAGCCGGCCTCTGACTCCCACAGAAATGGAGGCATGTAGAGGCTCAGTCACCCAAGACCACAGGGAACCAGCAGCAAGCTGGGATTTGAACCTGGGCCCTCGGGCCCCCCTGTTCTCTTCCTATAACCCTCTCTGTGACTTTAGGCCCAGGGTCTCCCCTCCCCCTGGACATGCTACAGACTCTTCCCCCCCCCCCCCAGAGAATGGAAGCTCCTGGGAGACAACCCCTGCTTTGGGCCTGGCACGTGGCCTGGTGTGGGGCAGGCTCTAGGAAGGGGCATTTGGGAGACAGCGAGGGCGGAGAGACATGAGGTCATTGGGCAATAGTCAGAGAACCTGAGTTCCAGGGCTGGGTCTCCCTCCCCAGCTCCCTGCCCGGGACCTTCCCACCTCTGGCCTCAGTTTCCCCAAATAGAAAAGAAGGGGCAGGCAAGATGACTGTAGGCTCTGTCCAGCCGGGCCCTCGGATGCTGGAGGGGGAGGGGGGAGGAGGGAGGAGCAGAGGGACAGGCAGGAGCGGCGGCGACCTACCTCCTGGATGGCGGCCGCCAACTCGCTCTGCACGCCCAGGCTCAGTCCTTGGATGTGCCGGATGAAGAGCTCCCGGTGCTCACACTGTGACAAGAGGGGGAGGGGATCCCGGGCATGGGTCCTCGGCCAATCCGCCTGCAAAGATGTCCCCACTTCTCCCACTTCTTTCCCCTTGGGTCCCCCAGACCCCTCCCCCAGTCCCTGACTTGGGCCCCAGGCCCCCCTTCCTCTCTCACCTGCACAGAAGCCCCCAGCATCAACTTTAGGATCCCCTCCAGCTCCTCTATGGCTTCCTCTGCAGGCCCAGATAACAAGAAGTGAGCAGGGACACCGGGCAGATGCCAGTAGGGAAGGGGCCGAGGGAGGGGGGGAGACACGGAGGGAGGGGGACATGGGGGGGGGCGCGGGGGTACCTGAGAGCGGCTCCAAGCCCAGCATCTGGAGGTCTGGGGGCGGCGCCAGGATCAGCAGCTGCAGTTCTTCCTGAGGGGAGAGGGGGGAGAGTGCCTCTGGAGCCGGAGGGATCCCCGACACCCCCAGATCCAGACCCCATGGGGGACAGAACCCAGAGAGGCTGAGAGCGGCCTGAGCTCACACGGCCAGGCCTGAAGTTCAGACACCCGACGCCTTTTTCCCTATGAAGGGGGTCGGAGTGACCACTTCTCCTGCCCCCCTGCCCTTTATGTCCCCCCCTCTTCCCCCCACCCCGTGCCCGGCTGCCTCTCACCTGGTAGAAATCTCTCAGTCGAGCCTGCAGGTGGCTCAGGCGCCGAGCCCGGCAAGCCCCAGGGCCCCCCTGAACTCCGCCCAGGTGGAGACTCCCTCGGGAGCTGGGGGCTCTGTGGGGGGGGGGGGCAGACATCACCCAGAGGCAGGGGCAGGTGATTTCCTGCCCCCCCCCAGCCCCTGGCCCTCTCCTCCCCCCCACCCCCTCCCCCCCAGTCCCTGGCCTTCTCCTCCCAGGGCCTCCAGATCTCCTCCTCGACATCCAGGACCCACCCCAGGCTGGGGCTTCCCCTGCACCCCCTTACATGAGCCCCATGACCCGGTGCAGCAGAGTGCCGTCACTGAGCCTCAGGAAGCGGTCCTCAGGAGCCAGAGGCAGGTCTTCTTCCTCCTCCCCATCTTCCTCCTGCTGCCCCTCCCCAACCAGGCCTGCCAGGCCCTGCACCTGTGGGGGAGAAGATTGGACTCAGTGGGACCCTCCTCCACCCCCACCCAACTGGCTCGGGGGAGCCTGCCCAGCGCCGTGAACTGCCTGGATCTCCCTTCTCGTGGTGCCCTTACCATCCTGGGACCTTCCTCCCCCACCTCGGCACCACATCCCCTTCAGTCTCCCCCCCCTTACTTCTCTCCCCTCCCGTCTACCTCACCCAGGTGGCCAGGCTCCCACTCAGGAAGTCCCTGAGCCTGGGCCCCACGCCCCCAGCCATTCCCGGGGTCCCAGCCGGTCCGGGCCCTGCTACCGCTACACCTGCCCCTGAAGAGGAAGAGGAAGTCCCCAGGGGGGAAGGGGACACCCAGTCTGCCTGATTCAGGCAATGCGGCTTCCTCCTTCCGGTGGTGAGACCGAGGCCGGCCACTCACCCCCCCCCCATCCCATCCCAGGTTTAGGGGGTTTCTTGAGCCATAAGGATCCCCTGAACCTACCACATGCACCCCTCTCCCAAGCTCTTCTCCCCCTAATTCTCACATCTTGATAGTGTAGACCTCCCTCCATCTCCCCTCAAAAAAAGTAAAGACATAGGAAACCATGAGACTTTTTATACCAGGACACCCCTGCCTCTCCCTCCACCCCACCCTAAATGCCCGCTGTTCACTGCTACAGAGCCAGGAGCTAGAGATCCTTGACTCCAAACCTTCATTTTACAGATGGAAAAACCAAGGCCCAGCAAGGGGGAATAATGAGCCCAAGATCAAAGAAGTGTCGTGTGACCAAGGAAGGATTCAAACCCAGGGCTTTTGAAATTCAATTAACAAACGTTGTTATCTATCCCAAAGAAATGTCCAAAAAGGAAAAGAGAAAAGACCTATTTATACAAAAAAATTCCCAGCAGCTCTTTTTGTGATGCCAAAGAATTGGAAATGGAAGTGATGTCTTTCAATCGGGGAATGACTGAACCAGATGTGGAATATGATTGCGAAGAAATACTACCGTGAGAAATGATGAACGGGATGCTCTCCGAAAAACTTGGGAAGAGTTACACAAACCGATGCAAAATGAAATGAGCCAGAAGGAAGACAACATTGTCCACAGTAACAGCAACGTTGTAACAATTATAATCGTAACATTATAACAACTGTGAATGACTCCGCTGTTCTCAGCACTACAATGATCTCATAGAACTCTGCAAGACTAACAGTGAAAAGGGTTATTCATACCCAGAGAAAGAAAGAATTGCTGGAGTCTGAAGCAGACTTTTTAAAAAACTTTATTTTTCTTGGGGTTTTTGTCTGTGGTTTCATTCACAACATGACCAGTATGAGAACATGTTTTGCATGACTGCACATGTATGATCTATATTAAATTTCTGCTTTCTCAGTGATTGGGGAGGAAAGAGAGAGTAAGAGAGAATTTTGAAGAATTCAAAACTGTAATAAAAAAATGTTAAACTTTGTTATTGGAAAAAAAATTAAGTATTAAGTGTCATATTTAACCAATATCAGATTGCTCATTTTCTTGGAGAGGGGGAAGAAAAAAGGAAAGGGAGAAAAAACTGGAATACAATGTTTTGCAAAGGTGAATGTTGAAAATTACCTATGCGTGTATTTAGAAAAATAAGATACTATTTTTAAAAATATTAAGTACCTACTATGTGTCAGACAGGCTATTCTAGTCCCTGACTTCCAGGAGATTACAATGCACTCCATTATGTTGAACAACTATTTTCTTTTTCTCCTGCCTTTTTTGCATCTGAGAAAAAGAAAGGTACATCTACCCAGCTTAGCAAAGAACTAGATAAGGAACTGGAAGACCGTGGCTTAGATCCCAGCTCCCCTGCTCTGTCTCTTCCATTCCCTGGGTCTCAGTTTCCTTCTTGGTGAAATGAGAAGGATGGGTCTCAGTGCACTGGAAGTCCCCTTCTAGCGCCATGATTCTGTGATTCTCACCCAGCAGGTGAGGCCTTTGGCTTCCTGTGGGAGCTGGCCCAGGAAGGGCAATCTGTAATGCAGAAAGAGGCTGGGTGGTGTAATGAGCTCCCTGAGGAAGGGGGAGGTGGAAGGGGACCTCCCCAGAGGATGGAACGAGAGCTCTTGATTGTGGGCAAGGAGCCAAAATGGGAAAATTCAAGGGGCTACAAGGGACTTCTTGGGGCTGAAGCCAAGAGGGCAGGAGGGAGATGGGGACCGGACTCCAACCAAGCAGGTGCAAGAGGTAGCAATGGCCAGGGTGCCCCAGCCCAAGGGTGCTGAGTCACACTTACCTCACTCCTTGCTCTGAAGTCATTCTTACTCAACCTGACTGGAGTCACACCCCTCCTGCAGTTCCTCAGGGGAAGGGACTGTCTCTGCCATTGCTTTCACATCCCCTGGACCTAGGACAGTAAATGCTCATTAAAAATTGTTTTCTTTTTTTAATGTTTTGTTGATGACTCAGTTTTTTAAAAGAAATTTTAATTTTTTCTAATGAATGCCTGTGTTTCCCCCAGCTTCCCTTGTCTCCCTAACACCCACTTCCAGTCATTCCTTCAGATAAAACATTTTAAAACAGGAAGAAAAGGAATTTGCAAAAGTTTATCAAGATATCAGATAGCGTGACTCTTGGAGCAACCTTCTGCACCCATGACCCCCCACCTCTGCCAAGAAAGGAGGAAGCTACCTCTTCTTATCTCTTTCTGGAGCCATACTTGATAATATCATATCATTCAGTTTCAATTGTTTCCTTCTGCTTTCCATGTTTATTTAATAGGGGCCTGGGAGGACAGAGCCTAGCTTCTTCCTGCTGGAGCCCGGGAGCTGCTTCTGGGAGAATTGGGATGACTGGAGTAACCACAAATGTTCTGTATCTGGGTCACCAAGTCACAAGTCAAATCAATGTACACCTAATAAATGCTCATTAAGTGCCTGGCACTGGAGTTACAAGCAAAGAGCAAAGGCAGTCCTGCCGGGCAATAGCTCATTGTCCAATGAAGCAGACAACATGCAAACAACTTTGTACAAAAAAGGGGGGTGTGTGTGTAAAGGTTAGCTCCAGCCTTCTCTTGGCTGTATGCACACTGAGGAAGCAAGGTGACACCATCATTCCCAGCATCCTGTGACACCATGATGTCAACACAAGGGTCTTGGGTCCTCTTTCCTTCACTGAGTCCATATGGCTCCCTATGGACCCTAAGGACCATCCTGGCCGAAAGGCCAAGGTTATCTTTTTTTCATTGTAGAGTCAGTCCCCAACCTTGGGAGTTACAAAGATTGGTGAGTGAGCCACAGGAATCCCAAAGTCAGAATCCGGGCTGGATTTACCATCAGCCCAACTTAGAATCAAGAGCAAGGGGTGAGCTTTGGGAGTGACCTCAGGGGTAGGACTCATTGCCTTTGTACAGGAACTTGAGGAGACCAAGGCATGTAGACACTGAATGAGCCATGCTTCCCCCAGACCTAATTGAGGGAGACAGTATTAGGCCCCTGTGGTGTTAGGTCATTTGAATGAACTAATCAAGACCCAGAAAACAATCTATACAGTGATTACAATAACGAGATAATATCAGTCAAGCATCTTACAAATCATAAAGCTCTGCCTAAATATTAGCTATTCTCATCTTGTTATTATTCATGTAACGCCCTCTTGGGGCTCATTGAGCCAATGCAAGCTCCTTCTCACTGGTCACTTGGGTCCCCAGAGGGGTGGCTGTGGCTACTTCCCTCTAGTTTAGCCTCTGTGATTGGTTCAGCCTCACAAACACTCACTGGCCAGATTCCTCCTATTTTCAGTAAATCCATTTATCCGTTTAATAACTAATAGCTTTTACCAAAGAATATTTATTTCCTAGATGGAGCAAAAACAATGGTTTCAAAAATCCAGCAATATCACTTGGCAAATGAGGAAACTGAGGCTGAGGAAAGTTAACTGACTATTCCAGGATCATATTGCTAGTTAAGATCAAAGATAGGATTTGAACTGAGTCTTGTTGGCTGCATGTCCAGCACTGTATTCATGGTGCCCCCCGCTACTCCACTTGTTAGAGTTCTCTGATCTGGAGTTCTCTGCCTCGAGGAAATATAGGTGCAGGTCCCCTTCCTTAAAAAAGGAGTGATAAGGGGGGGGGGGAGGACATCTACAACTGAGAAAATCTGGGAAGACTTCTTGAAGGGAATAAGAGGTGTTCAAGTGGGAAGGGAAGGCATTCCAGGGAGGAGGAACAGCATGGAGACAGGAGAACAATGAGTTGACAAACATCCACAGTCTTTCCCTATTCCAGGCATTGGGGACACAGAGACAAAATAAAACAGTTCCTACAGTCAAGAAGTTTTCAATCTAACAGGAGAGACAGAAGATACATGTAGAACTATAAATGGAAGGGATCTACCTCCACCCCAATATATCCTGAAGATCCAGACATCTCAAAAGACTCAATCAGAAGTAAAGACCATGAATCAGTCCTGGATGAATTTGAGAGGGTCGTAGTGGCTTTGGGTCATTGCATGAAAATAGATGATTCAACACAGGAAATATCTTGGGATTGGCTGAAGAGAATCAGTGAACCTGTGTCTAAAACCAAACTAGTTTAAAGCCCGTGGATCCAAGGGGAAGGAGCTCCAGATATGGGAGCTGAGCCATATGACCTTGAGCTGAGCTGCAAGTCCCTGAAAAGAAATCACTTGGAGGGAGAAGAGAAGGGAAATGTGCATCTCTAGACTTCCCACCCCTCGCTCCTTCTGTCACATAAACAGAAATGCTGGACTATTCACTCACTGGGAGTGGAAATAGGCAGAAAAGCAAGAGAAGTTATCCCAAGAAAAGACCAAAGTATCCAGAGACAGGACTGGCCAGATTATAGCCTTGTGAACTTTGAAAGAACAACAGACAAGGAGTTCTTCTCAATTTTGGTGGCAAATTCCTCCACCGAGGAGGAAGCAGCCCCCCTAAAGAAACCGTGGTTGTTGTCGGAGTCTGCACCAAGGCCTGGTTGGTGGCTGTTCTTCCTGATCGAAGAGGACCAAAAAGAGGACGCTATGTCAGGGTCAAAGTACAGTGTGTCCAACTACGGCTGATCAGACCAACATGAGCTTGGTAGGCTCTGCCACAAGTCAGGCCCAAATAGTCCACGTGAACGTTTATGTATCTCATACTTCTTTGGAACTACCACAATTCTGCTTCACTCAGAGAAAAAAAAAGCACCTTTCCCCATTTCTAAAATATATGGAGAATTGACTCAAATTTATAAGAACAAAAGGCATTCCCCAATTGATAAATAGGCAAAGGATATGAAGAGAGAACTTTCAGATGAAGAAATTAAAAACATTTATAGTCATATGAAAAAATGCTCTAAAACATTATTGATCAGAGAAATGCAAATTAAAACAATTCTGAGGTACCACTTCACACCTTGGCTAACATGATAGGAAAAGAAAATGACCAGCATTGGAGGGGATGTGGGAAACGGGAACACTGATACATTGTTGGTGGAGTTGTGAACTGATCCAATCATTCCGGAGAGCAATTTGGAACTATGCCCAAATGGCTATAAAACTGCATACCCAGCAGTGTCCTTACTGGGCCTGTATTCCAAAGAGATCATAAAAAAGAGGAAAGGCCCCCATGTGCAAAAATGTTTGTAACAGGACTTTTTGGATGGCAAGGAATTGGAAACTGAGTGGATGCCCATCAGTTGTGGGATGGCTGAATAAGTTATGGTATATGAATGTTATGAAATATTATTGTTGTATAAGAAATGATCAGCAGGATGATTTCAGAAAGATCTGGAGAGATTTGCATGAACTGATCCTGAGTGAAGTGAGTAGAACCAGGAGAACATTGTACACAGCAACAAGATTATGTGCTGATCAATTGTAATGGCTATGGCTCTTTTCAACAATGAGGTGATTCAAGGCAATTCCAACAGATTTGTGATGGAGTTATCCGCATCCAGAGAGAGAACTATGGAGACCAAATGTGCATAAAAGCATAGTGTTTTTTACTTTTGTTGTTGTTGTTATTGTTTGTTTGCTTGTTTTTTTCATTCTCATATTTTTTTTCCCTTTTGATCTGATTTTTCTCAAGCAGCATGACAAATGTGGAAATATATTTAGAAGAATTATACATTTAACCTATATTGGATTTCTTGCTGTCTAGGGGAGAGAAGGGAGAGGGGGAGAAAAATTTGCAACACAAGATTTTGCAAGGGTGAGTGTTAAAAACTATCTTTGCATTATTTTGAAAATAAAAAACCATTATTTTTTAAAATGTTAGTTATCATTAAAAAAAAAAAAACAGCACCCTGTGTGACCTTGGGCAAGTCACTTAATGCCAATTGTCTCAGCAAAATAACAAACAAACAAACAAAAAAACAACCAGCACCTTTTTCAATGTTGACATGCCATGTTAAGTGGTCCTATGCCAGTGTCTCCCACATTTCACAATCAATTCCAAAATTCTTCAGGGGCCTTGAGAGTGTCCTTGATCACTTCTGACTTTCATGTGAGCACTTGCCCTGTATAAATTCTCCACAAAATTGTCTTGTAGACAAATGTACTTTGGGCATTGAGTGATGTGGCCAACCATCAGAATTGCACTCTCTGAATTACGGTCTGAATACCCGGCAGCTCAGCTCCAGAAAGTCCCTCAGTGTCTGGTACTTTATCCTTCCCTGTGAACTTCAGAATCTTCTGGAGAAAATTCAGAAAGAAGTGATTAAATGTCCTGACACGGACATCAGCTTCATTTCCATGTGGATCTCACCGGAAGATATATTGCCAAGGTAAGCCTTCCACATCTCTGTTTGCTGTAACCAATGGTTCCACTAATGGAGCATATGGTGCTGGTTGCTGGAGAACCTCTGTTATCTTAGTGTTAATGGGCCTAATTTAACACAAGCAGAAGAGAATCAGGACCTAAGAGACCCATCAAGGACAAACCAAACATATTCCAAAAGAATATATTATATTATATATAGTGTGTATATATATATTATATATGTGTGTGATATATATATACACAGTATATATGTACTACATTATATATATATATATATATATACATATATACATATCTATATATCTATATATACTACTTCAGGACTTTCAAAAGTCACCCAAATTTGGCCCCTAGCAGACAGATATCCTAAGAACTTCATGAGGAACCTATGAAGACAAAAAAGAACGTCCACTAATCAGGAACCATTATGAGTTGCCCTTCACCACATGTGATTTCACTGTACATTTTATTATTTCCTTACTATTTTACTATAAGTTTTGAGTCCCCTGTTCCCAAAGAAATTATGTACAACAGTAAAGTGTGCTCTGGTTTGGGGCGATTGTTGTTATTGTTGTTTTAAAAAAAATGTTCTGGGGCAGCTAGTTGGTGTAGTGGATAGAGCACTGAAGTCAGGAGGACCTGAGTTCAAATCTGACCTCAGATACTTAACACTTCCTGGCTGTGTGACCCTGGGAAAGTCACTTAACCTCAGCTAAAAAAAAAAAAGTATTAAAAAAAATTGTCCTGGCTATATCTTCTTAATAAATCCCTTTTGTAAAAACTAAATCTGACTGATAATCAGTGAGAAACACAATGATAGGAGTTCATGATCAAAAATACTAGAGAACTCTCATTCTCCTTAGAATTCCAAGGGAGATGGTAGTCACCCTCTCTCTGGGGATCTAGCCTGTGGATTCACATGCAGTTTGAATTAAGTAAAGCCAGAAGGAGCGCGACATACAGAATTAATATAAACAAAATCAATACAAGGTAATTCAGAAGGGAGAGCACTTGAGGCTTTAGAAGGTAGTGCTTGAGTTCAGTTCTGAAGACAGGGATTCTTTAAAGTAGAAGTAAAGATAGAGTGTATTCTAAGCATGGGGAAAGACAAATACAAAGATAGAGTACTTGAAAAACAGAGAGAGGGAAAGTTTGGCTGGATCACAGAATGTGGAAATAGGAATCATGTTAATAAGATAAGCTGGGAGCAGTGGATAGAGCACCAGCCCTGAAGTCAGGAGGACTTGAATTCAAATTTGGCTCCAGACACTTAATACTTCCTAGCTGTGACCCTGGTCAAGTCATTTAACCCCAATTGCCTCAGCAAAAGAAAGAGAGAGAGAGAGAGACAGACAGACAGACAGAGACAGAGACAGGAGAGAGAGAGAGGAGACAGAGAGAGATAGAGACAAAGACAGAGAGACAGAGAGAGAGACAGAGACAGAGAGAGAGAGACAGAGAGAATACTTTCATCTACACCCAGAGAGAGGACTGTGGGAATTGAGTGTGGCTCACAACAGCATTCTCACTTTTGTTGTTGTTTGCCTGCATTTTATTTTCTTTCTCCATTTTTTCCTTATTGATTTGATTTTTCTTTTGCAACACGATAATTATATAAATATGTCTGCACGTGTTGGACTTACATATATTTTTACCATGTTTAACACTTTAAAAAGAGGCTAGAATCACCTTGTAAAGAGTTTAAAGGCTAAACAGGGGACATAACAATGTTTTTTCTTCTCTTCTATTTTGTATTTAGGTTTTAAAACCTAAACAAAAATGAAAAATTAAACAGGGGTGTTTATAGATTAGAGAGAGAGAGAGAGAGAGAGAGAGAGAGAGAGAGAGAGAGAGAATGTTTATGCTAAAGGAATGAGGGAGTTACTGGAGTTTCTTAAATAGGGGTGCCATGTAGGGATATTCATTCACTCGGGCAGCAGTGTGTGGGATTTACTGGGGTTGGGAGACATTAGAATCCGGGAGAGCAGTCAGGAGCCTGAAACAATCCAGGAGAGAAGGCGATAAAGGCCTGGAATAGAACGTCTATGGAAGTGGAGACGAGTGACTTGTGAGAGACGCTACCGAAATAAAAATGGTGAGATCTGTCAACTGCTGAGCTTTGGGGAGTGAGGGGGAGTGAGGAATCAAGAGTGACGCTCGGGTCAAGACAAAGTCGAATCATGGCGGTGCCTTAGACAGAATCGGGGAAATTGGGAAGAGTTTGAAGAGAAAGCTGACGAAAACTGTTTTGAACTTGTTGATTTGAAGATGTCTCTGGGACATCCAGTTTGAAATGCGCAGTGGGCAATGGCTGATGAGGGACTGGAGCTCAGGGGAGAGACTGGGGTTAGATATATAGATCTCGGAGTCAACAGCATAGACATGATAATGAGACCCAAGGGAGCTCATGACATCACCAAGAGAGGGGAGAGAAAGATAAACCTTAGACAACTTGGACAGAGTTGGGAGCTTGTATGGCCCAAGAGCCACAAAACAGACGAAGGAGTGGAAAGATAGAAGGAGAACCAGAGAAAATGGAGGAAGGAGTGATGATCAGTGGGGTCCAAGGCTCCCTCCGGGAGCCAGATGTGGCAATGAAGAGATCGTTGGTTACTTTGGGGAGGGCGGTTTCCGTCGAATCGGGAGGCTCAGGATGGCAATAGGAAGCCAGATTGCGAAGGCCTAAGGAATGAGAGGAGAGGAAGTAGTAGAAGCAGACGGCTTTTTTCAAGGAGGTTGACTGAAAAGGAGAGGAACAAGAGGGGATGATAACTTGAGAAGAGAAGATGGGCTGTCAAATATGGGAAACAGAGTGGCCGGAGTGTGGATAGGGGAGGGGGCACCACATGTAACGTAGTCTAAACTGTGTCAGCGTCCACCACTTGGCCTTGTGATCTTGAATCCAGCTCTTTCCCTCTGTGGGCTCCGATTTGCTATTTAAGGATGGGGTTTGCTGTCCCAGGAGAGGTGGGGGACCAAGATGGTGGAACACGGCCACACACAGGCAGATTCAGTTCATGTGTTGATTAGTTTTGCTGAAAAGGTTGCTTTGGTTTTTTTCCTCCCTCCATCTCTATTTTTCTTTTTCCTTTTTCTTTTGTTTGTTTGTTTTAATAAGAGGAGGTTAACTAGGAGAGGGAGAGCAAAATATTAGGAAATGAATGAAATGTAGAAACAAAAAATATCAGGGAAAGTTTTACCACCTGAGAGCTAAGATGAGATGACTAAGGTCTCTCCTGGTTTAAGGACTTGATTCCAAGGACAAGGTCCATGAGCTGGGAGGCTCAGCCAAAGGTCCCCAAAGGCCAGGACCTAGAATTCTAGACAGCCAGGTGGGAAGACTAAGGTCAGGAAATTGAAGGCCCAGGGAAGGCGAGGCTGACAGGGTCAGGAAACCCTGACTGAAGGGAATGGCCATGGAAATGAAAGGGACAAACTCGTTGGGTCAGAGGCAACCACATGGAATTGCCCAACAGGGTGCTGGAGACTGAAGCTTGGAACCTGGGGGAGAGGACGCAGAGGAGTGAGGGGGGCCGGAGACAGAGAACCGCTGAGACGGGCAGGATGGGGGAAGGGGAGCCCTCCCTGGGAGGGAGATGTAAGAAGAGACCCAGATAACAAGCCCAAGAGGGCCAAGGAAGGAAAGAGTTTCAAGATGGAGGGGTGATCAGTGGTGTCATATGCCGCAGCCAGGGCCAGGATGTCCGAGATAAGACAGGAAATGGAAATGGGGACATTTTCTTGACCTCTGTGCTTCCTCTGTGACCATCCCTTCCAGCTGCATCCCCTTCTTCCTTCACTTGTGGCGCAGGACACTCTCCCAATCGTCCTCGGGGCTCCTTCACCTCCCTCACTTCTCCCCAGAACCTTAAAGTTCCTTCACAGTTCTCTCTTGGGCCTCCTTTCAGTGTCTCTGGCTCTCTTTTAATTATATTTTTATTTTGTTAAATGTTTCTCAATAACATATAAAACAATTTCACATTTACTTTTTTAAATGTTGAGTTTCGATCTCTCTGCCTTTGTCTCTCCCTCTCCTTTTCCTCTATGTCTCTGTCTTTCTCTTCTCTTTCTCTCTCACACACATGTCTCTCATATCTCTGTCTGTCTCTGTCTCTCTCCCTTCTTTCTCTCTCACAAACACATCTCTTTGTCTCTCTCTATCTCTCTCTTTGTCTCTCTGTCTCTGTCCCTATCTCTCTTTCTCTCTCACAAACACACATCTGTCTCTCTTTATCTCTGTCTCTTTGTCTGTCTGTCTCTGCCTGTCTCTTCTCTCTCTCTCTCTCTCTCTCTCTCTCTCTCTCTCTCTCTCTCTCTCTCACACACACACACACACATACACACACATATCTCTCATATCTCTGTCTCTGTCTTTCTCTCTCCCACACATCTCTTTGTCGCTCTCTGTCTCTGTCTCTGTCCCTATCTCTCCCTTCTCTTTCTCTCTCACACACGCACATCTCTCATCTCTCTCCATCCGTGTGTGTGTGTGTGTAGTTTCATTCACTCCGATAGCTAAGTAACCACCTGTCCACAGAGACTGTTCCGAAGCTCCAGCCCTGACCTCTCTCGGAGCTCCAGACTAGCATATGAGACCAGACTTCCCCTGGACACCCCACAAGCGTCCCAAACCCGAATTGTCCAAAATCAAGCTTTCTGTCTTCCCTGCTGCGTCTGCTCTCCTTTTGCTCTCGCTCCATCACCTCACACACGGTCCCTCTCTCTCTCACCTCCTACATCTACTCCGCTGTCAGGGTCTGTGACTGCACGCGTCCCTCCTCTCTCTATTCCCACTGCCCACGCTCTGCCAGGAGCAGAAGGGGGATGAGATAGTGGAAGCTGGGTGTTATAATGAGCTCCCCGGGGGGAGCAGGGGGTGGAAGGGGATGTCTCCTGGGGGAGGGAGCAGCCAGCTCCAGGTTACCGAAGGCTGCCAGGATGGGAGGGCAGGAAAGCGAGTCAAGGCGCTGGGTGCAGAGCAAGAGGGCGGCCAGCCCTGCCCTGATCCCTCCAGCTTTCTCACGCCAGGACAAGGTGCAGAGTAGGTCATGGTGCTCAGCTCCTTAACCCCTTGGTGGAGTTCTGTCTCTCACCAAATAAGCCTGGACTCAAGGCCCTCCACTACCCAGCACTGCCCTACCCACCTTCCTGCCACACCAGCTCCCCTTCACGGCCCCAGCCACCCCCTGCACGCACCCCTCAGTGTCCCAACTTTCCCTTGGGCTCTTCTCTATGGCCACAGTGACTCCCTGCCTGGCGAGCTAGCTGAAATTCTACCCACCCTTCAAGGCCCAGCTCCAGTGGCACCTCCTCCAGGAAGCTTTCCTTGATCTCTCTCCCCATCAATGGGGATTCTCCCAACATAGGCCAAGGGAAGAAAGTAGAAACAAGGAAATAACTTTTATAATGATCCACTTGGAAATGCACAGAACTATGGGTGTGGAACATGGCCGGCTCAGGCGAGGGGGTGAGCATACCTTTTGATCCAGCAGTGTTGCTACTGGGGCTGTATCCCAAAGAGATCAGAAAAAAGGGGAAAGGGACCCATATGTGCAAAAATGTTTGTAGCAGGACATTTTGGATGGCAAGGAATTGGGAATTGCGTGGATGTCCACCAGCTGAGGAATGGCTGGATAAGTTATGGTATATGAACATTACAGAATATCATTGTTTTATAAGAAATAGTCAGCAGGAAGATTTCAGAGAGGCCTGGAGAGACTCACAGGAACTGATCCTGAGAGAAGTGAGCAGGACCAGGAGATCATTGTACCCAGCAACAACAAGATTATATGATGATCAATTCTTATGGACGTGGCTCTTTTCTAGAGTGAAGTGTTTCAGGCCAGTTTTAATGGGCTTGGGATGGAGAGAGCCATCTGCACCCAGAGAGAGGACAGTGGGAACTGACGTGATATTTTCACCTTTTTTATTTTCATTTGCTTGCATTTTGTTTTCTTTTTCATGTGTTTCCTTTTTGATCTAATTTTTCTTGTGCAGCATAATCATGGAAATATGTATAGAAGAATTGCATGTGTTTAACATATATTCAATTACTACACACCTGTCAGACTGGCTAAAATGACAGGAAAAGGTAATGATGAATGTTGGCAGGGATGTGGGAAAACTGGGACACTGATACATTGTTGGTGGAGTTGTAAAGTGATCCAGCCATTCTGGAGAGCGATTTGGAACAATGCTCAAAAAGTTATCAAACTGTGCATCCCCTTTGACCCAGCAGTGTTTCTACTGGGCTTATATCCCAAAGAGATCTTAAAGGAAGAAAAAGAACCACATGTGCAAAAATGTTTGTGATAGCCCTTGTTGTAGTAGGAAGGAACTGGAAACTGAGTGGATACCCAGCAGTTGGGGAAATGGCTGAATAAATTGTGGTAAATGAATGTTATGAAATATTATTGTTCTGTAAGAAATGACCAGCAGGATGAGTACAGAGAGGCTTGGAGAGAATTACATGAACTGATGCTAAGTGAAATGAGCAGAACCAGGAGATCATTATATATGGGAACAAGATTATACAATGGTCAATTCTAATGCAGGTGGCTCTCTTCAATGCTGAGGTGATTGAGGGCAGTTCCAATGATCTTGTGATGAAGAGAGCCATCTGCACCCAAAGAGAGGACTGAGGGATATGAGTGTTGATCACAACAGCATTTTCACTCTTTTTTGTTGTTGTTCACTTGTATTTTGTTTTCTTACTTATTTTCTTTCCTTTTTGATCTGATTTTTCTTGTGCAGCAAGAGAATTGTATAAATATGTTTATACATTTTTAAAAAACTACCATATATTGGATTACTTGCCGTGTAAGGGAGGGGATGGAGGGAAGAAAGGGAAAAAAATTTGAAACCCAAGGTTTTGCAAAAGTAAATGTTAAAAATTATCTATGCATATGTTTTGAAAATAAAAAGCTTTAATTAAAAAAAAAAGGGGGGAGAGATTATTGGTCATTCTGATGAGGGAATAGTTTCGGGTGAGTGATGAGTTGGAAGCCACACTGCAGAGGGCTTACCAGAACTAGGAGGATATCTGGAGGCAGTAAA
Organism: Sarcophilus harrisii; assembly: GCF_902635505.1. Lineage (NCBI taxonomy): Eukaryota > Metazoa > Chordata > Mammalia > Dasyuromorphia > Dasyuridae > Sarcophilus > Sarcophilus harrisii. Next base: position 242,757,378 of record NC_045431.1, read on the forward strand.
TGTAGATGGCTTTTTCAAGGAGTTTAACCACAAAATGAAAGAGATACATAGGATGGTATTTATCAAGGAAGCTCAGATCTATTTGGAGTTTTTTTTTTTAATGTGGGAGAGACATGAAGGTGTTTGAAGGCAACAGAGAAGCTGCCAGTAGACAGGGAGTGATTATAGATTGGAAAGAAAGTGGGTATGAAAGAGAGGGAAATCTGAGGAGAAAAATGAAATGGAATGGGATCCCTTGTGTGTGAAAGGACTTGTCTTGGCCAGAAAAGGACACTACCTCATGTGAAATGGGTGAAGGAAGAAATAGTGGTGGAAGGCCTCTGGAAGCTGTGAGTTGAGGAGGAAGGGGGAAGAGGAAGGTCTTGGTGCATGACCTCCATTTTTCAGTCAAATAGAAAGCAAGATTCTCAGGTGAGCTGGTGGGCATGGAAAAGATAATATGGTGGAAGGCTTGAGGAGAGATAAAAAGATTTGGAAGGGCATTGTGCTGAGTGAGAGAGTGAGCCAGTTCGTGAGTTGCAAAAGGATTGCCTTGATGCGGTGAGAGCCCAGTTGAAATTATATAACATAAATTTGTGGATCCGGCCATCACCATTTCATGATTTCTCTAGCCTCACTCAGCAGAACAAGAATAGGAGTAAAGGAGGCAGAAGATGAGAGTAATTTAAGGTTGGAGTTCAGAAAGACATAATCTGTGATAGGATAAGGGGACATGGATTCAGGAACAGAAGAGAGTATGAAATTAAACTGGTTCACCAAGGAATTGAGATAGAACAGGGAGAAGAATGTGGCCAGGACAGGGGTGATGATGATCTAGGGAGGAATCTGAATGAAAAGTTTTGAATATTTGTGGAATAGAGAAGAATTAAGGAATTCTGTGGTCTAGTTCTGGCCATCACTTTCCCACTATATGACCCATGAGTCTACCATAATCCCCCAGAAGAAGTCTCACAGCCCTTACCTGTAGATCCAAGGGGAGATTTCTCTTCCCACAGTCAATGCGTATCCCAATAAAATACAACAAGCATTCGTTAAGTACCTCCTGTATGTCGCACCCTATATGAGGTTAAGAAAAGACACAAAATGAAGATAAGGCATGGTTCTTGCTTTCATAATCAAGTAGGGGAACAATATACTAACACAAATAACCTTAATATATAGTACTTTATGATAAGGACATCAGAGATGAAGATAGTGATAGATAAGACTCAAGGTAGAAGGACCTTACAGACCAAAAAAATCAGGGAGGGCTTGCTGAAGGAGGAGAGATTTGAACCAGCTTTTACAGGAAGGAACAGAAGCCTCATCAAGTTCAAGGATCTCCTCTTTGCCAAATCCAGCACCTTTTCCTCTTAGATATACTCTCATCCCTAGGTTTTGGTGACCCTGCTCTCTCCTGGTTCTCTTCCTAGCTGACCCATCTCTCCCTCTCTTCTTGGCTGATCTGTCGCATGAGTCTGCTCACCATCCCTGTGACTTTCCAGGACGAAGCTGCCCTCCTAGGCCATCATTGCCCACATGTGCGGTGTTTCTCCTACCAGCACACAAGCTCCACTATTCCTTTCTATTTTTATTGCCAGTACCCATCACCAAGCCTGGTCCAGGCGAAGTACTTAATAAATGCATTTTCATTCATGAGGTTGGAAACCTGTATGTGCTCTTAGGGTGAGGAGGGAGGAGAATTGGACGGATTCTTTTAGGAGCCGACAAGTCGTTTCATTTTCTCTTATAATTTCTGTGGGACAAATGCAGGCTGCCTTATACCTAACAAGCACCATTCCCTTGGGCACAAATACAGAATCTAGGAGCCTTTTTTTACTCATATCTGTCAAGAGATCTATGATCTGACATTTCCCAAAGAAAACTCTAAGCTGAAGCAAAATAAGCCAAACTGATATGATGGTGATGGGGTACAGGGGTTACTCTCCCCATACAAGACCACCAAATAATGGGGTACAGGGGTACAGAATACTGAACCACAAATAACATATTGGGGTTTTAGGACTCTCCCATAGGGTCCACCAAATGTTGGGGAGATAGGATTTGGACCCTCAAAATAAACTGAGGTCTCAGGCTGGTATCATGAGGTACCTCAAAAGCATTTGGATGCTTAGATCATCTCCAAATCAAGAGGCAAAGATTTTATTTACTTTTTATTATATAACAGAGGGTTTAGTTTTTATATAGGATTTTTAGACAAGAAAGGAGAAAGACACAAGCTAAATTCTCTAACAGAACTCACAAGTGTGTGGGGGGAATATACCATTAAGGGAGAAAACGCCATAAAGTTAAGGCAAGTTCTTAAAGAACTTGCTGCCATAAGGTGGACTAAATTCCTAACAAAAAAAAAAAAAAGGTTAGCTAGGGGTTATGTCAGTTGGGCTAAGGAGTTAGCCATTGGGATCACGCCATTGCTGGGTTAATGCTAAAAAGAGTTAGGATCTTAACAGGAATGAGCTACAGCAGTGGTTGATATCATAACTTGATCTTCTGATTAGAAACATAGAATTCGTCAGTGCAAGGAACTGAACAAAGAATTCAACCAGGCCGAACCGAAATAAAGGCCTAATTAAGATCCTATCAGTGTGAGTCTGGTTCCAGTGATCTTGGGATGATCTCCACCCAGAGAGAGAGGAGAGTGGGAACTGAGTGTGGACCGTAACTTTGTTTGCATTTTGTTTTCTTTTTCATTTTCTTTCCTTTTTGATCTAATTGTTCTTGTGCAACAAGATAATTGCGCAAATGTGTTTATATATGTTGGATTTAACATGTAACATGTATAACATATATAAGATTGCTTGCCATTTAGAGGCGGGGGATGGGGGAAGGAGGGGAAATTGTCCATGCATGTTTTGAAAATAAAAAGTTTAAAAAAAAAGAAAAAGAAAAGAAAAGGAGACAGGTGGCCCAACAAAGGAGTTTGCATTTAATACTGTGGCATATCAGTCAAACCTAGCGAGACTTTGTGGAAGATAAAGACTGTGTCCTTTCATCCTCAGCATATGATACAATGCCAGGCACACAGAGGTGCTTAATAAATGCTTGCTGATTAAGCAAAAAAAAAAAAAATTCCTATTAGTGCTTCTCCCTGCTGGCTTCTGGGAGTAACTTGGACAGTAATCCAGGCTCTCTCCTGTCAGGGGCCACTTAGCTGCCAAGGCCCATCAACGGGAAGGCGAGGGTGACCCAGCTGGAATCCACCCGCACCCAGAGCTCAGGATGCTTGGTCCTGGGTCATATTCTGGGGCAGGTCCAGGCTTGTCTGATTTTTTAAAAAGCAAATCCCCATCACAAAGGGCCTAGACCACAGCACAGGGCACTGGGCCCCAGAGAAAACGAGGCTCAGGGTGGTTTGGGACTGCATTGAACCAAGGTCCTCTGACCTCAGCACTCTGCTCCCTTAATTTGTGGTCAGTCTTTCTGACCATCTGACCTTCCAACAGGCCCAAAGATAATTCAGACCAGAAAGACGGTGAATGGGGGGAGGGAGAGTGGAAGCGCAGGGAGGAGAGAGCAGACCCACGAGGATGTCTGATAAAGGCAAAGGCAGGTTTGCCTAGCAACACTTAAGGTCATTGAGAAGCAGAGCCAGGGATCAGAGTGGACCTAGCCTGGCTCGGCAGCAATCCTAACTGGGGCCCTTCTCCCGACATAGGCGAGGCTCATGGAGGCTCATGGAGCACCCAGTCCAGAGTCCTTGGTGCCCAATGGCAAGGAAGAGTCGAGACAGCCGGCAATGGCCCCTGGAAGGCCCCGTGCTCCCACCCAGGACTATTTTCAACTCTCAAAATCATGGGAGGGAAGGACAATCACCTAAATAACTATTTCTCAACCTTAATTGTATCATATTATAATGGACAAAACTTGTGGTTTTAGCAACACAAGACTCCAAGATAAATCCACCCCCAGGCACGCTGCTTCTCAATCCACTGCCTCCTAATTAAAAGCATTCTGTTGCTGGTTGTTCAGTGGCTGGATCTTGTCTAACTCCTCTTAACCACAGCACACTAAGTCCTCCATTGTCTCCCAAAGTCTGTCCCGGTTTATGTTTGTGGTTTCCATGACTCTGTCTCTCCCTCTCATCCTCTGCCGTCCCCTTCTCCTTTGGCCTTCAATCTTTCCCAAGGAAATTAAAAGAATAATCCCAGGTACTTGTATAGAGATTTAAGGTTTGCAAAGTGCTTTACAGATTGACAAAAATGACCCAAAAATAAGGAAAGTGACTGTTGGTGGAGAGGCTGTGGGGAATCGGGCACATTGAGGCCCTGTGGCTGCAGCCGGGAACTGGCTCAATCATTCTGGAGAATAACTTGGGACTGTCCTAACGGCTATAAACTTGTGAGCCAGCAAGAGCACGACCAGGCCTGTATCCCAAAGAGGGAAAGGAAAAGGACCTAAACGTACAAAAATCATCCTAGCAATTCTTTTTGTGGCGGCAAAGGACTGGAAATCGAGGGGACGCCCAACCTGGGAGACGTGTGTGTACCGACGCAAAGTGAGGTGAGCGGAACCAGAACGGCACAGAAACAGCAATGGGGCACCGCGACCAACCACGAATGATGGAATCATCTTGATTAATACAGTGATCCAAGACCATTCTGAAGGATCTGCAGTGGAAAATGGCCTCCACCTCTAGAGACAGAACCAAGGCAGGCTAAGTCCAGACTCAAGCAATGGCAAGGGATGGAGAACCATGGGAGGAAGCTCGCCTCTCCCCCCCCCCCCCCCCCCCCCCCGGCAGGCGCTCTGGTCACTCGAGACTGGTCTCCCCACAGCCCACCCTGGTCGCCCACGGCGAGAGGAGACTTGCCCCTTGGGCCCAGGCCGTCCCTTGTGCTGTCTATGACCTATGGATGGGACCGCGTAGGATACTGGCCCGCCATTGTCTCCTGTGGAGTGTAACCCCCCGGAGGGCAGGCCCTGAGGTGGCCCCCAACAGAAAGGAGACCGAGAGTCAGCGAACAGACATGTTTTATTGTGAGCCTCGAGAGGGGCCCCCAGAGGCGGGGGCCCGGATGCCAGCTGGCCTGTCTCCCTGGGCTCAGGCTTCAGAGCTGCGACAGGAGGTTGGGGGCGAGGCTGCAGGTGAGACCTGTGCCGTCTGGCTCCACGTTCAGGGCTTTCACGACGCCATCCTGCACCACCATGGAGAACCTGCAGATGGTCACAGGGATCAGCGGATGTCCAGGGGCACATGGGGAGAGGGTGAGGGGGACTGCCCGCAGAGGGCTCCAGAGCGCTCACCTCTTCAGACGATGGTTCCCAAACAGGGGCACGAGGGAGTCGTCCAGGAGCAGCTCTGCTGCCTAGGAAAGGGAGGGGGGGGAAGAGGCCAAGGTCACCAAGGAAGGTCACCACCCAGACCCCGCCCCCAGCACCTGGCAGCTTTGGGGAGCTTTGGTGCAGCCCTGTCATTTCACAGGCCCCAGGAGGAGAAGGAATCAGAGCTAGGAAGTGAACTGGGATGGGCCCCCCTCTGTCTGACTCCCTCCTGCCTCTCCCCGCCCCGAGCCAGGCCCCAGAGGCCCCCAGCTATGGTGGCTGCCCTCCCTTCCCAAGTTGGTCCCCAAGAGTGACAGCAAAGATTCACCTTCCCAAAGGCCCCGGTGGGGTCAGCCAGAAGCCGAACCTGGAGACAGAAGCACAATGGGGGGGTCAGTCTCCTCCGCCGCCCCTCCTCTCAATGAGTCCTCCCCAGCCCGCGTCCCCTCCCCCAGGGCCTCACCTTCCCTGCAGCCTTTTGTGACAGGCCCCACTCAGTGACCACAAAGACATCGTTGACAGTGAGGCAGGCCACCACCTCGGCCCCCTTGGCCTTCAGGGCCTCAGCCTGCTCCACAAATCCAGGCAGGTGGGTCTGGGGACCAGAGCACAGGGGTTAGCAGCCCTCCAACCTTTCTGACCCTGCCTTCTCCCTCTCCCCCAGGCTCCCCAGGTCCTCCCCACATCCTCCTTCATTTCCCCTTGGAGCTTCCAAGGACCCCAAAATGGTGTCACTCCACTCAAGAGAGTGGGAAGGGGCTGCTTCCCTAACCTGTACTTCTCCAGGGCCCAAAACAAGGGGTGATAAGGGCCCCCAAAGGGAGCTCATTTCACCCTAACACAGCATCATTTCTTTACCTTGGAACAGCCTGGTGTGAAAGCTCCAGGAACCCCAAAGAGCACCCCCTTCTTGCCTTTGAACAGCTCTGCCAAGTTCACTTTATTGCCTGGATCTCCCTCAAATACCTCCACGGATGGAAGGGCATCACCCACCTGGGGAAAGAGAAGGCTCAGGGCCCGGGACGCCAGGAGCGGACCCACAGCCTCCGAGACTGGGACAGGGAAGGGAAATTCCCCAGCAAAGTTTCCTGATCCCTTCTCTGTCCCCGGGGAGCTGGATCACCCACGGCCATCCCCACCCGAGCAGGCTCTCACTTTCCCGGAAGTTATGGTCCCTCCCTTGGGCATCAGGAGGACGGTTGGTAACATGGGAGTTTTTTTTCTGTGGCCAAGCCAGGGTTGCATAATCCAGATTAATAGCTTGCATGGAGCAAGACCAAAGCCTGCATTCTGGGAAAGGAGTGGGATGGGGAGGGGAAGGGATGGGAGGGGAGAGGCAGGAAGACTTGGAGTAGGGAAAGGAGAGGGTAAAGTCTGGTCAGAGGCTGGGATTTGCCCCGTGGAGTCCCCTTTAGGACACTGTGGTTTGGAAGAAGACACAGAGACCAAAATATGTGGCTTCAGGAAGAAGGGGAGGGGAAATGGGCTCCAAGATGAGACTATGTCTCCTACACACAGTCTAAAGCATTCTGTCCGTCTCTCTAGTAGGGCTCTCTCTCTGACTCTCTCTTCCTCTCTCTGTCTCTGCTCTATCCTCTCTGTCTCTCATTAGGTAGAAATGAGACAGGTAGAGTCTGTTTCTCTGTCCTTTCTGAGTCTCTCAGTCTCTCTCTTCCTCTCTGTCTCTGTCTTGTCTCTCTTTGCTCTCTCATTTATGTCTGTTTTTTTCTCTTTATCTCTCTGTCTCTCTCCTCTCTATCTCTCATCTCTCTTCCTCTCTCTGTCTCTCTCTCTTCTGTGCCTCTCACTGCTGTTTCTTTCTCATTTATCTGTTTCTGTCTCTGTCTCCTCTCTGTGTCTCTCATTTCTGTCTCTGTCTCTCCTCTCTTTCATTTCTCTGTCTCTGTCACACACACACACACAGAGACTCAGATCTCAGCCTCAGGGGAGGGAGGGAGGGACAGGCCAAGCAGCAGGAAATGTGGTCCAGAGGCACGGCCTGGGGAAGGAAAGCGCTGATTCTCTGCCTAGCTGAGGGGCTGTGGGTGTGGCACTGGGGCATCAAGCCCTCAGGGAGATGCCGGTTGATCTGGGGACCCTCAGGGAGGGCTCAGGCCCCTCCTTATGGGAGATGCCCAAGGGGACGAGGGGGCAGCTGCCAACCCAGGAAAAATCGCTCCTTCCTGGGAGGCTCGGCTCCTTAAGCAAACCTTTGCCTCGGGAAGACCTCTGTTAAAGCCCACCTCCTTAGCCCCCCCCCCCCCCCCCGTCCCCAGGCACATCCCTGCCCTATGCCCCAGTTTCCCCATCTGTACAGGAGCGGACAGAAAGCTGCTCGGGCCAAGGGTCAGGCCAAAGGGAGCAAGCCCTGCCCTCGGGGAGCGTGGGAGCCCGGGACCCTGCGGACCCACTGCGGAGGGCAGCTGCCCAGCCGGGAGCAATGAGGAATTGTCTCTGTTCACCATTGGTTATAAATGGGAGGAGGGTCGGGCCCCCAGGAGGGGGCCCCGCGGGGCTGAGGGCGGGGGCGGGGCAGGGATATCCCTGGGGGGAGGGGTGTGACAGAGCCCCTCTGTCGGGGGAGGGAATGTCAGTCTGTAAAGCAGGTCAGGCACCAAGGAGAGTCCGAGCTGCGGGATGGGGAGGCTCAGACGCGGGCCAGTCACTGGGCGCCAGTCCGCGAGGCGGGCCCCTGGCCGGGGGCGCTGGGGAAGGTCGGTCTGCATGGGGGAGGGGAAGGGAGGCGGCGGCCAAGGTCAAAGGCAGGGCTTGGCCGCGGCTCACCTTGATCGGGGCCATGGCTGCAGGTGCGCTGCGCAGGGTCCGGACCGACGCGCCGGGGAAGCTCCGCGCGGCTGCGGCAGCTCCCGACGCCCCTTTAAGCCCCGGCCCAGCGCGGCGCCCGAGGGCCAGCAGCCCGGCCAGCCCCATCCCCGCCCGGTTACGCGTACGGCCCGCCCCCGGATGAAGCCCCGCCCCCGATGAAGCCCCGCCCCTGCAGGGATTTCATTTGCACGAGGGGGCGGGGCCTAGCGACCGCCAGCCACTCAGCTCCCGTCACGAAGGGGGAGCGGCGGGGCGGGCATGTCCGCGGGGCAACCAGTAAATTCGCACGCAGCCGGCGGCGGGGGCAAAGCGCCGAAGGGGGCGGGGCTGAACCCCGCGGGGCTCGTCGGTCATTGGCCTGGCCGCCTTCCGTCTCCCGGGATTGCCCCAGCGGCCGCGTCGCAGCGATCCCGCGTGTGATTGACAGGTGGCGTGGGAGGAGGGCGTGCCGGGCAGAGCCCGGGGCGTTCGGCGTGAGAACGTAGTCTGAGCCCTCGCTGCCAGGGCACCCTTGGCGCAGCCGCTCCCCCCGCCGGACTGGCGAGGGCGCCCTCCCCTCCCGCTCGGGCAAGCTTCCTCGCTCCCCGCCCGTCTCCTGCAGAGCTCTGCCCCCTGCTCCGCTCGCTGCCCTTCCATCCGCGCCCGCCGCAGCCCCGTCTCTCCTCACGCCAGACCGGTGTCCTGCGTCCGGTCTGAAGATGGCACACGCACGTGCACACACAGTCTCTTCATAACCTCCAGCGGTTTCCCGTGATTCCCAGGGGCAAATGCAAATTCACCTACTTGGTGCCCCAAACCCTCCAGGCCCTAGGCCCGCCTCGTGTCCGGGGAGACAACCGCGTCCCTCACTTCTCCGGGCAGGCCCCTCCCCCGGGGCAAGCCCCCAGAGTCGCCCCTGCCCTCCAGAAAGAAGCCCAGCGTCCGCCGGGCGCACAGCGAGCAAGAGGCGCAGGAGGAGTCGGAGACAAGGAAGGGTGGGCTGGGATTGTAAGCGCGGCAGACACTGAAAATTCCCTGATTCGGCAGAAGGGGGGAGGGTCTTCCTCCAGGCCGCCACGATGAGAAAGGGAAGGTTTTTCCCACCAAGCAGGTTCCCATCTGCTCCTGGAGACGGAGGCGAGCCCCCGGCCTGACCCGGCCTTTAAGGAATCACTCTGGTGGCCGGATTCAGGCGTGTTGCCATCTGGGCAAAGAGATTGGGGGGGGGGGGGCACTTTCTTCTCCCTTCATTTTACAGATGAGGAAACCGAGGCAGGCAAGGTGAAGGGACTTGCTCCTAGTTACCAAACTAGAACCAGGAGCCCGAGGCTGCGTTAGAGCTCGCGCCTTCTTGCCTGCGCCACCTAGCGGCCCTTCTAATGATGGCAAGGATGCTACCACCTAAGCGCCAGCTTATTGTTATCCCACTTGGGCCTCACAACAATCCGGCAGCCCAATGTTAAAGGGGAGGAAACGAGGCTGGGAGAGGCTGAGTAATCGGCTGAAAAGGTTTAGAGAAACTGTCAGGGAGGAGTCGAACTCGAGCATTGTCCCGTTCGGTTCTCCCGCACACTCGCCACTCCGCCACCTAGGGGCAAGTACGTGCGCCGACGTGCTTGCGCAGAAATGTACCTGCAGGATCACGGACGCAGAGCGAGGTAGGAGAACGCATGCGCACAGTGGCCCGACCACGCGCTCGGTACCGCCCTCTTGCAGCATCAGGAAGCTGAGCCCCCGGCTCCCGCGCGGATGCAGCTGCGCATGCGCATCTGGTTTGAACTGTGTTATTTACATCTAGAGGCAGGAAAACGAGAAGTTTCCGGAACTAACAGCAGCAGCTCCCGCAACATCCTGTTTGAGGAGGAGGGTGCCCCGCCTCTCACGGAAGTGGATGGTGGGCTGGGAGAGGGAGAAAGGCTTCTCCAGTGGCCGGGGCCGCTGACTGGAAGAAGGAAGTGGCGCACGGAAGGTGCCGGCCCGGTTCCGGTTCCGGTGCGGGTGCGCGCGCAGGCGGGGATGAAGCTGCTGACCCACAACTTGCTGAGCTCCCACGTGCGTGGGGTGGGGCCCCGGGGCTTCCCCCTGCGCATCCAGGTACCCGAGGCGGAGTGGGACGGGGGGAAGGGGCCGTGCCCGCCCGGCGGCCCACGTGACAATCCCTGCGTGTCCCCCTCCCTAGGCCACCGAGGTCCGCGTGAGCCCCGTGGACTTCAACCCTGACTTCGTGACGCGCATGATCCCCAAGATGGAGTGGACGGCGCTGGTGGAAGCGGCCGAGAGCGTGAGCGCCCACCCCCACCCCAGTGTCCTCTGTCAAGCGGGGTTACGGGCCGCCCCGATACCCCACGTGGTTGCGAAGCTCACGCGAAAGGCCCTTGAATGAAGCGTCTCCGTCACAAGCACTGATTGAGGGGATCCCTCTGGGGAGCTCCGTGGGCACGACGCCGCATTCGGTGTCGGGAGGTCTTGGGTTCGAGTTCTGCCGACCCCGCCCAGACCCCCCCGAGGCGGGGGGGGGGGGGGGGGGGGGGGGGGGGGAAAGGAGCCGCGAGCTGAATAGAACGGGGGGAGGGGGCCCAGGATGTGTCTCGCTGGAGCCCCGCACGGGGCCTGACAAATTGCAGGCGCCTAGTAAATGAGGGCCCGGATCCCCATTCTCCTGGAGCCACTGGGGGGGAGGCGGAGAAGCCGCGGCTGGGGGGGGCCCGGGGGAGGGGCGGCGCCCCGCTAGCTGCCTCGGTTGCCTCTTGCAGCTGGGCCACCTGTCAGAGCTGCCCCGGGAGCTGGCCGAGGGCTACGAGAAGGACGAAGAGTTCCTGCGGAAGGTCCACCACGTCCTGCTGGAGGTGAAGCCTCCTCCCAGGGTCTGGGGGGGCGCGGCGGGGGCGGCTCGGTCCGGCCCCTGCTCACCCCCCCCCTCCTGCTGATCTGCGCAGGTGGAGGTGGTGGAAGGCACTCTGCAGTGTCCGGAGTCGGGCCGCCTGTTCCCCATCAGCCGAGGGATCCCCAACATGCTGCTGAGCGACGAAGAGGCGGCGTCCTAGGCCGCAGCCGCCGCCCCCCACCCCCCTCCCGTATCCCAGACCACACAGAGCCTGGGAGATGGGATGATTGCCGTTATATTTTTTTTTCCTCATTAAAGGTTCAAAACTGAACACGTGTTTTTTCTTTGCAGCAAATATACATTAAAATAGAGTCTCTGTACAGCTCTGTTCCCCCACTCAATGGCCCCTGCTCCTCCCTCAGTCCAAACCCTAAAAATAAATATAGTGTTATTGCTATGCAGGGGATAGAGTAGATGCTGTGGCCCCCCTCCCCTCCCCGGGGTCTGGGATCATCCCTGGGCCCCAGCTCCAGGGCGGGGTGGGGAGGGGGAAGAGGAGCCAGCTCTGATTTATTGCTTTAAAGGGGGAAAAGGATTGGAGTTTGGGGGCAGTAATAATGCCCAGTATAAATGGCAAGGAGGGAAGGGTTTCAGGGGTCCTTGCTCTCCAGCCCCCGGCTCTGCTAGAGGGGGGAGCCAAGCCCCAGGGGATGGGCCAAGCAGCAGCAAAAAGCACTAACCAAAGGGGAAGCTGGGGCCCCTCAACCCTTCCCTCCCTGAGATCTCTTAACCCTTCCCCAGCAGCCCCCCTTTATGGCTTCCACAAGGCCCCCCCAACCCTGGGGGTAGATTATGGCTTGCAAGGGGCAGTGCTTCCCCCTAGCGGTTGGAGCTGCACTGCCTAGCCTCGATCCTCTAGGTGCCTATGGAACGGAGCAGGGTGGGCATGGGCCTAGTTCCCATGGGCTGTTGGCACCGCCCTGGCACTGCCAGCAGGCTGTGGGCACTGCCCATGCCCTCCCCTGGGCTTCTTCTGGGGCTCAACCCCCCCCCCCCCCCCCCCCCAAGCCGGTCCTGCCAGCACCCCCCCACACACGCATGTCCACAAGAGCCCTCCCCCATCAATCCATCATGGCCTCCAGCATCTCCAGGAAAAGCTTGTGCATGGGGACCTTCCCCTCCAGCTTCACCCCATAGAAATGGGCCAAGACTTTGCCCGCCGTCTGGCGAAGGAGGGGCAGGGTGAGCAGCAGCCGCCCGGCCCGGCGCCGCTCGGCGCCCCCGCCGGCCCGCCCGGCTTCGTACTCCAGCAGGGCTTCGTGCAAGGCTTCTCGCAGCTGCTCCACGGCCTCGGCGTCCTCGATGTGCACCGAGTCTGCGGAGGGAAGGGCCTGGCTCAGGGTCGGGGAGGGGGAGCCAGCCCGGGACTGGCCCGGGGCTCAGGGAGGGACTCACAGCTGCCAGGCCAGGGCCGGCCGAGGGAACGCCTCCGGGCCTCCTGGCTCGGACCTCGGCAAGCGAGCCAAGCAGGAGAAATCAGCGGGGGGCGCTCCTAGCCCCTCTCCTGGGGGAGCCCCAGCCTGCTCACCTCCGGGGCCCAGTGAGGACCGTGGGAGCCCTCGGCCGCTCGCCACCAGCCACCCCCCTCCCTCGCCCCTGTCCCCGCACACGTCTCACCTGAGTTGGCCAGGGCCAAGGCCTTGAGCAGCACGTATTCCTCCCGTTCCAGCCGAAGGGCCTGGAGCCGCCGAACCAGCTGCAGGAGCGCAGCCCCCAGCTCCCCCAGCCCCGCCGCCCGGGCCCCCTCCTCATCTAGGACCAGGTCCTCGGCAAAAGCCAGCTCGTCCCGGAGGGGCAGCGAGCGTTGGGCCACTCCCAACACCAGCACCTCCATCCACACGCTCTGCAACACCGACATCTGGTCTGACAGGGACAGGGCGGAGAAGCCTGCAGCCGGGGCGAGGAGAGAGTCAGGAGACCGCGGCCCGGGGGCCCACGGGGGGTCCAGGGGAGGCTCGGGGGAGGAGGCCCCTCACCTGGGATGCTCTTGGCCCAGCTGATGGTGACCACAATCTCTCGGTCAAAAAGGTCACACAGTGTGGCTACAGCTGGCAGGTGTCCGTCGGGGCCCGCCGGGTCAGGCATTGCGTACAGTTTCTCCGGCTCCGCGACCAGCAGGTGGGACACCAGGGCGTTGACAGGGGCTGCGGGGACAGAGAGCTGTCAGGGAGCCGAGCCCTCCGCGCTGGCACCAGGCTCGCCTCCCCGTCCCGGGGCAAGTAGCTCCTCACCTGTCTTGCGAGTCCCCCCTGCAGGTGCCAGAGGAGCAGAGGGGAAGGGTCCCGGAAAGGGCAGGGGCTCCACCTCCGGCCGCCGCTTGTACTTCTGCCGTCCTCCCCGGACCCGGTCCAGACGGACCCCTGCACGAGAGAGGCGAGGCGGAGGACGTTCAGCACGAGTCGGCCTCCTCCCAGAGGCCAGCGGGGTCCCCCCCCTCACTCACCCTCCTTGAGCATGCCCACCCGCAGGCACTTGGTGAAGCGGCAGGCTTGGCAGGCCTTCCGCCGCCGCTTGGTGATCTCACACTCGTTGGACGCCGGGCAGCTGTACTCGATGCTCCCTGGCAGAACAAGAGATGGGGCTCAGACGAGGCAAGAGCCCCCCGCGAGCCCAGCTTCCCCAGGGCTCGGAGCCCCTCGGAGGGAGGGACGGCCACAGTTGAGATGACAGGAGTCCAAAGGACCCGAGTTCCAGTTCTGCTGGGCTTTCAGGAGCCTAGGACCCTTGCGGATCCCTGTCCCTCCCGGCAGGGGCTCTCCAGAAGCTTCATCTGTGGGTGACCCATTTTGTCAGAGAACGATATAATTAGAACCAGGACTGTCAGATCTGAAGAAAGCGAGGTCCCGAAGGTCAAGGTCAAGGTCACAGGGAGTAGCGGGGCAGGGACTTTTGCACCCCCACTCTCCCCCCCGCCACAGGAAGCTGGGTGGGGAGGCCGGCCCCGGCTCACCTTGGATGGTCCGCTTGAAGAAGGCCTTGCACGCCTCGCAGGAGGCCACGCCGTAGTGGTAGCCAGAAGCCACGTCCCCGCACACCAGGCAGAGGCGCTTGGGCAGCGAGCTCAGCACCAGCTTGCCCCCACTGCCCCCGCCTCCCCGCTCGCCCAGCCCCGTGCTCTCCCCTTCCTCATCCTCCTCCCGGCCCGGGGGGAGCCGGCGCCGAGCGGGGGCAGGGCCAGGAGGCCGGGCAGGGGGGGGCTCAGGCTCAGCCTCCGAGGAGCCCCGGGGACTGTCTGGGCTGGCAGGCTCTGCCTTGATATAGAGCGGTTCCGTGCCCCGATCGCGGCCAGACATGGTGCTGCCAATCACCTGGCGAGGAAGGAAGAAGGCAGAAGTGAATAAGGGTCCCGGGAGGCGGCCCAGGGATGAGAAAGGGCAGGGGGCCTTCCTGGGGCCGTGCGGGCGGCCCAGGCCCCGGGACCAGGGAAAGAGCAGCTCCCTGGGCTGGAAGGAGGCTGGGGAAGCGCAAGAGTTACAGGCGTAACTGAGACACCTCCAAACCCTTGGCTTTCCACCTGCCAGGTCTCTTCCCTGCGGCCCAGGGTTCAAGCCTCCGGGATGTCCCGGGGAGGCCGGGAGGCATCCATACTGGTTGCCCAACAGCTGGGCACGGAGCCAGCACCTGGGGAGGGGGGGAGGAGGGAACGAGGCAGGGAGCAGAGTCCAGAGGAATTTTATTCCCAGAAAGAGACGGGAAACAGGCTGGGGGGAGGGGGCAGCAAGGGAAAAGTCTCAAGAAGCTCACTAACCGCCCCCTCCCCCGCCTGAGCCCCCCAAAGTAAGGAAGGGGCACCATGGCCCCAACGTGAGTCATACTCAGCACCAGGTTAAACTTATAAGCCAGCGACCTTCAGCACCCCACGGGCTCCCCGGCCCCGACAGTGCACCCCGGCCCCGGGCCCCGAGGGTCCTCCTGGATGTGGCCCACACCTGGCCTCCCGCCACACGCCCTGCCCTGCCCTTCCTCCGTCGGGTGGGGGGGGGGGGCCTGCTCCCCGCCCCCACCCAGGGGCCATGAACTTCCCTCCCTTCTCGCCAGGGCCTGCGCACTCACCTGCCCGCCCGCTCACCTGGCGTGTGCGCCGGCGGGGGGAGAGGGAGGGCAACGAGGGGGGAGGGGCGGGGCCTCGCTCTAGCTCCCATAACTCCCCCGCCCCGGCCCGGCGCGGCCACCTCCCGGCGGCTGGGGGGATGGGTCACAAACTTGCGGCGCCCCCCCCCCACCGCCGGCCGTGACCCCTGACCTAGAAAACCCGCGGCGCCCCGGGGAGAGGAGGAGCCCCCGCCCACGCGGCCCGCGGCCCCCACGTGTCTCCCGGGGCGGCGCGGCCGCGGCCCGGGCGCCCAGCGACGGCGGGAGCCTGGGCGGCCGCACATGGCCGCAGTCCCGAAGCCCGGCCCTGCCCGCCCGGCCCGGCTCCGGACCTGGGGCTCCGCGGCAGCAGCGGCGGCGGCAGCAGCAGCAGCGGCGGCGGCAGCAGCAGCGGCGGCCGGCCCGGCATGGGGGCCCCGCGGCGCCGGGGCTGCGCGATGCTGGACGGAAGCCGCCCGGCCCGGGCCCCGCCTCCTCCACCGCCGCCTCCGCCGCGTCCCGGCCCAGCCCGGCCCGGCCCGTAGCTCACTCGGCGCCGCCGGCGGCTTGTAGGACACAAAAGGACATCGCGGCCGCTTCCTACTCGGCTTCCTCCAGCTGACAGCGGGGGCGGGGCCAGCCCGGCGCGTATGCAAAGCAGGGGGCGGGGCGGGGCCAGCCCGGCGCGTATGCAAAGCAGAACTCGCAGCACGAGGTGGGGAGCCGAGAGGGCGGGGCTTCTGCAAAGCGGAGCTGGGCAGGGTCGAGGGAGGGAAGGGGCGGAGCGACCCCGAAGCGTATGCAAAAGAACCCAGGAGGCGGAACCTAGAGGCACCAGGGCAAAGCCCCGGGGCGGACGTGGAAGTGTCCTCCTGGAAACGTTACGGGAGGGAGCGCGCGCTCGCCGGACCGTCAGAAACCCCTTCGCCCCCTGCCAACTCCAAGCCACGCGTGGCTGACATGAAAGCGGAGATGATTAAGTCTAGAGTTGGGAGCCACATTAAGTAGGCGGGATACGGGGGGGGGTGGAGCCTTGGCATGATGTCATTTGGGCGGCTCCAAAGACGAGCGAGAGCGGGCCGCTGCACGGCCTCCCGCGTATGCAAATAAGACTGCGGACGAGCCTCTTGGGGGCGGGACCGGAGCCTTATATGGCACGAAGGCGGGCAGAGGCGAAAGTCACTCAAGGTCGCGGGGCTGCGTACTGAAGGGGGCGGAGCCCGCAGGAGGGCGCACAGGCGCCCAAGGTCACTGCGGTGACCGTTGAAGGTCGCGGGGCGGGGCTCGTCATCACGTGGCACCGCGGCCGACCACCCCCACCCCCGCTTTTCCGTGCCCGCACGCGTCCTACGCAGGCGCAGACACCCAGGCGGGCAGAGCAGAGGGCGGAGCG
Source organism: Sarcophilus harrisii (assembly GCF_902635505.1). Lineage (NCBI taxonomy): Eukaryota > Metazoa > Chordata > Mammalia > Dasyuromorphia > Dasyuridae > Sarcophilus > Sarcophilus harrisii. Next base: position 242,773,793 of record NC_045431.1, read on the forward strand.
CCTTTATTTATCTGGGGGGGCGGAGTCCTGCGGGGCGGGGCCAGCGCCCGGCGGGGCGGGATTCCCGGGGAGGGGGGTGGGAGGAACACCAGGTGCTCAGGTGAATTGGCGATACTTCTGGTTCCTGCGCAGCTTCTCCACGTGCCGCTGCAGCTGCTGGGTCAGCTTGTGGTCCTTCCCGATCCCCTTGCGGTAACCTGGGCGGAGATCAGAAGGTGGGATCTAGGGCGCGCAGGGGCGGCTCCTGCCCGGCCTCCGCCCGCCCCCCAACGTCGTGTTTGCCCAGGTAGCCAGTTATCTGAACCTCAGGGTCCCCAAAGCGCGTTCAGAATCGATCCGGATCCGGAGCAAGGAACTCTCCGTCCTCCCCCGGGAGAATGATAGTAATTCTCCTCCCCCAATAGGTGACGTCCCCGCCCTCCCCGAACCCCACTCCCAGAGACCTCCCTCTCTGCTTAATGAGTCATGGGCCTGCTCTCAGGTAGCGGTATCCCCCGGGGCGCTCACTTTGGAGGCTCTTGGTGAGGATCTGCAGCGCCTCGTCCTCCATGAGGTGAGCCAGAGGCAGAGGCAGCTGGGGATGGGAAAGAGAAGCGGCTGCTAGGACGCGGGGAGGGAGAGACTCGCCCACCAGCCCCGCCCCCCGCCTCCCCACCTCGCAGCCCGCACGCACTCGGTTCTGCAGCTCAGCCCAGTAGGCGCGTTGCATAGCTTCGCGCGATTCCAACAAATTCTCCAGTTCCAACTCTGGGAAGAGAGGAGGGTTATTAGGGCGTCACTTGGAGCCTTTCCGAGCCACTGAGGGGATCCGGTCTCCTCCTAGCGCATCGGTGCCGGCCCCGCCCCTCCAGGGACTCGGCAGAGCTGCTGAAGGGGAGGGGTCCCTCCCCGGGGCCTCCCGCCTGCGGCCCCGAAGGAGCGCTCAGCCAGGGCGCATCCCCCGCCCCCAGCCCCGACTGACCGCTCTTATCTCCGAGGTTCCGAGAGGTCGAGCCCGAGGGCGGCTCGTGGGGGCTGAGCCTGACGAGCGGGGGACTGCCCGGCCCGCGGGCAAACTCTAACGGGCCCTCGTCTCTGATGGTGTCTGGCGCCCCCCAGTTGTGGGGTGCAACCCTGCTGGAGCCGGATTCGACGCTGCTGTCGCGTTCCCTACTCGACGTGCCCTTACGCTGGACCAACGAGAATCTGTGCTTCCGCGTTTCCTTTCCGGAATCGGGGCTTTCCTCCAACGTGGAATCTTCGGACTCCTGCCCAGGGAAGGAGAGAGAGAGGCCCGAGGCTAGGCAGGGGAACGAGCCGAAGCCCCCAGCCCCAGCTTCGGGCCGGGGAGGGCATCCCATCCCCCCCCCTCCTTCTAAAGGGTCCTGAGTATAGTTAGCCTTCTTCCCAGGCGAGGAGGCCCGAGGGCCGGGAAGGAGAGGGCACAGGGCTTGCTTTGGAGAGTGCCGAGGAGGCCGAGGCTGGGGCCGCAGCGGGGGGGATGGGCGCGGGCTCGGGGATGGGGGACTGAGGATTAGGGTCCGGGGCGCTCCTGGCAGCCTGTGGTCCCAAACGAGGCCTTACTTCGGTCGAGTTCTGGAGAGAGCCTTCCTGGGCTTCGATCTTCCGAACAAAGGTTTGCTGCTCTGATCCGGTCTTCGCCGCGGGGGAGCGCTCTTCTCCCTCCATCCTCTCGCCCCAACGACCAGAGCCCGTTATACAACTGATCTCTGAAGGTCGTGCTCTCGGGAAGCTCGGGGGGGGGGGGGGGGGGGGGGGGGGGGGGGGGGGGGGGGGGGGGGGGGGGGGGAGAGACGTTGGGATTAAGTCACGAGTTGGGAATTCGGATCCTACCACTTAAAGGGCACTCCGTCCCCTCGGCCAACCGGAGCTGCAAAGGCTCCTGGGATCCCAAACTCCAGGGGACGCCGCCTAGTCCCTCCCTCTCACTGCTGTTTTTGGGGGCTGTGGGCAAAGATGCCGGAGTACTTTGCCGTTTTCTCCTTCGGCTCATTTTACGATGAGTTTACAACACTCGGCCAGGGTCACACAGCCAGCGAGTGCCCGAGGCTTGATTCGAACTCGGGAAGCTGCCTTCCCGATCCAAGCTCGGGGCTCTGACCGCCGCCCCGCCTCCATCATAAGATGACAAACTGGGGGGCGAGGGGTGGGAGACACCCCTCTCCTCAACACTCACCCCAAAACACTATTGCCCGAGCTCACCTAGCTCGAGGAAGAGGAGAAACCTGAATCCACATCTACTGGACGGTCCGGCCGCCCCGCGAGCCCGGGGCTCCCCCGACGCCCTCCGGGACGCATCCAAGCCCTCCGCGGTACAGCGCGCGCACCGCCCCTCCCTCGGCCCCCTAAAGGAGACACAGAAGCGGGCAGACGGAACTTTATTGAGTAGGAAGCTCGGGCCGGAGGGTCGGGGAGGGAAGACAGGCAGGGAGCTTTTAGGGCAAGAGCGGGAGCGCGGCTTCCCAGGATGCCCCACGCCCCGGAGAATGGGAGCTCTTTGGCTGAACGAAAACCCGGAGGGAGGCGAGAGGAGCGGGAGCCCCGAGGGTCGCCGCCCGCTAGGCCAGCTCCCTCTTGTCCGGGCCGTGGCGGGAGTGGCGAGGCCGCGCGGGTTTCCTGGGCTGCTTGAGGCCGGCTCGGCGGCTGCGGGGGAGCACGCTTCCCCGCTCGCTCTGCGTGTCCGAAGACTCGTCGATGAAGGCGAAGTTCTCTCCCGGGTAGTCGAGGGGCGCTGAAACTGAGCTCGTGGGCGCCGAGGAAGGGGGCTTCGCCTTCTCCAGGCTGGGCGGCCCCGCCCCCGGCTTGGCGGGGGGCGTCGGGGGCGGCCCGGATTTCGGCTTCTCGGGCAGTGGCGGCTCCGGCTCCCGCGCGTCGGGCCCGGCGCGCTGCGTCATCCGCGCCGTCACCGTGCCCGTCCAGCTGGCTGCATGAGCCGTAAGGTCGCCCATCTGCGGAGGCAGAGGCAGAGGGAGGACGGGAGAGGGAGGGGCGGCTCCCGTCGCCTCGGGGGGCTGGCACTAAGCTGCCAGCGCCCTATCCGGGCCGCCTCGCCATTTAGGGATTGAAGAAACGCGATTGGACGCCTCACCTAAAGCGGCCTGGAGTGTCAGGGCGAGATTAGAACCCAGACCTCCTGGCTGTGCGTCATTGCGTACATTTGGCTAAACACCCCGGCTCTGCCCCCAGGCTCTCAGACGGGGTTGCTGTGAGGGAGAAACGTCTGAAAGCGAGCTCCAGCGGCTGGAGGGGGGGGGGGGGGGGGGAGCGTGTGAGCCGCTGCGGTCTCCTCCCACCACATTGGCAAGGTCCTCCACAGCCCGGCTGACACCTAGGAATCCCGGGGGCCCCCCCCCCCGGCGACTGCTCTGCGCACTACGGAGCTTGGGGCGGGGGAGGGAGGGGGCGAGGCCGGAAGTGGAAAGCGCCTCCCCGCCCGCCCCGTCGGGGAGAGGAGCCCCCTACCTCAGCCCGAGTGCGCGCCGACACGACCCGGAGCCAGTTCCCGATCATGGTGAGGATGGAGGCGAAGTAGGCGAGGCCCATCAGAATCCAGAACCAGACCATGGGCTGGTAGGCCGGGAACTGCTCGGGGTCCGTGCCTGGGGGCAGCCGGTGGAGTTGCGGTCGGGGGCGGCCCTCCCCTGCCCCTCGCCCCCAGGGCGCCAAGCTGCTCGAGCTGCCGCGCCCCTGCCCTCCACCGCCGGGCCGCGGCTCCGGGGGCGAACGGCCGGCTCCCCCCCTCCCTGGCTCGGGGCGCTCACCCACCGGCCACGAAGTCCCCGAAGCCCACGGTGGTGAGCGTGACGATGATGAAGTAGAGCGCTTCCAGCGTGCTCCAGCCCTCGATGTAGCGGAACACGAACATGGGCGCCAAGACGAAAAGGAGGCAGCCGACCAGGAGGAAGAGCATGGCCGAGAGTGAGCGGACCAGGGCCGGCTGGACCTTCCACTTCTGGGGGGGGAGGGGGAAGCCGCGGTCAGGCCGGAGCCGGGGCATCTAGGAAGACAGCCCCTAGTGCAGCCTCCCTTTTTCCCGAGGGGGAAACAGGCCCAGGAAGGAAGGAAGGGGCTGACCATCCCTGGGGATCAGAGCATCTTAGAGATGAGGAACTTTTCACTCAAAAGGGGCTGTGGATTCGGCCGATCCGCATTAGGGGCCTCCGGGGGTCCTGGGGGGGGGGTGCGGAAGGGACCGTGTGGGGACTGGACGGGCCCCAAAAGCAGGGACGCTCACCAAGAAGATGGCTTCCACGTGGCCGATGCCCCGGCGCAGGGAAGAGCCCAGCTTGTCACCGACCCCGGCCAACAGCATCCCGAACAGCGGGATCCCCACCAGCGCATAAAAGATGCAGAAAATGCGAGCCTCGTCTGTCAGCAAGACCATGTTCCCATAGCCTGGAGGACATGGAGGATCAGGGCAGGCTCTCGGGTCTGCGTCACCTCCTCAGAGATCGGGGAGGAGGAGACAACCCTGACACTGACCTTTGTCCTTTAACCCCCCCTCAAAGCCTGACTGGCCCCAAGGAGAGGGAGGAATAGGGCGGGAAAGTGGGCAGCAGCCCCCCCCCCCACTCCCGGCAGTGATGCCCACCAGAAGCTGGAGGTGCTCCCGGGACTTCCTCTAATTTCATCCCCATTTTATCTGGTCGCTGAGGTGATGAGCCAGTGCTTGGAAAAAGTTGGGGGCCCTTGGTGCTTGGGAGGAAGCAAGAGCCCCTGAAGAACCTAAGCTCAGGTGCCTTCTGTGAGTGCCCCTCCCTCCTCCCTTCCTGCCTTTCCTCTCATGGCCTGACCCTAGCTCTGCTCATGACTGGTGACCCTGCCCTGCACACCGATGGTGGTGATGATGGTGCCGGCGAAGAAGAAGGCACTGCCCAAGTTCCAGGCTGTGCGAGAGACGTTGGTGAGGTCTCCGGGGTCGGCACCCATGGACAGGTCATTGGCCACCTGCTGCAGAACGGAAAGGAGGGGATCACGGGATCCACAAAGTGCCCCGCCCCCTGTGCCATTCACTGGAGCCCGGCTTACCTGCTCTCCGGGCTTCTCCAAGCCAGGCCCTACCTCTCCTAAGCTTGGGAGCTGGATGAGAGCTTAGAGCTCTCCTGGCCCAGCAGCTTCTCTTTACTGAGGTCTAGACAAGGGAAGGGCTTGGATGGGGGTCTTGGGAGGTGTCGGGTCTTGGAACGCCCGGTGGCTTCTGCCCAGCTGGTCTCCCATAAGGCCACCTTAAAAGCTGCCTCTCCTTCCCTGGCAGCTCCTCCCAGGGCCCCAAGCTTAGCTTCTTCCCCCAAACTTTGCCCCTCTCTGAGCCGTGGCTGGATGGATGGGAGCCCCCGGCCCCTTCCTGTCCGTCTGCTCGGCAGCCACCTCCTGGGAGACCTCCTCGCCCAGAGCTCCCGGCTCAGCTCCTCCGGTTTGTTTTCCAATATATACATGTCCATTACAACAGGAAAATGGGTCACTTCTGTGTCTTTGTGGTCTGTGTAGAGAGCCCGGCTCGGGCCTCTTGGAGAACGGCAGTCCAGAGGAGTTCTGCTCCCAGATCCCCCCCCCCCCAAGCACCCACATCCCTGCACCCGGCTGCTGCCCCCTCCAGGGCTTCCCGGGCCCCCTCTGGTACGTCTTGCCTAGTACTGTCCAAGCCCAGGAGAAGAGGCCAGGCGGGGTGGGTGTTTTTTAAGTCATTTTTTGCCGATGCTGAAGTCAGAATCCTCCTGGGTGGCGGCCCCACCCCCAGCCCTGTCCTTCAAGCAGAGACCTGCTGAGCCTCAGTGGGGTTCCAGCCCAAGGCCCCCCTGGATTGCTGAGTTGGGGGGAGGGAAAGGAGAGGGCGGCTCCTGGGAAGCCAGCGGGACCCACCCGACGTTCTCTCCCCCTCCCCCAGCCTTGGCCCCTGGCCTTCTCCTCCTCGGGATCCCCCGCATCGAGTGGGTGCAGGAGAGGGAAAGTAGCACCTCACGCCAGCTTCCAGCTCTGAGCCGCCTGCCCCCGGCCAAGTTCCTCAGTAGGCTCTGCCGCTCGGGCGCCCCTGGGGTCCCGCCTTGCCCCTCTCCAGAGCTCCCGGCAGGGGGAGGAGCCAGGGGCCGGCTCCCCCTCCATGCCCCCAGCCCACCTCACCTCTATAAAAGCCTGGAGCACGGACAGGTTAACGCAGGGGTGCTCCCGGAGGAAGTTTTCCCGGGTCTTTCCCAGACTGCTTTGAGCCTGCTGTTCCTTCGGCATCTCAAAGGCCCTGAACACCAGGGCCCCGGACACCAGGTAGAGCAGCACCAGGGCCAGGAGGGCCAGGAGGGTGGTGGGTCTCATGGCCCGGCCTGAAGACGGGCGGCCGCGCCCCCGGGAGCTGCGGGTTTGCCCCAAATCTCCCGGTCACGGCGGTGACGAGCATGGACGCTGGGGGGAGGGAGGGGGCGTCAGCTCCATGCACCTGATGCCGGGGCCGTCCCCCGCTTGTCTGCCCTGGCTCCCGGCCCCCGTCTCCCCGCTCCGTCCCCACGCTGCCCCTCCGGAGACCTGGCAGCGCGCGCACCCGCGTCCTGGGTCCCTTCACCCCCGCCCGGGACTAGTCATCGCCTTGGCTCCCTGCTAACCTGGGCCCTCCTGTACCCTCCATCGCCCCCTTCCCTTACCTCCTCTGCCCCTTTCACCAGCCCGTTCTCGGGGCTCTTATTGGGGGCAGGGGGAGACCGAGCAGACTCGGGGGAACCAGACTCCCAGGCGGAGCGTGATGGGGCTGACAACGAGGAGAGAGGCGGGGCGGGGGGGGGGGGGGGATGGCCGGGGAGTCGGGAGCCGGGAGCGGGAGGACCGCGAGACCGAAGGCAGGAAGCGGAGCGGAAAGGGAGGAATGCGGCAGCCGGGGGATGGAGAGCTGCAGAAAAGGCGGCTCGGAGGGAGGAGTCCGCGCCCAGAACTCCGGTCGAGCCCCCGGCCCCCCGGGCTCCCTCCGGCCCCGGCCGCCGCCACACCTGGCCCGGCCCCGCCCTGCTCGGGGCGGGCTGCAGCATCCTCCCGCAGACAGCGGGCGCCCCACTTAGCCCGGGGCGGGGGAGGGGAAAGGGGAGCTTGGGCGCAAGCCGAACGGCGGGGGCCGCGCTCCTCTCCCCAGGGGCGCCGCACCCAAGGCCCCCCCCCCCCGCACCCCCTGCCTCGGCCCGGGGTTTCAGGGAACAGCCGCAGGGCGGGTCCGGGAGGGCGGGGGCGGAGGGAGAGGGGCTCCTGCACAGCCAGAGCCTCGGACCCCGCGGGGGAGGAGGGCGGCCAGGAGGCTCTGCCGGTCCCCGCTGGAGGAAGGCGCCTGGAGGGGGCGGGACGGCTCGCGGCGGCCCCGGGGCCCCACAGACCAGCTGCTCGGGAACCGCAGTGACCGCGGGAACAGCCCCAAGCTCCGGGCCAGTGCGCAGGCGGCCGCGCACGTCCCCCACCCGCCACCTTCGCCAGCTGCCCGCTCGCAGGCTCCCGCGGCCCACGCCGTGCCCACGCACCGCACACACATCTGGTCCCCGCCGTGCCTCCCGCCCCGCCCCACGGCCACACTCACGTTCGCTCGGCCACGCGTGGGCGTCTGGGACCTCAGGACCGTCCCCTAGAGCGGAGGACAGCGTGCGGGCCGGCCCCCTCCCCGGGCTGCCGGCCCCTTTCCCTGCCCCCGCCCACCGCCTGGCTGCCGATGCGTCCCGAGTCCCAACTGTGTGCAGCAGTTGTGGGGGCGTGGGGAGCCGGGGACACCCCGAGAACGCGGACACGCGTGCGAGCGAGTGTGACCGGCCCGGCCCCCTGCCCTGCCCTCCCTCCACCTGCCTTCTTCCCTCCCTCCATCCCCCCCTTTCTCCAGGTCTGCACCCCCTGCCCCCGCCAGGATTCAGCCCTCTGCTCACCTCAGGCTGTTCTATGGCTGTGCCCGGCTCAAGAGTGCCCCAAGCAGGACGGCCCCAAGTCCTGGCGAGAGGGATCAGGGGGTGCCCCGGTGAAATAAACCAGCGGGCGCCAGCCTGGGCCACCCCATCTCTGGGGTCCTTGGGGGCAGACCTAGCCCTGGGGCTGCCATTCTCAGCAGGGGCTGCGCCTAAGTACAGGGTGGGGCAGGGGGGACCAAGGAGGGGAGGACGCTGCACACCGGGAGCAGGCTCTGCCGTCACTGAAGGCTGCCCCCCCCCCCCACCGTCAGCTCCAGTATCTCCCAGGGGGCAAGCCCACCTGTGCCAGGGCCCGTGACAGGTGCCGTGACCTGGCTGTCTGTGGGGCAGATGACATCAGAAGCCGTCTCAAGGCTCCAAGCCCACTGCCATCACTCTGCTTCCCCTGCCAGCATCCCCACGGGGTGCCCTGCTGCCCACCCCAGACCTCAGGCCCTTTGGCCCTGCCCCCGACTCCTTCGGGAAATCCCAGGAGCTCATCCATCAGTTCCCAGAATGGGCAGAGGCCGGTGGTTCTTTGGCCGATCGTTCTTTGGCCCATCAGCCCTCGGTTCATCCATCCTCAGACCCCCACCCCCACCCCAGGAGGCCTCCAAGGTCTAGACAAGCCCTGACTTCAGGGTGTCCTCACCAGAGACAATCCAGTCATCCCCCCAACCACCACAGGGCCCTGTCTCCTTCCTCAGAAGGGAGGAGATTCCAAAGGGAGGCCGCTTTGGTGAAGGCTCCCCCCTCCCCGCCTCCCTGTGGACTCCCGGGCCCTCCGGATTCCATTGATGCCCCCCCACGCCAGGCCCTCGTTCCAAGGTCAGGAGGAGAGGTCGGGGGTCCCAGGAGCGGTGGGGCTGGCTTGCTGCCAGCTTCCAAGCCTTGCCTTGCCGGCTCTAGCCTCTGTGAGTTTAATCCCCTCCCCCCCTTTTTCCGGGGCTAGACCAGCATCGGGACCTGGAAGTCACGTCTGCGAGTCGGGAGGCCACAAGCACAGACCGCGGTTCCAAGGGGCACGGGCACTGTTTATTGAGCAGCAGGCACAAGAGAGGTAACGGGCTCCGTGTGGCGGACAGTGCGCCCCCAGCAGGAGGCAGAAGCTCACTCCGAGAGGAGCAGCTAAGGAGCTGGACCCAGCACTAGAAGCTGCAGACTTGGCAGGGGCAGAGGGCAGAGGGCAGAGGGCAGGGTTGCGCCGCGGGCTGCGGAGGGCAGGAAGGCAAGAAGGGGCCGTCAGGAGGAGGGGCGCCCCGCCCTCGCCCGGGCTGCGGGGAGCTCATGTTTGCGGGGTGGAGTAGAGGCTGTGGTGATGGTGGCCGGCGGGCCCGGCCACCTGGGAGAACAGGAGGGGCGTGCTTCGGCTCTGGCTGCCCACACACCAGCCGGGCTCCCGCCCAATAGCACCGTACCAGCTGCCAGCCCCCAGGCTCCCCGACAGGCTGCAGAGAGAGACAGGGGGACTGAGCACACAGGCCCCGACGAGCAGTGGGCTAGAAAGCAAAGCAAGATGGGACTCGGCGCCCCTCCGGCTGCTGCCCTAGAACGGGGAAGCTGAGATCCTGCTCCTTCATCCCAGGGTAAGGGGCAGTGGGCAGGATAGCAAAGGCTGCCAAAGCAGGAGCGTCTCCGAGGGGGCTGTGAGGCAGGCCCCGAGGTCCCATGGACAGAGCCCCAGAAGCCCCTGCAGTCTCCACGGCACCCCCATACCTGGTGCTCTCTCCCCGGCCGTGCTCCCAGGGTCCTCCTTCATCCTCACAATGTCCAGCCCGGTCAAAGAAGTAGGAGCGAGAAGTGAAGACCTGGCCGTTGATGATGCGGCTGGTGCTCTTCGGGAGGAGGCCAGAGGGCGTTAGCGGCTCCACGCAGTGCTCCCCTTCTGACCCCCCCATCAGACCCCCCGGCCCTCCCAGACCCTGGCGGGGGGCCAAGGGTGGAGCTTACCAGGTCCTGCGGGGGCCGGTGGACCCGAAAGAAGCCAACAAGCAGGGTGGTGGGCAGCAGCTCCCACACAAAGAGGATGAGACCAAAGACCAGGTAGCCCTTGTCCCCGAGATCATTCACCAGGTCAGCCTGCCAGGGGGAGAGAGCAATGGGGGCCATGGCAGACCGAGGAGGAGAGGGGGCCCGGGGACGCCCGCCAAGGGCGAGACTCAGAGACAAGGACCCCCGGCAGCTCACCCACCTGGTCAGAGACGTTGTACCAGTCGTAGTCGAAGGAGTCCAGCCGGCTGTGGGGGGCCAGCGCCAGGGCTGCCAGGTTGTAGCAGGCCCGGCTGGCATAGAGCAGAACCATGGCCCCACCCATGGCCGCGGCCTGACACACGCTGGTCCCCTGCACACACAGACGGGCGTGCTTACGCGGGTCCCAGGCAGCCCCATCCACCCCACGAGCAATCCCACAAGCCCCTGGGCCAAGCCCCTACCTTGGCCTCCAGGTAGATGCTGGTGGAGGGGGCCCGCCGCGCCACCAGGCAGAGGCAGGCAGCCAGGGACAGGGCACAGATCACAAAGAGCGAGTCGCTCACCAGCACGCGCACCAGCAGCAGGGCCCAGGGCTGCGTCCGGCGCCGACGGGACAGCATGGCACACAGCACGTTCACCAGCAGGAAGAGCAGGGAGGCCCCGACGAAGGCCCCCCGCACGGCCAGCCTGCGGCCCACAGGCTCCGGTCAGTCCCTCTCCCCACCGCCCCCCAACCGGGAGGGGCCCCTGCCCTGAACCATTCGTCCTGTTACATCCGACATGTAGGCGCCCCATCCCCCAGCCGAGCCTCAGCCCCAAAGCCGTGGGGCCTGCAGGAGCCGGCAAGGGCCTCAGGTGCCCTCCATGCAGGAGGGGGCACCGGGCGGGCACCGCCACTCTGAGCCGTTGGCTGACCCGAAGGAGCTTCTTGCCCACTTCCTAGTCTCACGCCAGCCCTGTGTCTGTCCTGGGGCGGAAACCAAGGGAATGGCTGTCATGCTGACCCACCCATTCTCGGGGCTCACGGGGGATGGGCCTCCTGCAGGAATACTCACAGGCCCCGGCTCATCTCGGGGTGCTGCTTCGTCTTTGCCTTGAACACCACCTAGGCCAGAGGGAGAGGAAGCGTAAATGGCAGCCCTGGCTGTAGGACCCCGGGGCCACGGCGGTCCCAGGATGGGCCAGAGCAGGGGCCCGTGGCCCTCAGGGGGGGGGGGGCTGCCTGACAATGAGCCCACTCCACGGTCCCTCGGCCCCCTCTCCTGTTACCTGGGCAAAGTAGAGGTTCATGAGGGTGAGGGTGAAAAACTGGAGGCACACGGGACAGCAGTAGAGCAGCCAGAAGGGCAGGGGGCCCAGGCGGTTGGCTCGGGCCGTGTCTCGGAAGTAGAAGGAGAAGAGGGTGGTACGCAGGGCGGCCCAGAGCAGGCACAGCGCCAGGAAGACCGTCTGGTAGCTGAGCCGCTTGTGCCCGTAGAGCAGCACCAGCCAGAGCTGGGCATAGACCGAGAGGAAGAGCAGGCCGTACAGCATGGTGTAGGCGGCGGTCAGCCCCAGCGTCACGGCGGGGGGCAGCGCGGGCACCAGCCCCGCAGCGGGCACCAGCCCCGACAGGTTGCCCTCCATGCCGGGTGGGGAGGCCTGGGAGGGCGAGATCAATGAGACAGAAGAGACCAAGCTTCAGAAAGCAGGCGCAGGACCCGCTCATCGAAGGGGGGCAGGGTTCAGGCTGGCTCCCTCCCCCCCACACCAACCTCTCCTCCCTTACAAAAGGGAAGCAGCAGGGGGCGCCCTGAGGGGCGGGGCCTCCCACCCCGAGGCACGCGAGGAGCGGTCTCCCTCCCTCCTGTCTGCCCAGCCAGACTCAGGCCTCCTCACCTCCCTTCCCAAGTATCAGGGTCTCTGTCTCTCCTGGGTCTGGGGTCTCGCCCCGTGGGTTGGGCCCCCCCCCCCAGTTATAGGGCTGGGGAGCGAGTCTGTCTATTGCAGGGGAAGGGGGCAGGGCATCTGCACTGACTCTCAGGGGGTTCCTCCAGATGCTTTGGGGTCTCCAGAAGTTACGCTGCCAGGTGGGGTCTCTGGGGTTAGTCTAAGGGCCTGTCTACTGCAGGGGGAGGGGAGGGGTGTCTGCACTCACTGCAAGAGGTGTCTTCCGGACTTGGGGGGGCCTGGGGGTGATCCCGCTCTAGATGCCAGTCTCGGGTCTAAGGGCCTGTCTATTGCAGGGGGAGGGGCAGCTGTCTGCACTGACTCCCAGGGGCCTCCTCCAGTTCTGGGGGCCCTGAGCTAAGATGCCAGTCTAGGGCCTAGGGCCCTGGCTGTTGCAGGGGGAGGGGCAGCTGTCTGCACTGACTCCCAGGGGCCTCCTCCAGATTCCTTGGGGTCTCCCGAGGCTGAGATGCTAGTCTGAACCTCTAGGGGTCTCTCTCTCTGGGAACTCTGGGGTCGCCTAGCGGGTGAGACGGCTCCCCCCGTCCCAGGCCCCCCGAAGATTAGCAGGCCTGGGGTCTCCACGCCGCGGGATGCAGTGTGGGGGGCTTCCGGGGCCGCAGGGGCCGGGGGTCTCTGTCCCGCTCGCGGCGGGCTCTCCCCGGAGGGGGTGCCCGGGCTCTGTCCGGCCGGGTCCAGGGTCTCTGCCCTGGCTCCGGGATGAATGTCGCGGCCTCCCTCGGGCGCCCTGTCACGTCACGACGCGTCCGGTCCCGCGCGGCCCAGGCCCCCGGGCTCCGGCCGGGCCGAAGCCCGCCGCGATCCGCTGTGCTCCGGGGGAGCCGGCGCCGCCGCCGGGACCGGGATCGGGCTCCCCGGCTCCCCGGCTCCCGGCTCCCCGGCTCCGCCTCCGCCGCTTCCTCGGCCGCCTCCGCCTCCTCCTCCTCCGCCTCTGGAGACCGCCGCGCATGCGCCGCGCCCGGCCCTACGCAAAGTGCGCAGCGCCCCGCCCGAGCCCCGGGCAGGGAGGAGGACACGGGGGGCGCGCGCGCGCCGCCGCTGGCGTAGCCGCGTCCGGGAATGGCCTCGCGCCGCGCCGCGGGCGGGCGGGCGCTCAGGGGAGGAGGGGCCGTCGCCATGGAGACGAGGTGGCGGCTACCCTCCCGGCCTCGGAACCCCGCTCCTTTTCAGCCAATCCTCGCCCGTAACCTCGGCCCCGCCAAAGCCCGGGCCGGGCCGGGCCCCTCAGCGGCTCCCGGGGGCCTGGACTGGTTTCGTCTACTTCAGAGCCAGAATAACGGACTTCCGCCCCAAACCAAGATGGCCGCCGGGCCCGGCGTCCTCGGAGTTAACCCTTTGTTTTGCGGGAGTTCCGTCTGGGCCGATGCATCCCGGGAGGAGCCCGGAGCGCTTTTGAATGGGACTAATAATAATCTTAACGGATACCTTGCCATTCATGAGAGGCGCGCTCAGTTACAAGTGTGGCCGCACTCTGGGCTCGCTTCCCCGTCTGGGCTCCAGGTGGCGCTGAGGAGCAGTTCTAGGGGTAACCGCGAGCCCCCACCCGGGGCTCCCCTCTCACAGCAGCCGGCAATGGAAGGTTTGCAAAGAGCTTTACAGACATCCCCTTTCATCCTCCCTCCTCCGGCGAAGACGCTCAAATGAAAAGCTACAGCAAACACGGAATCGGGACCAAGCATCCCCCCGGACACCTGGGGCACCCCCCGAGGGGGCGGCACCCCCCGAAGCCGGTGCGGGACGAGGGCCTGGGCCGGCCAGGGTGACTCGGCACCAAGGGGAAGGGTCTCGGCGCCCTTCCTCTGGGGGATCCCCAGGAAGAGCAGCCGTGCAGGAGATGGACAAGCTCTTCCTCTGCTCCCCGGAAGCCGCAGTGCCTTGGCTGGCCCAGATTACCCCTTCCACTGGGCCTTCGTCCCCTCCACAGGCATCTGGCTGTGAAGTGCATAGTCCTGTGTCTGGTGCCAAGAAGACCCGAGTTCAAATCCAGCCTCAGAAATTTACTAGCTATGTGACCCTGAGCAGGTCACTTAACCTCAGTTTCCTCTTCTGTAAAATGAGGATGAAAATAGCACCTGCCTCCAAAGGTGGTGGTAAAGACAAATAAAGTCAGATATGTAGAGCCTGGCACATAATAAGTGCATAATAAATGCTTATTCTGGTGGCCCAGTCTGGAATCAGAAAGACCCGACTTCAAATTTGTCCTCAGATACTCACCAGCTGTGTGACTCTGGACAAATCACTTAATCCTGATTCTCATACACACACACACACATTAGATACTTATTCCCTTTCCTTTCGCTGGCACTGCACTTTTTGAGCTGGAGGCCCGCTGTGTGCTTTCAGCTAGGGCAAGGGCCTTAGTTTAGGGCTTCTTTGACTGCTTGGGCGCCTTAATTCAGAGGCTGGCCAAGTCCAGGAGGGGAAGAGCTCTGGCCCTTGCTTCCTGATTCAAAGCCCACCCTCAGAAAGGGCCTCCACCTTGCCTTCCACTTATCCAGATGCCCAGCCTTGGTTTCCTCAGAGAATTCTGGACTAGGTGTATAGCCTTTCTCTCCTGCCCAACTCTTCCCAGCCTAGGAAACTTCCAACATGCTCCCACCTCAAAGGCCCTCACTTCCTGGCTTCTCAACTCATTCAATTTCTCTGACCCAAGCCTCCATCACACCCCAGCAGTCTAGAGAAGAGATGGATGGCCATACCCTTGACCTTACCATCACCCGCCACTCTTTTACTTCCGCTTCACAAATTCCCAGATTCTTTGATCCCATTGTTCCATCTTTCCCCTCATGGACTCATGATATCATGGCAGGCACAGGATCTTCCTGTGTTTATCTCAACCACAAAGGCTTCTCCGCTAGCCTCCGAGTCCTGTGGAAGACCACACCTGGCCAAGCCCCGAAGCCCGGACTGCTGCTCCCCCTTCTGCTTTGGTAGTGGGTGCTGGAGGAAATCACAACAGGCGATATCTTATCTTAACTGAACTCTCCCTGCCAGGAAGCTAACCTTTGATCCTCCCCACCCTCCCCAGAAGCTGCTCCTTCTCTCTCCTTTTCTTCTCTTCAGTCCCTCCCAGTCGCCCGGAGCTTTCCGGCTGCCTGCGAACAAGCCCGTGCCTCCGGCCTCCTAAAAACACCTCACTTGATCCCCACCATAGAGTCCTTTCCAGTCTTTGACATTACCTCCATAGGATCTAGGAGCCAGCTTCTTAAACCTCGACCCATAATTGAACGTGGGAGTCGGGAAATTATGATTAGTCGTGAATGACTTGTAAAAGTTTTTCCAGAGTGAGAAGAGTTTAGGGAGTCCTGCTCTGGAATCTACCTCCACTGGCCTCCTGACTTCCTCTAACAAGCCAATTCCCCTCCAGACTCGAGGCCCTTGCACTGATCTGAGCTTGGAACACCCTCGCTCCTTACTTCTGCATTTCTTCAAGACTCTTTTTTTCCCCTGAGGCGATTGGGGTTAAGTGACTTGCCCAGGGTCACACAGCCAGGCAGTGTTAAGTGTCTGAGGTCACATGGAAACTCCTGACTTCAGGGCTGGCCAATATTTCCACTCGCCCCTTTACTCCTCAAGACCTTTTTCCCACCTTGAAGGGGCCTTCCAGGTCCCCGCCCCTATTCCTGGAACTCCCTTTGCACTGTGTAATTGAGTGGGGTGGTTTTACTTTGAGGGGTTTTAGTTTGCAGTGGGGTGTGTGGTGCATGTGGTGCGTGTGTGTATGTGGCACGTGTGTGGCGTGTGGCAGTGTGTGTGGGGACGTGGTGTGGGTCCTTCCAAAAGGAGGGGCTTTATTTTTGCCCACCAAGTGCAAGTAAATGCTAGGAGTGGGTTGACGTTGCTGTTAGAAGGGGACGAGCGGGAGGGAGGGAGACAGCTCGAACGGCTTGGGGTGAAGTGGGATGCACGCCAGATGATTGTCGCCCGCCTGCCGGCCCTCAGACCCACCTTCCTGCGGGGACCCTCCCAGGCCTCTGCAGCTGCTGGAGCCTCATCCCCGCCGGACACTTCTTAGAAGCGCCGGGGACTTCCCATCCCCCTGTGAGAGTGTGAGGCAGGCAGTGTCACCCCCTTTTGTTGAGCCCCCAGATTCCACAACGGCGTCTCGCGCTCAGCAGGCGAGGATTGGGGGTCGTTGATGCCCGGGCCCTACGGGGGCGATTGCAAAAAGGGGCGCCCGCCGAGCCCAGGAGCGGGGCCTCCCTTCGTTCCCGGGCCCGGGGCGAGGGAGGGGCGATTTCCGCTGCGGGGTGTCGGCCTTCCGCCGCCTTCGTGGCCTCACTTGGGCTTCCCTTGGGGATGTGGGAGTTTTGCCATCCTTGGCGGCATCTTTGAGGAGGGAAACTGAGGCCTGAGACAGCGGGGAGCCCGACCCGAGGCCTCCCTCCCCGAGAGGCCGACGCTGCCGGGTCTTTGAGGAAGGTGGCCGCTGGACAGGGTTATGGGTCATGGAGTCCTTTGGGCTGAACGAGGAGGGGGGGAGGTGGGGGAGCGACCCCCAACGCCTGGGTTTCTGAGGGGGGCGGGGGTTCCAGGGCCTGTTTCCATTAGTGATGGGCGCCCCTCACCCCCGGCCTCGAGCCGGGGCTTACTGAGGCCCGGAAGGTTAATTGCCTCAGGGGCTTCCCTCAGCGAGGAAAAACAGCCGTGGGAAGAGGAAATGGCCAGGAGGCCCCAGCCGGGGGGGCTGCGGGATGGGGGGCTGGGTGGGGGGGGGAGGGGGGTATTAAATGAACCGAGGCCCCCGGCGCTGGAAATCGAAGCCCCACTGGTTGCCTCTCCCCCCAGCCCTCCATGCTGGAAGGAAGCAAGCTCGGGCCCAGAGGAAGGAAGGAAGAATCCAAAATATCCAGAGTACCAGAGGGGCCCGGGGGGGGGGGGGGGGGGGGGGGAGGAGCCCGGTGGCCCGCCCTGCCCCGGGCCTGGGGCTGGGGGGCGGGGGAGGAGCCAGGGACAGGGGTGGGGGAGGGGAGGCCCTCCCCACTCTTTCTTCCCACCCTCCTGGCCCTGAATCGCGGAGCTGATTCCAGTCGAAGTTTCTCTCACCCAGGCAACGGGGGCTGGGCTCCCACGAAAACGGGAGGGAGGGAAAGAGGAGGGGAGAGAGAGAGTGAGAGAGCCGGGGAGCGAGGGCCAGAGAAGTCCGGGGCTGCCCATCCGGGTAAGCCTCCTTCCCCCTCGGCCACGGCCAAGGGCGAGCCCGACCCCCGGGACTGGGAGGGGGGAGGGGGGCCGGAGGGAGGGAGGGAAGCCCGCGGGGAAGGAAATGGAGAGCGCTGCAGGCGCAGCCGGCCCGATCCCGCCGCCCAGCCTCAGTTTCTCCCTCCGTTTAATGGGGAAGTTAGGCTTGGCCCCTCCCCCTCCCGGGGCCGCTGGGGGGGCCGGGCTGTTCCGGGGTGGAAGCCCCCTCTGCCGGCGTAGATTGCAGCCCAGCCCTTCCCCGGATCCCGGGGCGCCCCCTGGACCACGCTCGGGGCGCTGGACTCGAGTTACCTGGCCCCGAGGTGGTGGGGAGAGGCCGCAGCTCCTCCCGGGCTGCAGGAAGGTGAGTTCTTAGGGGCCCAGCCCTCTGAGGGAGTGGGAGCCCCTACCCTTGACCTGAAGTCTTGGAGCGGGCCAGACCTTTCCATGTGACCTTGGTACCCCAGGAAGAGAGAGTCCTGGCTCTCCGGGCCGGGCCCCGGGTTCAAATCCTGCCCACGTGCTGTCAGTCAGGCATGGTGGGGGCAGCAGCCCCGCTTTCACTAGCTGCGTTTTCCTGCTGGTTTACATCACGCCTTCCCCTTAGATCATAAGCTTCTTGAGGGCCAGGGCTGCCTCCAGCCTTCCTTTATATCTGGAGCTCTTAGCACCGGCACACAGTAGGCAATTAATAATTGCTTGTTGCCTCCACCAGGGAGTGGGAGCCAGGAAGTAGTAGGGTGAACTGGAGTGGCAAGGGTGTTATGGGGTTAACAAGCTTTTATTAAGCACCTACTGGGTACCAGGGCAGCTACATGGAATAGTAGATGAGGGCGGGCCTGTCATCTGCTAAGTTAAAATGCAGCCTCAGACATTCTAGCTGTGTGACTCTGGGGAGCAAGTCACTTTCCCCGGCTTGCCTCAATTTGCTCATCTGTGAAATGAGCTGGAGGGGGAAATGGCAGTATTTCTGCCAGGAAAACTCCAGATGGGGCACGAACAGCCAAGCAACCCATCAAGGATGTCAGACGGACACTCCCTAACAGGTGTGGCCTTCCCTGACCGGTCAGACATTTATTAGACACCTGCTGAGTGCCAGGCCTCCATCCGGGAACACACAGAGAGAGCCTCAGGGAGCCCCAGGAGTGCCAGGTGATGGGCTATTGACTAGGTCAGTGGGAGAAAGCACTGGCCGCAGGGAGGGCTGGGAAGGGCAGAAGTGGGTTGGCTGACACTTCCAGGGCCCAGCGGATTATGGTTCCTAGAGAGGGAAGGGAGGGAGGTGATGGCCAGAACCGGGGCATGGCGGGTCCTGCCGGGTGGGGACAAGGCCCCGATGGCTCACTCGGAGGGTTCTGGGGGCCCCGGGGGGGTTCTCACGCTCCCTTGTGCGTGCCTTCTCTGGAACACCTCTAGAGTAGGAACGCTTCACTCCTGACCCTGTGCCCCAGGGCGTGGGGCGCCCGCTGCGGGACTGATGGCTGATGCTTGTCCTGTTTCCCTGCCCTTAGAGATGATCGCGGGCATCCTTCTCTCTTTGGGATTTGGGCTATGCTTGGGCTCAGTTTGACAGGCAGGGCACTGGGTGCATAAAACTGAAAAACTGCCCCCCTCCCCTTCAGCTCCAAACACATTGGGGGGGGGGCACAATCCTCCCTCTTATAAATGGAAAACGGAGGCCTCTAGAGGACTTGGGGTCAGGCAGCAGTACGTTGGGAGCCCAGGTGCTCCCTCTGCCCTTGGACCTCACCTCCTTGGGGCTCAGTTTCCTTTTCTGTAAAAGGTTATTTAGCCCTAGAGGTCCCTGGCTGGTGACACTGAGACCCCCCCCCCCCCCCCCCCCACTGTGCTTGGAGCTGGAGGCGGAGGGCCGGCCATCTTTAGCAATGTCTTAGAGGGCACCGGTCTGCCCAGAGTCACTCGGCTAGTGAGGGTCGGGCGGGATGTGAAGGCTCGCCAGGCTTGGACCGTGTCTTGTTACCTTCTAATACGCTTATATTAGGTTAGAAACAGCCGAGCAGGTGCGAAGGGACAGAGGAACCCAGCTGGTCCTCCTCAGAATTCCCTCTGCTGCCTCCCCCTGGCACCCGGTGGCCTTTCCTGCCTTCCGCTGGCACCTGGAGATCTCTTCCTGGCCTCCCCCTGGCATTCAGTGGCCTTTTCCACCTGCTCCCTGGCACTTGGCAACCTCTTGTGCCTCCCCCTGGCACCCAGTGGCCTCTCCTGCCTCCACCTGGCACCTAGCGGCCTCTTCCATCTCCCACCTCGTCCAGGACTCTGGCTTCCCCCCCCCCCCCAGCCACCCACCTCCTCTCTCCTCCCCAGGCCGAAGGATGCCTCCCACCCTGTGAGCATGTTCCAGATATCCGAGTTTGAGCCCAGTGAGCCCGGAGAAGACCCTTCTGCCTCCACTGCCCCCAGCCTCGCCCCGCTCAGGCCAGGACCCCGAGCAGCACCTGGAGCCCACCACCATGAGGGTAGGTGCACCCTCCCCCTCCCCCCGCCTCTCTGTGGTGTCACTGCCATCCCAGAGGGCTCCAAATGCCCCGTCTCTAGGCCGGTCCAGGTTGTCCAGCTCCTGAGGAGCAGAGAGCTTTAAAACCGCACTAAGACTTCGGGGCTGCCCTGGGGAAGTAGGGGCTATTTTCATCTCCATTTTACAGATGGGAAAACTGAGCTTTAGTGTCACCCAGCTAGTCAGCAGGAGCGGGGGTCACTGTTATCTGAGGACCTGGGCCTGGCTTAGCCACTTGTGCCCAGCACACCTTCCCTGGCTTATATCTCAAACCCAGTCCCCTGCTCTCGAGCCACCAGGGAGGGGGCTCGGAAAAGCCCAGCGTACGCTGCCCTCGGAGGCGCTGGGCCAGGCCCACACCTCCCAGTGCAGTCCCGGCACCCGTGTTTCAGGCCCGGCCTTTTCTTGAGTCACCTGTCCTAGCTCTGGTCAGCCCCAAACCCAGGGGCGGCCCCAGGAGGAAGGCAGCTGCCAGCTCCCCGCTCTCCACGCCCAACCTGTTGTTCACTCTGCAAACTTTGGGCCTGGACAGCCTGGGACTTGCATTCCGATTGGGTGAAGTCACAGAAGGGAGCGCGGGGGTCTGGGGGCCGGAGGATGCTGGGAAACAGCGAGAGGCGCCTTCCCCCTCCCCAGCACTCTGCTTGCTGAGCGAATGAAGATTAACCTCCTTTATCCTTATGTCATTTATACAGTTCCTCAAAGTCCCTGGGGCCTTGTCTCCCAAAGGCCCTTGCTCCCTACGGCAGGTGTGTCCCAGGGCCCCGAGGGAGTGTCCCAGGGACTTCAGGTCCCCTCGCTGGCTTGGCCGACCGGCACCTAGCACAGTGCTTGCAGGGGCTCGCCCTCCCGGTGGCCGTCAGCCCAACGGAGCTCTTCCGCCCGGGCCCTTAGTTCCTTGGACTGTCCCCACACCCTATGGGCTCCCCTAGGACTGGAAGAGCAGGTGTAAAGCAGGGGAGAGGGGAGAAGAAGAGCTGGGCAGCTATCAGAATGGTTATGTCCCTTCACAGCTCCACCAACAATGTACCAGTGCACTCCTTCCCACGTTGTCTATTCCCGCTTGACAATTTTATCTTCTTTCAAGCTAAGCTTTTGATAAAGTTTGATAAAGAGGAGGAGGGGGAGGAACAGGAAGGGGGGGGCCATTGGGACATCTTCTCGGAGTCCGACCTGAGAGCACCCGATGCTTCTTTCTTTTGGCCCAAGAGCCCCCTGCCTTGGCAGGACACGGGCTGAGAGGGGCTCAGAGCCCCTCAAGCAGCAGAACTCTGGATCTCCAAGCTGCCTTGCAGGGGCAGGTACTCTCCTCCTCAGGCCGGGGTCACGTGGTGTCAGAGGTGAATTGGAACTCAGGTCTTTAGGAGAGCGGCACTCTTCCCCCTCCCCCTTCATCTGGGCCTTCCCTCCCCTGACTGAGGTCTGGAGCTGGGCAGATCCCCCGTCTTGAGGTTTTCAGGCACACCACAGGCTTGTAGCTGAGAGCAGGAGGACGGGAGATAATGGTTTCTGTTGAGCACCCCACCCATGAGCCTCCCTTCTTTCAAACCAAAGTCCAGCTTGTCCGGGAACGCTCTGCTGGGCCTAGGCCTCTAGCTTTTTGAGGAGGGGGTGATCCCACGGCGGGATGACCATCATCCTTGCAGCAGGAGCCCCGCATTTAAGTCAGGCGAGGCAACATGACACAGAGAATGGAGGACTGGCCGGTCTTGAGATCTGGGAGACCTGGCTTCAAATCCTGCCTTGGACACGGCCCAGCTGTAACCCTAGGCAAGTCCCAGGTCTGAGAGTCTGCCTCAGTTTTCTCCTTTGTAAAATGGGAGTGATAATAGCAGTCAGCTCTGAAGGGCTTTGTGAGGAGCAGATGGGTCTGAGAGCCCTTCCCGCTCTAGGTCTGTGGTCCTATAAAGGACACAGCAAAATATATTTATCATATATTTAATAATATGGTGAAGTATATAAGATATTTATATCTTTTGTTTTGTCACCTACATCCAGAGAACTGGCCTTTAAAATGTTTTATTATTTTATTAAATATGTTATATCTTATTTATTATTACAATTTTTGAGAGGAAGAGGACAAAAAATCAGCAGAACCAAGCAGTGCATCAAAAAATGTTTAACACGTACACCATTCCATACCCCTAGACCCCCACCTCTGCCTCTTCTGTCTTCTCCTCTCTCTTCCTTGGGGCCAGCCTTGCCCGTATCATTGGATTATTTTGTGATTGTTGTTCATTTATATCGTTGTAATCGTTTTGTATATCGTTCTCCTGACTGATCACTTGCCATCAGACCGTGGTCTCTGTATTTCTTATGTGTATCAGTAGTTAATGTAGAGTGATATTCCATGACATTCATGTGCTTCCATTTGTGAGCCCTCTTCTCAGTGGGTAAGTATTGCTGGAAATAGTTGGGTATATAGAGGGCCTTTCTTTTTGTCTGTGACATCTTTGGGGTATAAGGTGAACAGTGGAATAGTTCTGGGTCAAAGGGTATAGACAGTTTAGTCACTTGATTTGCATCATTCTTTATTGCTTTTCAGAATGGTTGTATCACTTCACAGCTTCACCAACAATGCACCGGTGCACTTTCTTCCGACATTGTCTATTCCCGTTGTCAGTTTTGCCAGTTTTCAAGCAAAGCCTTTTTTTGAGAAAGTGTCGATGCTCTTCTTGCAGAAGAGAAAAGATCTGAATGTTCAGGATGATGTAATTAGATGGCGTTAGAACTGGTTGGATTGCCATAATGATAGCGTTGTTGCCAATCATCCAATGGCACTGCACCCATTGGTGCCCCATTAAAATACCCCTGAGCGTCCGTGAGTGGCCCTGGGCCGGCTAACGGTTTTGTACAATGATTTAGGGCGATGATTCCCAACCTTTTTGGTCTCAGGAGATCTTTACACTCTTAAAAATGACTGAGACCCCCAAAAAGCTTTGGTTTATATGGGTCTTAGCAATAGTCACCATCTTAGAATTTAAGATATCTTAGTATTATGAAAATAGTTTTGACCCTGGCATCCTCTGAAAGGTTCCTGGGGACCCCCCTGAGGGGTGATGAAATTCAATAGGATTAAATGCAAAGTCATCCTTTGGCACCCCCGAAAAGCTGGAATAAGTACAGGATGGGGTAAGGCATCGTTAGCTAGAATATTGTCAGGGGCGGGTGTCGAGGTTGAGAAGGGGGGAGCCCAGAAGTCCCAGACCCATGTCTCAAAAGAGCTCAAAGCCTCTGCTAGTCAAGGGGTGCGGTATTAAAAGCAATGAGATGCCATTTCTGAGGGACAAGGGTTCGAATCCAGCAAAGAGACAGAAGCAAGGAGACACCTGCACAGCTTTCCATCATAGATGTTCATTCTGTGGCCGAGGGTAGGCTGGGAAGTGAGCACCACAGGAATTAAGGGTGGTCTTCAGATAGACTGGCCAGAAGCCCCCGGACTCGTTAGAACAGAAGCCGCGAGGTCAGGGGACCCCAAATCACATGACATCACAGGCGTGTGAGCGGACTCCCAAGGGCAAGATGAGTTGGGGGCCTGAGCCCCTCAGATTTGCACTGGAAGGTTTTTTGTGCACGTGGTAGGGAGAGGTCTCTGAGGAAATCGGTCCGGGAGTTAATGGCAAGGTGCAGATGAGGCTAAGGACCTCGGGATAGAGGCAGTTTGTCCTTGGAGGTGACGGGCAAAGAAGGGGCTGGAGCTCGCAGAGGTCGGTGGTCTAGACTACGAGCCAGACGGGAGGACACGAGGCTGCCTTTTCCCTCTTTTTGTATCCTCGGCCCTTACCACCATGTACCAGGCACACAGTAGGTGCCTAATAAGTGCAGATTAGGAAAAGGCAGTTTCGAGGGTAGGTGAGGGGAAGCGAAGGAGAGGCGGGACAGGCCGCAGGCCAGAAGGCAGCGCCTCCGTGGGATGGATGTGCTCAGGGTGTGAGGAGGACAGTTTACAGCGGATGCCTGGAGTCAGCTCCTGAAATGCTTGAACACAAGCCTGGGGCACGGGAGGTCACTGGGGGGGAGCACGAAGGCTGGGGGGAGGGGGAGGAAGGAATGGCTCTCCTGGGCTTCCTCCGCAGGCGCCGGCGCGGGGAGGCCTCGCCTGATCTCCTACCCCCCGCTAAGGGAGGGCTCCCGGGAGGCGAGCCCCGAAGCGGAGGCCGAGGCAGAGCAGTCCGAGGGGGAGGAAGAGCGCGGCCTCTTCCGGGGCCGCTCCAGCTCAGCGCCCCCTATCCTCTGGGCGGCGCGGCATTATGGCAGCGAGCTGCGCAGGATGAGCGACGAGTTCCACTGCACCTTCAAGGTACCCGTAGGGGGCGCCCCGGTGGCCGCAGAGCATGCTGGTCGTTGTAGTCGCGAGTTTCCGAAAGGCCGCGCTGGGATAGTGGGAGGGGAAAACTAGCGGATGGAAGCGAGGGGAAAGGGGAGTGCCGGAAGTCGGGTGGGAGGCGGGACGAACGCTCGAGATAGCCAATCGCTTTTAAGTCTTGGCTCTTGTTTTCTCTCCCGTCCCCTGCAGGGACTTCCCCGCCCGAAGAGCGCAGGCACTGCGAGCCAGATGCGTCGGAGCCATGGCTGGACCCGCACCTTCCAGTCTTGGTTCGGGCGGAATTTGGGGAAAGGGAGCGTCGGTCCTTCCCACTGACCCCCACCCCTTCCCCCTCTTAACACGCACCCCATCCCTGAAGTAGTGTGGCGGCCATGTTGGGTAAGGGCGGAAGTGCTCCGCCCCCACTTACCGGGGCCGAGAGCAGGCGTAAAAGTTCAGAGAGTCAGAGAGCCCGTGGCCTGACTGGGATCTTGCCGGCGCCGGGCGAATGCTTTGGGGAGCCAGGACGCCGGCATCGCGACAGTGGGCAGGCTTCTGCCCACAGACAACATGGTCGCCGGAAGAGGCTGCAACTAGACTTCCAGATCCTCCCCCTAACAATCGGCTCGGGGGCGGGGCTTCGTTGCGCCTGCGCCGTGGTCAGAACCGAGATTAACCACTTTCCCCTGGGGAGCTGCTCTTGTAGCAGACTCTAGGATTTCTCTACGTGAAAGTGGCAATAAAAGCCGAGTCATTTGTTGTTGTGTCTCCTGCTTCTCCTCCCGCGTCTGAGGCTGGGCCGACACCGGATCGTGTTCCTGGTGCTCCGATCCTCACTCTGCAGCTCGGGAACCTGCCGTGGCTCCCCATTGCCTCTGCAATAAAATGCCGATTTCCTGGCCTGACATAGCCCTCAGCTTCAGGCCCTATTGGTTTCGGCCGGACTGTCGGGTCCTCTTTTGTCGGTTTGGGGGGGCTACTCTGCCGAGAAGCCTTCTGTGATTGCTCCTTCCCTCCCCCCACCCTGCAAGCAGAGAGCAGAGAAGGGGCCTTCGGGGACTTGGCCTGCTCAGTCCCTTGTATTTGCTTATATAAGCCCCGTGGAGGAGGAAGCCTGGGGGGGAGGGGAGTCTGCTTCCCCCGCAGAGAATGAAACATCCTTTCCCAGAAAGACTCTACCCCTAAGGACGAGGTGACCCTAGAGCTGGAGGGGACCTCGGGGCCTCTAACTTCCAGCCTTATCATCTCAGGAACAAACTGACTCTAGCCGGTTAAGGTCGCAGAAAGAGCTTGAACCGGGTGGTTCTGTCTCCTTGGGCAGCTGGTTAGTGCCACGGGTAGAAAGCTGGGCCTGGGCTTGTTAGGAAGACTCTGAGTTAAAATCTGGCCTCAGAATCAGTGTGACTCACTTAATTCTGCCTCAGTTTCCTCATCTGTAAAAATAATCTGCCTCAGTTTCCTTATCTGTAAAGTAAGTTGGAAAGGCTGTCTCCCAAGCTAGTAACTAATGGCCTGTTTCCAAGTACTGTGCCAGACCTGTGGAGAAAGGCAAAAACAACTTTTTCCTAATCTATAAAAAGAGTGGGATCAGGCAGCCGGGTGGTGCGATGGATAGAGCACCAGCCCTGAAGTTCGAATTCGACCTCAGACACTTAACACTTCCTGGCTGTATGACCCTGGGCAAGTCACTTAACCCCAAAAGCCTCAGCAAAAATAAGAGTGGCAGGCGCTCTGGGTTCCCTTCTTGGGATCCTATGATTCCTTTCTGAGTCGCAGTTTCTTCATTTTATCAAAGGAAGGAGTGAGAGTAGACGGCGTTCCTGGTGCCTTCCATCCAATTGGGATGTTTTCATGGTCAAGGCCAGCTTTCCACAGCAGGTGAGCCTTGAAGGCTGGCTCGGATCCGGGCTGGGCAGGAAAGCTTTCAGGGAGCAGGGGTTGTTATATGTGGGGCCCGATTGCCCAGGGAACAGGTGAAGCCTGATTATGGGAAGCTTCGAATGTCAGGAAAGTCAAGCTGGATTTAACATGGACAAGGAACATTTATGGGCCGGCTGGGACAGAGCCACATTTGCTCATCAAGAAAGTGAGGCGCCAGATTTAGATGATCCAACCCCAAAGGATGAACCGAGGGCACAAGGAAAAGGTGGCTGGGCTCGAGGGGAGGGCAGGCCGGGCAGCTGGCTCAAGCTCCCGCAGGCGGTCCCACAGGGCTCCATCCGGCCGCCCCGCGTCACCAAGGGGCCGGAGCTGGGACTCTTTGGCAAAGATGTTGCTTCTTTGTAATCTCCCGAGCCTCCTTTCCTCCCCAGCCCATCTCCTGTTTGCTCCGAACTTTGGCAAAAAGCGAGAGAACAGCCCATTGGCAGGAGATAAGGAACTGCCTTCCTCTCCCAGCTCATGGGGGGGGAGGCGGGGGTGGGGGCAGGGAGAGTTGGGAGTCAGCCTCCTGACCCCGGGGCTGCGGGAACGGGGCAGCTGAGGATCCCGGACCACCCGAGTTGGGAGACCTGAGAATGGAGGATTCTGGGGCAGGGCGGGCCCTACGACATGGAATTGCAAGCCTGGAAACGGCCTGAGAGCATGGAACGTCAGCCTCGGAGGGACCTTAGGAGCTGCAATGTCAGGGCGAGGAGGGATGTGGGAGCCCCTTTTAGGAAGGATGAAGCCCCCACCAGGAGGGATAATCAGAGTCCCTACTTTTACTCAAGGAAAAGCTGAAGCCCAAAGCAGGGAATGATTCACCTGAGATCCCACAGTCCCCAAGCCAGGCCCTCTGCCTTCTAATCCAGCTGTGACGGGCACGGGGCCGGCTCCCTTCGGGTCAGCCTCTGGTGGCCTTTTTCTCGCTCTCCCAGGACCGGCCGGAACTGCTCTCCCGCTGCCTGGGGCCCCAGCTGGGCCGCGGGCTTGCAGCCACGCTGGGAGGCACGTGCTTGGGGAGCAGCTCTCCAGCCTGATACACCTTAAATAGAAAGCACACTCCAGAAATAGCCGCCCCAGGGACCCTGCCCAGTGCTGCTGCTCTCCCCGGGGTTCAGCCCTTCAGGAAAGTGACAGCACAATGAGCAGGCAGCTCCTCTGCACCTGCGGCCTAGGAGCTCCTCCAGGGGGGTAGGTCAAGGCGGGGAAGAGCAGTGGGGGGTGCTGGCAAGGGTCAACGACCTCAATTCAGGAAAATTCAGGCTTCCAGGCCCGGCTCTGCTGCTTCCATGGTTCCTGCCTAGCTTATAAAACGAGCAGATTGCACTAGAATTAGTGGGTTCCAAAAGGGGGGGACGGGGGGCCTGAGGAATCCCCCAATCCTTTACAGAACAAATACCATCTCGTTCCTCTTTACTTCTCTCCAGCCACATGCAGTGATAAGTACCAGGTCCCTCAAAAGTCTGCTATTGAACAAGGGTCATTGTAGTTGGTCCGGAGAACTCCAGGTCTACTCGGACCTAAACATTTCACTCTTGGGTCAATTACCACAAGGTCAGCCACCCATATGAACTTTTAAAAAAATCATAGCCAATGAAATCATAGTAAATGATCAAAAAAATCATAGTAATTGAAAAACTGGACCAAAGATGTAGGATCAAAGAGAAGGTGATCAGTCCAGTAGAGTAAGTGAATATCGTGTAATATAATGTCAGGAAAGCAGAGGAATCCAGGAAGAAGAGCAGAAAATGATGGAGGGGCAAGAGAAGCAGAAGGATTGTGCTAACGGGAGCCATGGGAAACTCCAACCAAAATGAATCAAATACAAGAGAACCAAATTAAATGGATTAAAAAAATAAAAATAAATTGATTTAATGACTATCTCTAGGCTTGTTTCTCAGATCTATCTTTTCTGCCCCATTCTGTTTCCTGACCTCCAGTCTCTCACACCCCCAGTCTCAGGTTGCAGGCCCAGTAGATGTATTAAATTCACTATGTCTAAAATAGAACCAATGATCTTACCTCCACCTTGTCCCGCCCCTCCCCCCACTTCCAGCTTCCCTATTACTATACTGCCATCCTCCCACTCCCTCAGGCCCACAACCTAGGAGTCATCCTGGACTCCCCTCCAGCCCCATCCAAGCTGTGGTTAAAGGCCTTTCACTTTTCCAGCCGTTTCTTATAGATTTCACTTTTGAAATATCTCTTGTAGATTTCACCTTTGGAGTATCTCTTGTAGATTTCACCTTTGGAGTATCTCTTGTAGATTTCACCTTTGGAGTATCTCTTGTAGATTTCACCTTTGGAGTATCTCTTGTAGATTTCACCTTTGTAACAGCACTTGCAGTTTTCACCTTTGTGACATTTCTTCCTTCAACTTTTCCTTTCTTGCCCCTTATTCCCCAACAGTGATACTGGCCTGAGATGTTCTGTGAATAGGACCCTCCACCTGAACATTCTCCCCCAAAGCCCAGAAGGCTCTTTCGCTGCCAGTTCTGATCAATGACCTCCCTGGCTTCCTTTAGATCCCAACTAAACCCCCACTTTCTGCAGGAAGTCTTCCCCAATGCTTAATCCCAGTGCTTTCTCTCCATTAATTAGGTCCTGCTTTTCCTGTCTATAGTTTGTTTATACTGTTTGCTTGTCGCCTTCCTTCCCACCAGACCGAGATCCTTGAGGGGAAGACTTTTTCTAAGTGGCCAACACTTAGCGCCAGCCCTCATTCGGAAGCACTGGTTTATTGATTGATTTTGAGGTTGTTTTTGGACAAGTTCTCCAAGGATGAACCTCGGAGATTTGGGTGAGCCGTTATTCCCCAAGGGGCTGCTCCAGTCCCTCTAGGAAAGCCTTGAATAAAGAGCATTGAATAATTAAACAGCACCACTCCGGGCCCTCCAGGGACAAGGGGACACACATCGTCCCAGCTTCCAAGATCTGGTCTCCACAGGTACCGGCTAGAAGAGTTCTGTGCCTGGAGGACTTTCAGCCACCCTAGGACTGTTTGTAGGGATGCAGCCGGGTCCTGTAGCGGTAACTTTCCCATCCGGTTCAGGGCGAGCCTGGAAAAATGGGTTGGATTGTGTGGAACGGAGGACGGGAAGGGCGCTCCAACTGTGTCTGGCCACACTAACAGAGGAGAGGCTAGCTTGGCTAGAGGGAGTCTCGGGCCTTCTCATCCACCCAATCCCTGATCGTGGAGGCTGCCCCCGGGATCTGCCAGATCCCCACCTCGCCAATCCCCACGCACACAAGAACAGGTGGTACAGGCCTCGGAATCCACTTTTATTGACATAGAAACCAAAAACAAGCAGAAGAGACAGAAATTGATGCTTCTGACCCCCAAAGCTGGAGAGAACGAGTGTCCCCAGGCCCACCTTCCCGACCATGTCCCCAAGGGCTTCAGGGGTCTGGGGAGCACAGTGGGGGGAGGGGGATACTTCCACCACATCCTTGGATCTAGATGAAATTATGCTGTGGGGGAGGGGCATCCCTACCTCTGGAGTGTGAGCATCATGTGAGGGGGAGGGGCGGCCCCATTTTATCCCTTATCTCCCCACCCACCTCAGCTGATCCTTGGCCCCGGGCAGGTCAGGGCCCGCCCTGGTTATCAGCTCTGGAGGGAGGGGGCTGGAGACTAAGGGGACACACACGGAGGCACAGGTACACGCACACACATGCAGACGGACGGACACACCCCCGCTGGGACTGGAGAGGGTGGGGGGGAGGGGCTTCTTGCCTCCCGAATTTAAAAAAATAAAAAATTTAAAAAAAAATAAAAAGTTTTAAAAACAGGTTTTAGTGTCTTCCCATTCAGCCGGCCCCGGCCCCGGGCTCAGAACTGGGTGTTCTCCTCCTGCCTCTCGCTCCCCGGGGCGTGCCCGTTGCTGGCGCTGCCCAGCGGGTGCCCGTTGCTGGCTCTGCCCAGCGGGTGCCCGTTGCCGGTGCCCAGGGGCTCGTCGTCGTCGTCCGGGAGCAGCTCCCCCGGCAGGCTCCGCCGGATCTCCTGGGCCAGCTGCGCGCGCTGCGCCTGGCACTCCTGGGCCAGCTGGGCCGTGGCCTGCAGGGGGGGCACAGGGCGGGGCGTGGGCGGGCCGCCCCCGCCCGGCTGCCCCTCCCCTCCGCGCCCTCCCCCCTTTACCTTGGGCTCCTCCTTGTCCAGCTGCTCCTGGACCTGCTGCTGCTCGCTCAGCACCCGCTCCTGCCGCTGCTTCTGCGCGTCTTCCAGCTGGGGGGGAGGGCAGACGCCCAGTGGGTCTGGGAAGCCCTTGCGCCCCGGGAAGGAGGACCCCGCCCCCGGGGACTGGCCTGAGGGGGGAGGGGGAGAAGGGGGGGGTGGAAGAAGGGGAGGGGCCCGGGCCTCACCCTTCGGATGGAGTTGACGGATTCCGTGATGTGCCTCCGGTTGATCTCGTTCAGCTCCCTGGGGGGGGAATAGGGATGGGGGAGGGCGGTCAGCCTCCTCCCTCCCTCCCTCCCGCGGTCCCTTCCCCCTCTGACAACAGCCAAGCACAGCAGGCCTCCCTGAGGGGCGCTCTCCAGTGCGCAGCCACCTCCCAGCTGGGAGACCCTGGGCAGGTCCCTTCCCCCTGTCTGCCTCAGTTTCCTCATGTGTTAAAAGCGCCGGAGGGGGCGTGGCCGCGCCCTCCGGGACCTCCGCCCAGAAACCCCCGCAGGGGCCCCGCCCACTCACGCCTCTTTCTTGTGTTTCTCGCGGGTCTTCGCCTCGGAAATGCTGTTGTGCCTCTTGCGGTCCAGGATCTTCTGCAGCTCCTTCTTCTCCCTGGGCGGGGGAGGCTGTCAGGTGGCGGGGCCGGGGGCAGAGGGCGCCGCGGCCCCGCCCCCAGCAGCCCCCCCCTCACTTGTCACTGGTCTCCTTGAGCTTTTTCAGCTGGCTCGCGTGCGTCTCCAGGACAAGCTCCCGAAGCCGCTGCTGGACCTGGACGGGCAAAGTCGGGGGGAGGGTCGGGGACGGAGCTGGAGGCCGGTCCCCAGGCCTCGCCCCCCCCCCCCCCCCCCCGGGCCTGTGAAGGGTGCTCCCCCCACCTGCCCCTCCCCCAGGTGCTTCTTTGCCCCTCCCCCCCTTACCTGTCTCAGGTGTTCCTGGCGCCGCTCCGCTTCTGCATCCGCCTGAGCCTCCCTGAAGTCCAGCAGACACTGGAACTGCTGCTTCTGCAGCTCCCGGTACTTCCGCATCTCTTCTTCCTCCTCCTCCTCCGGGCCCCCGCTCCTGCACAGAGACCCCGGCCGGACGTGCTGACGGCTCCGCGCCTCCGCCCGGCCCCCAGCCCCAGCCGGCCGCTCGCATCCCGTCCCCACCCCCACCCTGCCAAAATCGGGCGCCCCCTCCTGGGGCCCTCCCAGGGGCTGCCCGCGGTCAGACGCCAGGGGCTCCTCGGAGGGGCCGGAGCGGCTCTAACCCGGGCAAAGGCCCTTTCCCGACCTGCTCTGCCTGGAGACCTTCGGGGCCCGGGGCTCCCTCCCACTTCCGCTCTGATCCACAAAGTTTCCTCACTCTCCAAGGGCCTCTGAGCCTGGCTCCGGGCAGTTTCCCGCCGAGAGCTCATTGTTTCCTCCCTGCACTCTCTCCCTCTCACTTTCTCTCCCTCCAGCTCTCCAGCTCTCTCCCTCTGTCTCTCTCTCCTGTCTCTGTCTCTGTCTCTGTCCCTCTCTCCTGTCTCTGTCCCTCTGTCTCTCTCACACACTCCCTTTCCCCACCAGGGTCTATGTTCCCCAGCTGCACAGACCCTCCTACAGCAGGCTCCAGACCCTTCCCCGGCCCCTCCGGCTGCTCTCCATTCTATCGATGCCCCTCCCTAAGGCAGTGCCCACAGCCTACTGCCAACCCTGGGTATGGCCTGCTCAGGCAGGGCAGGGGGACCTCCCCCCCTCATTCTGGACCCTGAGGGTCTAAGGACGGAGGGAGTCAGGGCCCGCTCTGTTCCTGAAGTCTGACCTGTCCTCCCTGGGCCTCCTCCCCCCACCTGTTCTGCCCGGGCCCCCTCCTTCCCACCTGTCCTCCCGGGCCCCCCAGACGGACCCAGACACTCACTTGCGCCTCTTTTCCATCTCCCCCCGGTGCTGGGCCAGGGCGCCGAGGAGCCGCCGCGTGAACGCCACCGCCTTTCGCTGATGCTTCTTCTGCAGCTCCCGCAGGTCCCGCTCCTGGCGGCTGCGAAGCTTCCCCAGGGACTTGTGGGCCCGAAGCTCCTCCAGGGGGACCACGGACACCTCTGGAAGTCAGGGCAGGAAGGGGGACGTCAGAGACCAGCCTGGCTGATCGGGGGCTTCGGGGAGCAGGGAGGATTGGGGGGCACCCGGACCCGGTCCCCCGTTTCCCCCACTTACCTCCCAGGATGCTGGCGACGAGCTCGTCACACTGACCTGGGGAGAAGAACAGAACGAGCTGGGATGGAGGCCTGAGGATGGGGAGTGCGGGAAGGGACCCCAACCTCCAGAGGGAGAGCCTGAAGTGGGGGAGGGTTGACCTTCGCCAGGCTGAGCACAGCAGGGAGGACTCCCAAAACAGCCAAAAGCCCCTTGGGGGCAGATGAGGGGAGTCCCCGGCTGGCGCCCGACTCCAAGCTCCCTGGGAAGGCTCAGACCCCGAGGGTGGCGGGCGGAAGCCAGGCCATGACCTCGGGGAAGTGGAAGATGCCTCCTGCCACCCCTCCCCAGGCCATACCTGGTCTGTTTATGACGGGGCTGGTGGGGGAGGTCCCAGAGCCGGGGGGCTGGGAGGGCACAAACTCGGGGCAGCCGTGGATGGACCGTTTGGGCGGTGGGCGGTCCGGCCTTTGAGAAGGCAGGTCCTCTGAGGTCTCGGGAGCGGCCTGGAGGGGCAGAAGGTCACCCTGAAGCCGCCCGCCCAAGGCTCGTCCCAAAGGCCTGCAGAGCGGCCCAGAAGCCCTCCCTGCCCGGTGGCCCCCTGGCACTGAGCCCCCGGGGGCGGGCGCTGCTTTTGCTTTTCTCCGTCTCCTTGGCTTTACTCAGCTGGCACTGGGGGGGAGGGAGCAGAAGTCCCTGCGGTGGCCAAGGGGAACCACGTGCAGCCGCGTCAGGAGAGATCCAAGTTAGTGGGGACAAGCAGGGGCCCACATGCCCGTGGGGCCTGGGGTACCCCGGTGACCCCCACTGCGGGAAGGGCGTGGCCTAGTAGGGAGGGGTCACTGGCCCATCTGGGATCTGGAGGAGAGAAGCGCCACCTCCCGGCCTCCCATCCCTGCGGGGCCGGCCATGAAGCCTGAGGCCTTTGGCAACGGAGGTGGGCACTACAGGGGCAGGGGGCAGCCAGGCTGGGAGGCAGCACACAGTCGGTATTCTTGTTTAACCCTTCTCTGCCACAAAGGACGATGGGAGCGGGAGCAGAGCCAGGAGCAGTCGCTCCATGAGGCTCATTTTGGAAGCAAATGCGCACTCGGTCCAGCCGGGGAAGCCACAGGCGTCGGCTGTCCCTCCAGCACTGGCCAAGGTCTGCTCGGGGCATGGCCCCTGCTGGACCTGCGCCCCCTCTCCCTCCCCCCCCCTTCCCCCTGGCCCAGCGCTGGCCCAGAGGGACTCTGGAGCAGGCTCTGGCCTCTGGGGCCAGTGGGGAGCAGGGGACAGGCCCAGCGCTACCCCCGGCCTCGGCCCGCGGCTCACCTCGCTCTCCCCCATCAGCGCCGCCAGCTGCTTTGACCTCTGGTCCATGAGGCTGACGTGCTTGATGGGGTTGGACAAAGCCTCGGCGTAGTCTTGGGGAGGGGAGAACGGAGGAAGGGATTAGCAAACCCAGAGCCGACGGCCCCTTCCCCTGCCAGACCATGGGATGCCCCTCTTCCGCCCCCCGCCTCCTGCCTGTTGCTGATGGGGAAACCGAGGCTGGAACCACCACTTCCTCAAGGCTGCCCAGGGGGAGGCCAGACCGGAGCCCGACTCCCCCCCTCCTCCATCCCTGCACTCCGCTGCTCATCCTCCTCCTCTCTGACCCCCTCCCAGGTCCGGTCCCACCCCCGCCCCCTCACCCTGGTGATCATCAGGGATGTAGTCGGAAGCCTCCGTGTAGATGAGCAGAGCCGGCAGACACAGCGGCTGGTTGGCTTCATTCCTCAGGCAGATGTAATGGTACCCTGGGTGAGGTCAGGGGTCAGGGGTCAGAGCCATGGCAGGGGTGCCGGCAGGCAGTGACTACCCTCCCACCCCCGGGCCCCTCCCCCCGGCGTCCCGGGTCCCCAGAGACCTCCACTTTTAATCCTCTCCTCAGAACTGACCCCTCCCACCCAGGGGCTGGGGAAGGAAGGGAGAGAGAGAGGGAGGGAGGGAGGGAGGGAGGGAGGAAGGAAGGAAAGAAAGAAGGGGGCAGGGAGGCAGGAGGGAAGCTCTGTCCCCCGTTTTCACCTGAGCGGATGGCAGAGACGGGCAGGATCCGGTGCCCCACAAACTTGCCCCCTTCCTCAAAGGCGGCCACCCGGAGAGAGGCCAGCGTGGGCAGCACCACCTGCGGGAGGGGGAGAGCTCAGGGGGCTCCCTCTCAGGGGGCTCCCTCCAGGGGCCCGCCCTCTGCCCCTAAGCCCGGCCGCCCTTGCACGGGGGTTTCTCTGGGCCCGCGGCCGCCAGGCAGGAGGGGTCTCCTTCCGGGAGCCAGGCTCGGGGACCCACCTTGGGGAAGTCAAAGGGCTCCTCGTCCCAGACCGGGTTGAAGGAGTTCCCCTGGGAGGGCCGCGTGCGATATTTGCGCCGCGTGTCCGCGGGGAGGCCGAAGAGATCCACCTCCACGTAGATGCTGACCTTCCTGTCCGACAAGAACTGGCCCGAGATCACCTGGAAGAGCAGGACAGGCTGAGGGCCCGGGGACTGAGCTGGGGGCGCCCCTCCCCCGCCGACGCCCCTCCCCCTCCCCGCCGACGCCCCTCCCCCTCCCCGCCCGATGCCGACCTTGACCCGCAGAGCGTTGGCCACGATGCCGTCCACGATGCCCTCGGTGAAGGGGTCGAAGGACTTGTCCTGGCGCCGCATGAACTCGGGCTTGAGCAGGTACCCGCTGCGCCCGTTGTACTCGAACACGCCGGCGTTCAGCTGCATGGGGAGGTCTGGGGGCGGGGGCGGGGCGAGGTCAGCACGTGACACGGCCCGGCCCCGCCCCCAGAATCCTCCTCGGCCGCCCCCAGAATCCTCCTCGGCCGCCCCCAGAATCCTCCTCGGCCTCCCCCAGAATCCCCCGAGGCCTCACCGAGCGTCTGGAAGTTGAGGGCCACGAGCTGGCAGCCCGCGTTCCAGAAGAGCTGCGGCATGTAGTTGGAGGAGTCCACTCGTGTGCCCTTGGGGTAGATGCGGCTCAGCTGCTGCTTGTTGTACCTGAGGCAGGCGGTCATGGGCCACACTCTGCAGAAGGCGCCGGCCCGCAGACCCCTCCCGGCCTGCCCGAGCAGAGACAGTCTGCGGTCCGCCCTGACCCCGCTCCTGCTCTGCCATCCCTGGTTCTAGATCCCCCCCCACCAGCTCGGACACTCCCTGTTCTAGATCCTTCCTTGTTCTAGGTCCCCCCCCACACACCCCCGGTTCTAGATCCTTCCCTGTTCTAGGCGCCCCCAGCTCCCCCTGTGCCGGCCCCGCCCCTCTCATGGAAGGATACTCCACAAACTCCATGGGGCTCTTGGTGAGCTGCTCCAGGGCCTTGGTCTCCACGAAGGACGACATCTCGTAGCTCTTGTTCCGCTCTGTGGGGTGGGGGTGCAGGCTGGTGTCCCTTCCTCCGGCCCCCACCCCCCGGCCCCTCCCCCTCCCGAGTGCCCCCCTACTCACTCCGGGCCACCTCAAAGGACTTGAACTTGACAGGCTCGACGTAGTTGACCAGCGTGGACATCTCCTCGGTGGCGTTCACCTCGCTGCTGGCCGTGCCCTGTGACGCCCCCAACCCAAGGGTCAGGCGGTGGGTCCCACCCGCATCCCGCCCCGGCCCCTTCCCCGCCCCCACCCTCCCACCTCCTGGGCTTGACCTCATCTGTGGAGGTCTTCTTGGGGTCGGGCGGCTCCTCCTCCTCCTCCTCCTCGCTTTCGGCCTCTCGGTCTGTGGGAGAGAAGAGGTTGGGGCCCGTCCCCCCCTGCCCGCACTGCGGGGCCGCCCCCTCGCCCGCCCCGCCTCTCACCAATGGATTTTCGGGGCTCAGGATTGGCGCCCAGGAGATCCTCCTCATTGCTCAGAGTGGAGCAGGCCTCCGAGCTGGGGGAGCCTGGGGGTGGGGGAGGCAGAGACCAACCCGGCTCACACACCGCGTCTGCCCTGAGTGCGGCTGGGCACACGGGGCAGGGGGGAGCACGGGAGGGGGGGGAACATGGGAGGGAGCACGGGGGAGCACATGGGGAGCACGGAGGAGTATGAGGCAGCACAGGGGAGCAGGGGAAGTATGGGGAGCACAGGGGAAGCATGAGGGGAGCACAGGGGGTGGGAGGTTAGAGGTTGGGGGGGGGCCCAGATCCATTGGTGACTGACTCAGAAGGACAGGAATGAGGCGGCCGGACCCCAGAGCACTCGGGGACTTGGAGGCTGAGGGGCCGGAGGCCTGTGTAGGAGGGAGGTGGGTCACAGGACGGGCCGTGCACGGGCCGGGGGGAAGCCTCCAGGAATCCCGAGCTGGGGGCCTACCGAGCTGCGGGGAGGAGGGCTCCGTGACCACGGAGCTCTCACTCAGGGCCGAGTTACTCTGCTCCAGGGGCCGCTTGCGCACCGAGCCCTCGCCGAGGTTCAGGGGTGGATGGTGCCGCTTTTTGTTTTTCACCAGGATCCGGCCCATCAGGTCCTGCGGGCTGGGCAGGGGGACCCCCGGCGCCAGCTGGGAGAGGAGGGCACGGGCGGTCAGAGGCGCCAAGGAGCCGCCCCCACCACCCCCCACAGAGCGGCCCCTACCGGGTACTTGTCCAGCGGGTCTATGAGCAGGGCGTCCCCGAAGATGGTGCGGCAGTACTCGGCCATCTTGGCCTGCTGCTTCGCCCTGGCCAGAGGGAAGGGGCAGGAGTCAGGGGCCGAGCCTGGCAAGCGCCCGGCCCCAGGCTAGCCCAGGCACTCACGAGTCCACGTGATTCTCAAAGGAGAGGATGACGGGGAAGGGTGAGGTCTTGAAGGCCGTCTCGGCGATGGCCTCCAGCACGTCGCGCAGCGGCACCTCGGTGGTCATGGTGAAGCCGTGCGTGATGAAGGGCTCCTCCTCCGGCGGTCGGCCCTTCCACACATCCAGCTCCACGCAGCGGCAGCCCCAGAGCAGCGCCTGCCGGTACATCTCCACCGAGGAGGTTCCCGCCAGCTGCCCCGCTGCGGGAGGACAGGCCGGGGTCAGTGGGCCGAGGGGTGGGCCCTGGGGGACCCCTGATCCCCTCCTTCCCAGGGGGCTGCACAAAGAATCCTGCCCCGGGCCGGGCCCCTCCCTCTGCCTCCGGAGCTTCCACGAGTGTCTGGCGGGACTCGTGACCCGGCTCTAACAAGACCAGCCTGGACATCATGGCCGGGCCCTCGGGACCCCTCAGACGGGGGGCTCTACAGGTGTCTGTAAGGAAAGGAACCTGCTCTCTGCCAGGGAGCATCCTGGGGAAGCCCCTGCAGCTCCCATAGGCTAATGCTCAGGGAATCCCCGCTATCTCATCCCATCTTCTGAGAGCCCGCAGAGCAAGGGCCGCCATCATCCTGGCTGCAGATAAGGGGAGGGAGACACAAGTCTGAGGTAATTGGGGTTACGTGACCAGCCCAGGGTCCCACAGCCAGGGCTTAAGGGTTGGAGGCCAGAAGGTGTCACCGGCTCAGCTGGGCCCCAGGGGGGATCTGGACGCCTCCTCCTATAGGCTGACGCCCAAAGGGTCCCAACAGGGAGCATGCGGCCTTCCATGGACGCCTCCATAGGGTGAGAACCCTCCCCCCGCCCCGGCCCTGACCGGCCCCCCCGGCCGTCCCGAGGATCCTCCTCGCACGTGATGTTTCCTGGGGGACGGAAGCCTCGAAGGCTGAGCCACAGCCTTTTCGGCATCAATGAACAAAGCTGGACCTTGTTCCCTCCGCCTCCGGCTTCTGTGGCCGGACCGCCAAGATGGTGTCGCTGCAGAGGGGCCCCTGGGAGCGCCCGGCCGCGCTCCCACCCTGCACCCGCTCGGTTCAGGGAGCCGTGCAGCCTGTAATTGCCTTTTTTGAGTAATCCTCTCATTGTTTCCCCCACGCCCCACACCCTGGCGCTCTGCCCTGCCTGAAATGTCTTGTAAAATGATCTCTTAATGGTTCCAAGATTTCTCTGGTAGGGTTTGGGCCAGATGCTCGTCTCCAGGCGCCTTTTAAGCGTCAGGACTGCATCTTCACAGGCTCTGTCTCCCAGCGGCGGAGCCCAGAAATGGGGGGAAGCAGCGGCCCCACTTCCCGCCTTCTCGCGCTCTCCGGCCGAGTCCGAGCCCAGCCCGGGAAGGAGGCGATCGTGGGGTCTCGGGCCGTTCTCTCAGCCCCGGCTTGTCGCACGGGGCTTCTGCCCCTGCCCCCCGGGACACCTGACAAACGCTGCTCCCTCCACTCCCGCCCTTGTCTCCCGTCATAGAGCTAATTCTCTGTCAAGGGCTTAGCGCACAGTAGGGGCTTAACAAGTGCCCAAGTGACCGAAGCTGTTATTTCCAGAGTTGCTTGCGCTCCCCTAGGGTGGCCCTGAGAACAGTCCTCAGCCTGGACCTGGGTCACTGCACCTGGGCGTCCCCAGGCCGGGCCGGGGATCTCGCTTGGGAGGATCCGTGGGACTTCCCTGTGCCCAGGAGGGCAGTTCACATGCCCCAATTCCCTTCCTTGGACCTTTTGGCTGACGTTGGTCCTTCTCGCTCCCCCACCTTGGGGATCCTGGAAGCGTCTGTCCCCAGAAGGAGCCCCCGCACCTGGGGACAGCTCCCCCCTCCAGGGGTGACAGATGGGGGCAGGTCAGTTTCACACTCGGACTGTTGGGGGGGGACCAGACACTGATCTAATGAAACCCGGGGGTCCCTCCTCTGATGCTGGCTGGCAGCGAGGACCCCAGGGCAGTCTGGGAAGCGCAGGGACCGCAGGTCAGACCCATCTTGTCAAATACATTGAGTTACACATTCCAGCCCATTGGTCAAAATCCTAAACCATCTGCGACGCTCTAGGCAGGGACCCGGGCCGGGACCTCTGACCCACCGCTCCCTGGCACAGGGCGGCAGTGCCCGGGGCCCGGCCAGGAGGTACCAGGGAAGGACACGGCTCCCCGACCGTGGGCGGCTCTGCCCCTCTCGGCAGCCGAGGTCAGGCTCGTGGGCACGGACATCTCACTCCTCCCCCACCGCGTGCCCGTTCTAAAGACGGGGCAGCCGAGGCCGTACCTGTGAGGTAGGTGTTGTGTGAGGAATTGATGAAGTAGGAGCTGAGGGGCTGCGTCATGTCGTTGCTCAGGTCCAGAGTCTCCGGGGGCAGGATGCTGTTCTCCTCCCCGCCCAGGTAGCGGCTGAAGCCTTCCATGGACATCTGGTCTGGGGGCGGGGCAGGGGTCAGGCCGCGGCCCACCGGGCAGGGGGCACGTGACTCTGCCCCTCCCCTGTGGGGTCTGGGCGCCTAGATCTGGGCTCCCTGCCGTGCACTCTTCCCCCCGTTCTGAATATAGCCGGGGAAGGGCTGGAACAGGAGATGTCGGGGAGGGAGGGGCCTTAGAAAACAAGTCAAGAACCCACAAGGGCTCCAGCAGGTTCTGGTTCGGGGAGCTGACCCGAGAGCCGGCCCCCCACAGACCCACTGATCCGGCCGAGAGGGCTGGGGGAGCGGCGGGCCGGGACCCAGAGCCTCCTGCCTTGCCCGGCGGCCAGGCCGCTCACCTCGCTCCAGGAACTGCTGGTTGGGCTCGTATTTCTCGATGAGCAGGCGGGCCTGGGCCGGCCGAAGCGGGGGGTACAGGACCTCATTCAGCCTCGGGTCCCGCTGCTTCTGGTTGACAAAGTCCAGGAGCTGCTCCAAGGTCAGGTACGGCTTCCCCTTAGCACCACTGCGGGAAGAGACGGCCTGTGGGTGTCCGGAGGAAGGCTGCCCTCCTCCTCTTCAGCCCCCCCCCCCCGCCGCTGCCCGCCGCTGCCCACTGCTGCCCGCCTCCCAGACTGTACCCCACTGCCTGATCCAGCCTCAGAACTGGTAAAAAAAGAAATTCTCTGCCCCAAAACTAGGCCACGCTCTCTGGGAAGGCGGGACCTGCCCAGGACCGAGGCCCGAGAACCAGGCAACAATCGGGGCAGCCGGGGGGCAGTGGAGGCGGCACGGGTTGGATTCGGGCAGCTCCGCCAGCCCGCCTGCCTCGGTTTCCTCATCTGTAAAACGGGCAGGAAAAGGGAACGGCCCGCACTCCCGTCTCTGTAGCCCCAAAGGGGTCCAAGCCGGCCGCAGTCGGACAACAGCCGCGGGGACGGGTCTGCGACTGCCACGGGCGCGAGCCTCCTGAGCCCCCCGTGCCCGTCACAAGAACCTGCCCATGGAGAAGAGCTCTGGGGCTGAGCCCTTTCACTTCCCAGGGGAGGAAACCCGAGGGCGGGGGGTACATGGCGGGACCAAGGTCACCGGAGCGCCCTCCTCGGGCCCAACGCTCCTCTGCAGGGAGGGACCGCCCCCCCCCCCCAATTTCCCTTCCCCCTCCTCACATCTCCAGCAGGATCTTGTCTATGTCGGGCCGGAGACACAGTTTATTGAGGAATCTCTCAAAGATCTCCAGGGAAAACTCGTCTGGCCGGATCGACTGGCTCTGCAGGGAAGGAGGGAGGGAGGAGGAGTGAGCGGCAGAGCCCCGGGGAGGTCAAGGGGCTGGGGGCCAGTGCCGAGGGCACACGCTGCCCCCGCCGGGCCCGCCCTGGCCCCTACGCACCCGGTTAAAATTGAGGCCACAAGACTCCAGCGCCGTCTCCACACGCTTCTTGTCAGCAGAGAACATCTTAAGGATGCTGGGAGTGAGGGCATGGAGTCAGAGGGGGGAGGAGAGGGGGCGCCCCCAGGGTCAGAAGGGCCAAAGGTCACCCCGGGCAAGGGCAGACCTTTCACTATGGGGGGGGGCACTCTGATTTCCAAGGGGCAAAGTGGTGGTAAAGGGGTCCCTCGCCCCCGCCCCCCCATTGCCCCATCCCCCCTTACCCCATTGCCCCACCCTGCCCCCCCTTGCCTGTCCCCCCTTGCCCAGCCCTTCAGAACGATTCTCACTTTTTGACCGGGATTCGCCCATCTTGGTTCACCTGAAGCTTTAACTTGGTGTACCTGGCCCCGGGGAGAAGGAACAATAGGTCGGAGTTGCCGGGGCCCCCTCCCCCCCCTCCCGCCCGGGGCCCCCCTCCCTCCCAGGCCCAGCCAGCAGAAGCCCCTCTGCCCGGCCCCAGCTCACGCTTTTTTGAGGAAGGTGTTTCGGGACGCGTTCTGGGCCAGGATGTTCATGGCCAACTTGAAGAGCTCATCGGCCCAGACCTGGGGGTACAGAAGGGACCCCCAAGGGGAGTGAGGCCGCGGCGAGCCCCCGCGCCCCCAGAAGCGCCTCCCCGAGCGTTCTCTCAGATTCCCAGCTGGAGCCTACAACGGACTCACTGACAAATGAGGAAACTGAGGCCGGGCCCCACCCCACCTTGGCAGTGTCTTCCTGCACAGCCATGAAGTTGAGGAAAGTAGTGTTCACGGGGTCGGGGCCAGCCACGATGGTCACCAGCTTGTCCTCCGGCTTCGTCTCCGGACCTCCGAAACCCAGGATTTCCCTGATCTTGGGGTCCTGTGAGGGTCAGAGCCTCAGTGCCCGCCCCCCCCGGCTCCCGCCGCCCCCTCATTCGAGACCCCCACTGGGGCTCTGCCCGTGGCGACCGCGGGCAAACGGGCCGGGGGACCAACCTTGGGCAGCCGGGCGTAGCGGCCCGTGCGCGTGTCCCGGATCGAGCTGATGTCCAGCGTGTCCACTTCCTAGGGGAAAGCCCAAGGTTGGAGGAGGGGTGAGGGCCCGAGGGGCTTCCCCGTGCTCGTGAGGCACCTACTGTGTGCTGCCGGGGGCTGGGGCCCAGAGCTAAAGGGCGCGACCTGCCCCTGCTCTCAAGATGCTTCTGTTCTGCTGGAAGGCCCGGCCCAGACGCGGGTAAATAAACACAAAATATTTGGAGCGATTCCCAGGCCGGATTGGGGGAGGGGCGGCAGCGGCCTCCCTGAGGCTCAGAAAGTGGGGGTGTTCCGGGCAGGGGGGGAAGAGACAGCGGGACCCCCAAAGTCCGCGGCTCTGGGGCCGGCGCTCCCAACCAGGATGCCCACACGCGGCCATTGCCCACCTCTGCCAGGGAGCTGCCGGGCCTAGGACGCTTCCTGTCCGGGGGAGGGTGGGGGGGAAAGGCCGGGAGGCCACTTCCTGTCCGGCCGGGCCGTGGGAAGGGTCAGCCGGCTTGGGAGGCCTAGGGAATTTGGGGCAGGGGGCAAGCACTGAGGCCGCCGGGGGGAAGGGGAGGAGCGGCGGCCTGGAGCTCACCATGTTGGGTCCAGTCCAGTAGAGGAAGAAGCCATGGGAATCCACCCGGAGCGTGACCAGGTTCCGACTGGAAGCCTCCTGGACAACAAGGGCAGAAGCCAGTGAGGGCCAGGCCGAGGGGGAGGGGCCGTGGCCTTGGGTGACGGTGGCCGGCCGCGGGGGTCTCGGGGGCGCAGAGAGCTCCAAGCCCCGGGGTCCGAACGCAGCCTCCGGCACTGAGCAGCCGCATGCCCCTGGTCGAGTCCCCCACTGTCTGCCTCAGTTTCCTCATCTGTAAAACGAGCTGGAGAAGGAAACGGCCAGCCCCTCCGTTATCTCCGCTGAGAACGCCCCCAACGGGGTCACAAGCGAGGCCCGCAGGACTGCAACGACTAAACCACTGCCCACAGCTGTGGCGCAAGGGGGCTCGTGCCAGCAGCCCGGTTACACAGAGGGCTTGAGGGGCTTGCCCAATAACCAGCCAGTTGGGCTCCAAACCGAGCTCCACCGCGAGCCCATTTTACAGATGAGGACCCCGAGGCTGGTTGGCCAGGTTACCGGGCCAGCATCTCCAGGTCCTCCTGACCCACAAGTGCAGGGCTCTGCCATCAGTCCCAGGGCCCTCCTCTGGGGATCTGATACCACAGGGGGAGGGGAGAGGGGTGAACCCCCAGACTAGCCCAGGGCTGGGGGGGGGGGCAAAAGGTCAGGAACTCCTGGCCACCCCCAACCTCCCATGACTCCATCCCTAATTCCGCCCACCCTCCCCGGGCCCCACCCACCCTTTGGGCCCTCCCGGAGATTTCTTCTCCATAAACTCAGAATAAAGAGCACAGACCCCAGGATGGAGGGAGGGCCAGGGCCAGCCCAGCAGGGGAGCCCGGAGCAGCAAGCGGGGCCTCCCACCCACCCACTGCCCAGTCTGCTGTGACCTCCGACCCGGAGAAAGCCTCCGGAGCAGCAGGGACCAATCCCAAGGACTCTTGGGACTTGGGGGGGGGGGGGACTTTCTCTGTCCCCGCCCGGGGTTAATTCAGGCGGGGGCGGGGAGGGAAGGAGCCGAGATAAGGTGACCTTTCTCCCCTCCCTCCATCCTGCTCCCCCAAATCCTCAG
The DNA here is from genome assembly GCF_902635505.1 of Sarcophilus harrisii. Taxonomy (NCBI): domain Eukaryota; kingdom Metazoa; phylum Chordata; class Mammalia; order Dasyuromorphia; family Dasyuridae; genus Sarcophilus; species Sarcophilus harrisii. The sequence goes on from NC_045431.1 coordinate 242,817,087, forward strand.
CGCTCCGGCGGCCCCAGGAGTTCCCTCAGCGCGGGCTGTGGGAGGGCAAGGGGCCCCTCCGTGGGGCCGGCCGTGGCGGGAGTCCACAGCTCCCGGGATGCCGGCGCCGGCTCCTCCCGTCCCCCCCGGATTCCCCCGTTTCCCCGGCAGCCCCCCTTCCCCCCCAGGCTCACTCCCTGGCTCCCACTTCCTTATTTGGGGTTATCGCACCAGGAGGAAAAGGAGAAACTTTGTCTAACTCTCCTGCCGGAGGCCTCGGGGGGGAGGGGGCTCCCCCAGACTCACGGCCCCGCCCCCGCCCCTTCCCCAACACCTGATTTCTCGCCACACCTGTTCCCTCCGGCCACACCCCCAGGCCCCCTCCCGCGCCCGCGGTCACCCCAAAGCCGCCCGAGCTCCCCCAGCCCCACCCAGCCGGAAAGGAAAAGGGAATCCTGCCAGGCCTGGGGCCGGCTCGGCGAGGGAGGGGGCGGCGGGCCTGGAAGCGGGCGAGGGCGGGGGGCCGCGGCCCGGGGCGGGGGGAGAAAAAGGCTCCCGGGGAAGGAGGCTCCAAAGGACGCAGAGGAAAAGGCCCGAGATGGGGAGGAGGACAGGAAGGCGCAGAGAAGCCGGGCTTGCGGGGAGCGGGGGCACCCCGCGGGCGGAGAACCCCAGCGCCGGCGCTCGCAGCGGGGGCCGGCGGGAGGTTTCGGGAGCGCTAGGGCAGAGCCGGCGGCGGGGGGGCGCAGAGACGCCGGGGAGGTTTATGGGGGTTCAAAGTCTTCTCCGGGAGTGGGAGGTGCAAAGTCCCCGCACGGAGCCCCAGGAGCGTTTTGGGGGGAAAGAGCCCAAGGCCCCTCCTCGATTTCTCCGGGGAAGAGCAGGGGGCTCGGGGACTCCGGGCAGCAGCGCCGAACGGCCCCCCAAGCTCTCGGGGTTTGGGGGGAGGGAAACAGCCGCGGGAGGAAAGCAAAGCGAGGCCCGGGGAGGCGAAACCGGCCGCGGGGGAGACGGAGCGCCGGGGCGCGGGGGGGGCGCAGGAGGGGGGCGGCTGCGGAGGCCCGGGCTGTAGCCCCGGCCCCCCCGCCCCGAGCTCACCTCATCCCACTTGATGAACTTGCTGCCCCGTCTTAAGATCTCGGCCACCGCCGGAGGCTCCAGTTGCAGCGCGTGCACCCCGGGCCGGGCGCCGGCCATGGCGCTCCCGGGAGCCGGGGCCGGGGGCCAGCGCGGAGGGCGAGCCGCACCGGGCTGCGGGCGCGAACCCCGACGGTCCGGTCAGGGTCCGGCTCCCCGCGCCCGAGCGCAGCGGCGGGGGCAGCAGAGCAGGAGGAGGGGGAGGAGGAGGAGGAGGAGGCGGCGGCGGCAGCGCAGTCCGGGACTTTCTCTCGGGGCGGCCCGGGCAGGGCGGGGCGGGGCCTCGGAGGGGCGGGGCCTGTGTGTGCCACGCCCCCGCTCCTCCCGCCCCTCGGGTCCCACTGCCTTCCCAGAACTCAGGAGTCCCGGCTGGAGCCGGGGCAGGAGTCCGCGCCCCCTGGCGGTCAGGCGAGGACGGCCCGGCCCGAGGTGCAGGGCCGGGGGCCAGGCTCCCAGGGCTCAGAGCGGACTGAGCATCCTGGTCCCGCCGGGCTCCTGCTGCCCCGCTCTGTCCTGGGAGAAGCCCGCATTCCCAGCCCCCCCTTCTCCCTCCTCCCCCGGCTCCCCCAGTCCGCCGGTCACCCGCCCCTCCTCCTCTCTCCCCCAGCTGGCCACCCCCCCACCCTTTCCCTGTCTCCCTCAGCCAGTTGCCCCACCCCTCCCCCTCCCCCCCAGCCTGCTGCCCCACCCTCCCTCCCCCCAGCCAGTTGCCCCTCCCCCCACGCCACCCCATCTTCTTCCAGCCCCCCACGGTCGGAAGCACTTAGTGCCTAATGGCCCTTTTCCCCGCGGAAGATCCGGGGACGCCGGGCCCCGCGCTCCCGAGAGAGCCCAAGTGGCCGGAGCCTCGGCCGCCGGCCCCGCTCCCCGCCCGCCGCGTCCTCTTCTTCCCAAAGCCGGAAGGCTTGCGTGACCGGGGGCTGGGGGGCACTTGCCCTGGTCGCCCAGCGAGAAGTGTTCTCCCTCCCCCCCAGCCGGTCCCCACGTTCTCAGCCTCAGCCTTATCCTGGGGGAGGGACACAAGCCTCGCACTAGCGCCCCGAGGTGGGCGCTCCGCCCGCTCTGTGACCCGGGCTCCGAAACGGGGAAAACGCCCCGCCCAGTTATGCCCCCGCCCTCGGGCAGCCCCTGGCCTCGGGGAGCGCGCTTCGGAGAGAGAAAAATCCGGGTGGGGGCGGGGCTCGGAGCCTGCCTGTGGGCCCCCGCCCCCGAGCCAGAGCTGGGGCTTCGCGGAGGAGAACTCTAGAGGGGCTGAGCCCAGTTCTGTGCAGGCCACAATTTTACCTAAGGCTGGACCTAGAAACCCAGAAAGACGGCAAGGTGGGAGGAGGGGGAGGCTGCAAGGTGGGAGGAGGGGGAGGCTGCAAGGTGGGAGGAGGGGGAGGCTGGCAAGGTGGGAGGAAGGGGAGGCTGCAAGGTGGGGAGGAGGGGAGGCGGCAAGGTGGGGGAAGGGGGGCTGCAAGGGGGAGGAGGGGGAGGCTGGCAGGGTGGGAGGAGGGGGAGGCTGGCAAGGTGGGAGGAGGGGGAGGCTGGCAATGGGGAGGAGGGGAAGGCTGGCAGGGTGGGAGGAGGGGGAGGCTGCAAGGTGGGAGGAGGGGGAGGCTGGCAAGGTGGGAGGAAGGGGAGGAGGGGGAGGCTGGCTGGGTGGGAGGAGGGGGAGGCTGGCAATGGGGAGGAGGGGGAGGCTGGCAAGGTGGGGAGGAGGGGGAGGGTGGCAAGGTCTCCTGCTGGGCCTGCAACAGGAGGGCCCAGCCTGGCAAGTGTGCCTCACATGGGGGGAGGAGGGGAGAGGCTGGCCTGCTTGAGCCTCGGTTTCCTTTTCTGTACAAATAGCCATAAGCATTCCTCCCGGGTCTGCCGCGCCTTGAGGTGGGCCAAGCCCGTTCTGAAAGCCCAGCCTTCTGAGAGTATTCCTATTGATGGGATTATCCCCATTTTACAGATGAGGAAAGTTTCAGCTTTATAGTCAGGAATCGCTCAATCCACCAGCATTAGGTGCCTACTAAGTGTCAGATGCGGTCCCCAGACAAAAAGATAAATTAAGAGCTCCTCCGAGACCCCATTTGGGGTTTTCTTGGCAAAAATAACAGAGTGGTTCGCCATTTGCTTCTCATTTTACAGATGAGAAAACTGAGTCATGTGGTGAAGGGTCTCCCTGCCAGTAAGTGTCCGAAGTCATAGTTGACCTCCCAGACTCCTGACTGGGCGCTCCGTGCACTGGGGCACCACCGCTGCCGCTCAAGGAGGTCCTGCCCCGCCTCGGAGGGAATCCTGACTGGGCGACCCTGGACGGGTCACCAGCACTAAGCTTAGCCAGGAGTAGCCAGTTTACTAGGCCTGCCTCCATACAAGCCGCCTGCCGGCCTGGCCCCAGGGCCTTTAAGTCCCGCCTGGGTCACCAGGATTCCCAGAAAGTCCGCTCCACTGACCTGGGGGCCTGCCCGGTGCCAGAGGCCCCTCCGGCTCCCAGGGTGCCCTGGGAAGAGGCCAAGCGGAGCGGATGCTGCCCCCGTCTCCCCGGGCCTGGCTCCCCGCTCTCCTCCAGCTGGGCTCCCAGAGCGCCTTCCTTTCCTCTCCGAAGTCAGCCCCCTGCTAGGGAGGGACGCTGGGGCGGATCCCCGCTAGGGCTAACCACAGGCTTCCCTGACCTCAAGTCCAATTGCTGACAATTTTCTTTGCTAAATTGCCCACTGTCAAGCATCCCGGTCTGGCACCTACATACACATCGGAGCCTTCCCAGATGGCAGGGACCTCAGAGAGCCTCTCGCTCCACTGACTCATCTTCCTGGAGCAGGAAACAATACAGGAGTCTCCCTATTCCAGTTCTTCCGGGATTGACGACTGCGCTTTCTCGGGCCCATGGGAACATACCCATTTCTCAGATGAAGGGGCTGAGGTACAGAGCAATCCTCCCAGACTGGAGGCGCGGCCTCCTTTGGACACCGAAGTGGAGGCCACGGCCTTTCTCCTGGCCTTTGTTCTCAGTCTCCCCGGGGAGTCGAATCCCGAGACTGGACAGAGGGAGACAGCTACCGAGGTACTGCTGTCCCTGCTGGCTTCGGTCCAAAGGGAACTTCCTGCCCTCGGGGAACTTACAGCCTCCTGGGCTGCTGAAGGAGCCCAGACCGGCTCAGCCCATGAAGCTGCCGGGAGAAGCCTGGAGGTCCCCCAGCCAGCGCCAGGGCTTGAACCGGGGTCTTCTAAGGCACAGATCGCGCCCAACTGCTCCAGGCTGCCTCCACCAGTCCCGCGGCTCCGGAGTTGGGGCCTGGATCTCAAGGGTGACCGGGCGTGATTCAGTTAGCAGAGGAAGAACTGGGGCTGGAACCCGTGCAGAGAGAGAGAGAGATGGAGATGGGGAGGGAGCACTGAGGGAGACCAGAGACAGAGAGAAAAGAGAGCCAGAGACAGAGGTGGGACAGAGGTGGGAGAGACAGAGAGAGAAAAAAGAACTAAAGAGAGACAGAGCTGGAAGATGGAAGAGAGAGTCAGAGCTAGAGAGAAGATAGAGCTGGAAGAGACAGAACTAGAGAGAAAGAGAGAGAACAAGAGAGAAGGATACAGAGATGGGAGAGAGAGACACAGCTAGAGAGAGACAGAGATGGAAGAGAGAGAAGTAAATAGATGGAAGAAAGCCAAAGCTAGAGAGAAGAGACTGAGATAGAAGCGAAACAGCTAGGGAGAGACAGGCTGAGATGGAAGAGAGACAGAACTAGAGAAAAGAGATAAAGCTGGAAGAAACAGAGCTAGAAAAGAGAGATGGAAGACAGAGCTAGAGAGGAGATAAAGATACAGAGATGGGCAGAGATGGGACAGACAGAGACAGAGCTAAAGGAAGAACTGGAGAAAGACAGAGATGGAAGATGGCAGAGAGACAGAGACAGCTAGAGAAAAGAGATAGAGCTGGAAGAGATACAACTAGAGAAAAGAGAGAGATGGAAGAGAGACAGCTAGAGAGGAGAGAGACAAAGATACAGAGGTGGGCAGAGATGGGAGAGACAAACAGACAGAGCTAGAGGGAAAAAAAAGAGCTAAAGAGACAGGCAGAGCTGGAAGATGGAAGAGAGAGTCAGAACTAGAGAGAAGATAAAGCTGGAAGAGAGAACTAGAGAGAAAGAAGTGGAAGAGAGAGAACAAGAGAGAAGAGAGATAAAGATACAGAGATGGGAGAGACAGTGCTAGAAGATGGAAGAGAGACAGAGACAGAGTTAGAGGGAAGATAAAGCTGGAAGAGACATCACTAGAGAAAAAGAGAGAGAGAGATGGAAGAGAGACAGAGCTGGAGAAGAGAGATAAAGATACAGAGATGGAAGATGGAAGAGAGACTGAGCTAGAGAAAAGAGAGCTGGAAGAGGCAGAACTAGAAAAAAAAGAGATAGAAGAGAGACAGAGAGAAAGGATAGAGCTAGAGAGAGGCAGAGATGGAAGAGAAAGAACTAAATAGAAGAGAGACAGTTGGAAAAAAGACAAAGCTAGAGAGATGAAACAAAGCTAGAGAAAAGAGACAGAGATGAAGAGACAGCTAGAGAAAAGAGAGCCAGAGAGACAGGCAAAAAGGGAAGAGAGAATTAAGAAGAGAGACAGAGGGAAGAAAGACAAAGCTAGAGAGAAGAAAGAGAAGTGAGACAGCTAGGGAGAGACAGGTAGAGATGGAAGAGAGACAGAGACAGAGCTAGAGAAAAGAGATAAAGCTGGAAGAAACAGACCTAGAAAAGAGAGATGGAAGACAGAGCTAGAGAGGAGATAAAGATACAGAGATGAGCCAGACAGACAGAGACAGAGCTAAAGAGAGAACTGGAGAGAGACAGAGATGGCAGAGAGACAGAAAAAGACAGAGAAAAGAGATAGAGCTGGAAGAGATGCAACTAGAAAAAAGAGAGAGATGGAAGAGAGACAGAGCTAGAGAGAAGAGAACTAAAGAGACAGGCAGAGATGGAAGAGAAATAGAGCTAAAGAAGAGAGAGAGGGAACTAAAGAGAAGAGGGGCAGGGATGGGAGAGAGACAGAGCTAGAGAAATGACAGAGAAGAGGGAAGGGGAGAGGAGAGAGGGACAGGGAAAGCTAAGCTCTAGATCCCAGGAAAGCCAGCCTAGAGTTCCATGGAGAGTCTGGGAAGAGCCAGAGGCTACCCTGGGTAGAAGAAGCAGATTCTGTGGGGGGAGTCAAGGGAGAAGGCGAGGATTCTGCCTCTGCCCCTCGCTCCCCAGATACCTTGGCCAGGGCACGTGGGTCTCTCTGAGCCCTTTCCTGACCTACAGAGGGGCCTCCTTGAGCCTCCCCATTCCCTCTGGGTGGCTCTAGGAGACGTGCTCAGCTGACCTGGGGCCGGAGCCTTTGCCGATCTGCCTCAGTTTCCTAATTTGCCTCATACGCATCTTCCAAGTCCCTGCCATCCCTCCTTCCTTCCAGACTTCCTGAGGACTCGGAGCTGCTGGGGAGGGGGAGCGAGGAATTTTCTGGAGGCCCTGCCTGGGAAAGTGCCCTCAGCAGACAATGGCAGAGTGAGTGTTAATTCTCCGGTGCCATGGTCCCAGAGGGCTCCCTGGAAGAGGGCTTTTTCCTCTGCGGACACTCTCCAAGCCCCGGTAATGGGATGGGGCGTCTCGGTAATGGGAATGGGAAGTCTCGGTAATGGGAATGGGAAGTCTCGGTAATGGGACTGGGGCGTCTCGGTAATGCTGGAGGGAGAGGCCTGGTGCCTTCCAGCCTCCACCCTCGATTAACCCCACCCCAGCCTCCCCAGAGCCTCTGGCAGCGGAGCTGAAAGCAGCATTAGCTCGGTAATCTGAGGATGGGGGTGGGAAAGGGGAGGGGGGACGGGAAGGGAGCTGGGGGAATGTGGGAAAGCGGGCCCTCTTCAGGGAATACAGGAAACTTTGGATCTCCTCGCCTCGTTCCTGGAATGGTCCAGACCTGGAAGATGCCCCGGGCTAGACACAGGTAACAGGAGCCAGTTGGGGGGGGGGTAGAAGGGAAGGAGGAGGAGCAGGCGCCCGGGGCGCCCCAAGACCCGTCCCCTTTGGATGAGCCTCGGGGTAGGCAGGAGGGGAGAGTTGGAACCAGAGATGAAAGGCTGGGCCCCGGGCAGGGTCACAATGTCTTGGAACATTAACTAGCCTGGAGATCTCCGGGCAGAGGGAAAACAAAGAGGGAAAAGGAGCAATTCCTGTTGGCAGAAAAGTCTAAGCTCTCTGATCTGAAGGGGGGAGGGGGAGGGAGGGGGGAGGGGCTGTTGGGACGGTGTCTTTAATTTTGTTATCTGCCTCATCTCCCTCAGCTCCAAACTTCAGGCTGCGTTGCGGGGGTTGACTGAGTTTAGCACAAGGGCTTAAGAAGTGCTTGGGGCTCTTTTTCACTCTCCAGTGAAAGTGGGATTACTGAGTCTGAAACCCTGGAAGCCCAGAGAATCCCTCCATCCTGAAGCTCCTTAAGCCACGGAGCCATCCGGGCGACAGAGTCCATGCTGCTCTAACTACTGCCCCGCACGGCCCCTCCAGAACGCTGGCTCGCAGGGAGGGGCCCCGGCAGAGCCTGTGCTTGCATCGCCCTGGTAGGCTTAGTTCGGCTCCGGGGCCCAGTTTGGGCAGATTGAGGAGGTCAAGGGCAGCTTAATTAACTGCTGCTTGAACCGAAGGCCCCAGAAGGGCCTGCCCGGGAACCAGAGGCCCAGTGCTGGAGTATAATGGGGGCTGTGATGTACCCGGAGCGGAAACCAGAGCACGGCGGCCGCCGCCCGGGGCCTCGCTCCCGGAGGCTCCGCTCGGGAGACGGAATTAAAACCGAAGCAGGAGCTCGTCAGAATTAGAGCAAAGGGACCGGGCTGTTCTTGAGGGATGTTTCTGTCCTGCCTAACGAGCCTCCCTTCCCCCCTCTAGGGATGCTGCTCTGTAAAGAACAGGTAGAGAAAGGTAGGGGCGGCAGCCATCTGGCCTGGATTCTCCCACACGACAGCCTGATTTAGGCCCTTGGCCCCTTTCCTCAGGAAGCCGCAGAAAAGGGGGGAAGGACCGAGGACCCCGGGCCAGCGGCGCTTCTGCAAATGCCCACTGCCCACCCGAGCCGCTCAGGAAGTGCTTCCTGTCTGCAGAGGGAGCTGGGCCCAGGCCTCGGGCCAGAGCTTCTCTCAGGGCAAAATTAGAGTAAGTGCTAAGCCCCCTCCCAGCCCTGACATCCCCTGTTCTAAGCCCCCCCCCCAGCTCTGACCCTACGCCATGGAATATATGGTGAGATGTGACCCAAGCTGGCCCCGGGGGTGCTGCCCCTTTCCTCTGCTGTGAGGGGCGTGGGGTCAGACTGCCATCCCAGAGCCCCCGGCTCAGAGGGAAAAGGGCTTCCTGGGTGACATTTGCGGCTACCACCATCCCCCTCCTCCAGGGAGCCTTCCAGCCCCTCCCCCCCAGTGACTGACCAGTCCAACAGCCCAGCTTTTAAGGGTGGAGACCCCGCCAGGAAAGAGGGAGCGGGCCTCGGCCTCCAGCCTCGGTCCTTCTCCTGGAAGCGTCTCTGACTTCAGACTGATCCCTCGGCCACCCGGAACCAGCCTCCCAGCAGGGCCAGGCCCTCCCCAGGCTTGGGAGTGGGGGCTGCTGCGACCCAGCGGCTCTCTGCCCACGTGGGCTGGGGGCACAGTTCCCATTCCTCTCCTCATTTTGTCCTTTGTTCCCCCCCACACACACTGGGGAAGTTACCGAAAGGGGAGGGAGGCCTGGAGTCGGGGACACTGGGCTGGAGGGAGATCGGGAGCCTCAGAGGAGACCGGGTCCAGCAGACTTCGAAAATGTCCATCGTGGAGGTGACAAGCACGGCTCAAAGCGGATGGGCCTTGAGTTCAGAGTCCCCGCTTTGCCGGTGACTTTGGACAAGTCCTTGTCTTCTTGGAGTGAAATGACCCACATCAGGTCAGAACTGAAGGGAGTCTTGATCATGCTTTGATGGGATTTATGTGACAGAATGCCTGCTGCCGCCAGGTGCTCCGCAAATATGAGATGCCCCCATTTCACAGAGGAGGAGACTGAGGCCGTCTGAGGTGGAACAATCCGACCAGCGCCACATAGCCAGTAAGTATCCAAAAGTGGATCTGAATTCCCTTTTTTTACTCCAGTCCCAGCAACTTATCTCCTGCGCCACTAAAAAAAGTCTCAATTGATTTCTAAAATTCAGTTTTATTTTATTTTAGTTCTGAATTCTTTCTCTTCCTTCCCCCACACATGGAGAAGGCAAAAAAAGCAAACCGCAAACATACAACCACCGACCATCCTCCCGCATGAGCCCGTGCACAAACAGGGAAAGTGAAAGGAAGAAAAGGCGGCGCCATGGGCCCCGAGGGTCCCCAGCTCTCTCCTCGGGCAGCCCCTTTCACGGACTCCTCTAGAACTGGGTTGGGCGCTGACCGGAGGTCCCAAGTCCGGGGCCTCCCCTTGGGCCGCTCCCTCCAGTTCATGAAAGGCCTGGCGGAGCCGGGAGCAGAGGGCAGACGTTTCTCCGGAGCCTCCGGCTTCCTCCCCGCTCGCCCACCCTGCTTCTGTGGCCGTTCCTGGCCCCGGACAGTCCCTGGGCCTTGCCCCAGCTCGGGCCTGTCCGGGCACACCGCGGGCTCCTAAGTCGTCTCCGCCGCCATTCGGGCTCCGGCCAGTTCCACTCGGTCACTGCTGCTGCTGCGGCTCTAGAGGAAGAGACGGGCTCAGCGCCCCCCCCCCCCCCGCCCCCCCCCCGCATCTCAGTGACCCCCTCCCTCCCGCATCTCAGCGCCCCCCGCCCCCCCGCATCTCAGCGCCCCCCTCCCCCCCCGCATCTCAGCGCCCCCCTCCCCCCATCTCAGCGCCCCCTCCCCCGCATCTCAGCGCCCCCTCCCCCGCATCTCAGCGCCCACCCGCCCCGCATCTCAGCGCCCCCCCTCCCCCATCTCAGCGCCCCTCCCCCCATCTCAGCGCCCCCTCCCCGCATCTCAGCGCCCCCCTCCCCCACATCTCAGCGCCCCCCTCCCTCCCCCTCCCCCGCATCTCTGCCCCCCAACGGGGCTGCAGCAGGCTGAGCTGAGGCTCTCGGGCGCCCAGATCCCACCTTCCCCCGCTGACCCAGACCCAGGCGAAGGAGCACCGAGCCGGCTTCTTGTGACTCTGTCTCCCCACCTGCCAAATGCCCGACGGCGATTCAGAGCCCTCCCGGCAGCAGGGGGGACGCGGGGCGCTTCGCCTTGAGGCCGCTGGGGGGCGCCGGGCGCTTCCGCCGGGCGGCCCGGGTGCCTCAGTTCCCCGCCGGGGATACGAGCTGAGCGGGGAGCGGCCGGGCCCTGGGCGGCTTTGCCGGGCGGACCAGCAGCCGCCAGTTCCGGGGCCCCCGGGCAGAGGGCGCCACGGCCCGCCGCGGGAGGCGCTCCGCCAAGGCCCGAGCCCGCGTGGGCCCCGGGCCGCGTCGCGGCTCCCAACGCTCTTCCGGAGCTAGGAGACCCTGGGGGGAGGGGCCTGAGCGTCCGGTGGGGGGATGGGCGGCCCAGCGCAGACCCTCGGAACTACATTGCCCAGACTGCCCGGGGCGCAGCCATCTTAGGGGCCCCTTCCCGCAGACCCCCGAGCCCGGCCCAGCGGTACCGGTCGCCCCCGCCCCCCGTGGTCTCTCACCTCCGCCGCGCGGCGCGGGCAGAGGGCAGTCAGCGACAGAGGCAGGACGCCCCCCGCCCCCAGCCGCTCCGCATCGGGGCTCCCCGCAGCCTGAGGCCGGGGGCGCCGGGGGCCCGGGCTGAGGGGGGGCCGGGGGCGGGCCCGGGTCCGAGCGCGGAGGGCGGCCCGGCCTGGGGAGGGGGCGGCCCGCAGCGAGGCGGGCCCTTTAAGGGGGTGTGGTCGGGGAAGGGGGAGCCAGCGAGACACAGAGGCGGCGGCGGCGGCGGCTCCGGAGGCTCCGGCGGCGGCTCCGGCTCGCGGCGGACAAAGGGCGGCGGCGGGGCGGGCCGGGGCGGGGCGCGGCGAGCGCGGCGGGGGGCAGCGGCCCCTGGCGCCGTCCGGCGGTCCCTCCGTCCGTCCGTCCGCCGGCGGGCGCCCCGCGCGTGCGTGCACGTGGCCCGGCGTCCTCGGCCTCGGCCCGGCCGCGGATGGCGGACAGCGGCCCGGCGGGCGGCGCGGCGGTGGCGGCCCCCGGGGGGGCCGGCCCCGGGCCCCGCGTCTACTTCCAGAGCCCCCCGGGCGCGGCGGGCGAGGGTCCGGCCGGGGCTGAGGACGAGGGCCCGGTGCGGCGACAGGGCAAGGTCACGGTCAAGTATGACCGCAAGGAGCTGCGGAAGCGGCTCAACCTGGAGGAGTGGATCCTGGAGCAGCTCACCGGCTTGTACGACTGCCAGGTGAGGGGGCCGGGACCCCGCCCACCCCCGCCCACCCCCGCCGGCACCCTGCCCCCGCCGGCACCCTTCCCCGGCTCTGAGGCTCTGCCCCCCCACCCCACCCCCGTGAAGATCTGGGGCTCCGGCACCAGCCCGCCTCCCGATCTGGGACCCCGGCCCCAATTCCCCCCCACCCGGAACCCTGGTCTCCCTCGCCCTGCCTCCCCCCCTCGGCTGGTTTTGGGACAGTGCTGGCTTCCCTGCTCCTCCCCCCCCCCCCGCCGCCGGGAACTCCTCGCACCCCGCTGGGGCAGAGCCAGCCCCTCCCTCGCCCTCGTGGTCTGCCGGCTTCCCGGCCCCGTGGGGTCCCCCGGCCCCCGAGATTAGGAAGAAGGGGTCGGGCCGTTGTTTGGCGCCCCCATGCGTGGCCTCGGAGACCTGGCTGGGGAGGGGGTGCGGGGAGGCACCCATTGTCTGCCCGCCGGCTCTTCCCGCCCTCTCCTGCCCTGACACGGGGGTTGCTCATGGGATGAGTCAGGGACCCACGGGTGCGGCGGGCGGAGGTAGGCCGGGGCCCTGCCCTGGAATGCGGCTGCTTCTGGAAGGGGCGGCTGGCAGCGCCTGGGGGCTCCCTCCCTCCCCCCTCCCAGAGCCTGCCATTGTTCCTGTTTCCAAGGGTCCCGGGCTTCTCGCTTCTGACCTCTGACCCCTCCCAATCCTCACTTCCTCTCCTCTCTCTCCCCTCCAGCTGCTGCTTCCCAGGAGGGGGCAGGGATGTGGTGGAGCCCCCCTCCCCCTTGCTGGGCAGGAAGTTCATGGCAGGTGTTTGGGGGGACGAGGGGAGGGGGCAGTAGCCGATGAACAGAGGCAGCTGGCACCACCTGTGCCCGAGGGGAGAGTGGCCCTTGCCAGGAGGAGCCCAGCTTCTTTCCGCCCGCCCTGTTCCTTATTCTCCCTGCCCCTCGTCTGCCTTCTCGGAGCGCCCTCACTCTGGGGCTCCCCCGGCGGTAGCCGTCTGGCACCTCCCTCCTCTGGCCCCATTGTGCCCGCTGGCAGGATGCTGCCGCGATTCTTCTCTGGCAACTTGTCTCCCCTTCAGCCCTCTGCTGTTGGCCCCGTTTCTCTATCCCTGCAGCTGCCGCCCTCTGCCTTCCAGAAGAGCTTGAGGAGGGAAGGGGGTGCTTGAGGGTCCGGCAGGGGAGCCCGCCCGGGGCCCTCCCCCTGTGCCCCGACTCAGCCCCTTCTGTCTTCCAGGAAGAAGAAATCCCTGAGCTGGAGATTGACGTGGATGAGCTTTTGGACATGGAGACTGACAGCACTCGGGCTGCCCGAGTCAAGGTGGGGAAGGGGCGGGAAGAGAGCCGGAGACCCCGGCCCTTATGGGCGCGGGCCCTGGGCTTCAGCTGCACATTCAGGGCTTGACCACGGAGGTCACCGAGCTCGGGGTAGCTCTGGAGCCGGTTTGGGCAGTGGGGGGGTCCACAAGGGCTTCACTGTGTGCCTTTCTTTCCCTCAGGAGCTGTTGGTTGACTGTTACAAACCCACCGAGGTAAGAGCCTGTGGGTGTGGGGGGTCCCCATCCACGAGCCACTCCCCTATCTATGAGCCCCTCCCCCCATCCAAAGGGCCTTTGGCCTCCCAGTCAGGACACCTGGGTCCCACGGCCCCCTCCGCCCCAACTCGGCCTCTCTCCCTCCAGGCCTTCATCTCTGACCTGCTAGACAAGATCCGAGGGATGCAAAAGCTGAGCACACCCCAGAAGAAGTGAGGCCCCGCCCCCACCCGGCCCTTGACTGGGGTGAGGCGGGGGCCACCCACCAGGACAATCGCTGCCCACCCCTACTTCCCCAGACCTCGTAGCAACAGCAATACTTGAGGGGGGGGCCCTGCTGCCTGGGCCTGGTGCCCCCCAGAGGGCCCCTCGAGCTCCTCCTCGGGGCCTTTCCCTGCCCCCCCGAGTTTCCGTTTGGGGTTTTTTTATTGTTATTAAGCTGAGGGACTTTTTGTGTTTTTATATCGATGGCCGCACAGGCCCTTGAATAAAGCCAGGACCTGCCTTTTGTGCACGCCGAGCCTGGTCTGTGTGCTTGGGGGGTGGGATCCGGCATCTCCTGCCCGGTGGGGGGGGGGGGGGGAAGCGGGCACCCAGAGAACACTGCCCAGAGCCTGAGGGGTCCTTGTGCCCGTCTGGACCCCAGGAGGCTCCGGCAAGCCTTCCTCCAAGGCCCTGTTGCTGTGGCGACAACCCAGAGCTCCATCCCCAGACTGGAGACGGAACTGGCTGGGGAGGCTGGGGCTGGGGAGGCGGGCGGGGTGGCTGGCGCTGCTGATGTCAGCTGGAAGGCATGTGCCCCCTTTCCGGCCCGGGCTTCCGGCCTGGGCTCAGCCACATGGGCATCGTGCCAACTCCTGCCACCCACCGAGGGCACAGGAATCAAGCAGGCCCTCCCCTGCTTTTCTTGGCTGGCCCCAGAATTGGCTTCTGCCCCCTTGCCCATCCCACCCGGCCCAAGCCCCTTCGTTCTGCCCAAGTTCCCCTGGAAAGCTGTGTTTCCTGTGCCCCCGTGTGGCACAACATGGCACTACAAGCTAGGAAAGGAGGCTGGGATTCCTGGGTTCTGCTCCGGCCCCGTGGGCAGGCCTGCTGAGGTTTTTGAGGCCGACTTCCCGGCTGAAATAAGGCCACCCAGCTAGGGAAGGGCTGCCCAGAGTGGGGTGGGGCACAGCCAAGCGGGGCCCACATGCTTATCAGCCCAGCCTGCCCGGCTCCAGCTCTGCCCGCCTCTGCACAAGAGCCACACGTAAACACACACGCTCCCTTTGGCTTTTTTTATTTCACTTTTTTTTAAACAAAGAATGGTCCCCTGAGAGAAGGACTTCCTGACTCCCCCCACCCTCCCCCTCCCCGGCCCCTCTGCTAGAGTTCGGGTCTCCGCTCGATCTTCAGCAGCTCCACCTCAAACACCAATGTGGCTCTACCTGGGGGAGGGAAGGAGGCTTCAGAGCAAGGCGGAGGCCAGAGGCCAGCCTTCCTCCAGCCCCGGGGGGTGGGGGGTGGGGGAGAGAGGAACAAGGTCCGATTGGATTACCTGGAATCTTTGGGGGAGCCCCTCGATCCCCATATCCTGTGGGGAGAAGTAGGTGCGTGAAGGAGGCGCCTTTGGCCCACGCCTTCCACCCCCCCCCGGGGGACCCCCATTGAGGTGCCTCCTCTCCCAGACCCTAAAGCGGAAGCAGGTGGGCCAAGCTCCCAGCAAGGAGCCCAGGGCCCGGGGACACAGGGACGGCTTTGGACAGCAGAGGCCGAGGGGAATGGGAGACGGCAGGCAGCAAAGGCAAAGGGGGAGCCCCTCCCCACCATCTCCCGGGCCCTTGAGCCTTTCTTCCGATGGAGCCGCCGATGGCTTTCATGTGCCAACCCTTTTTTGATTTCCAAGAGGGGCAATGGCAAGAGCCGGGGCTTTTAGACAGACTGCTCTCCCAGAAGCCCCGGGAAGTGGGAGAGAAGGCAAGAGCCCCCAGAAGACCCCTCAGGTCGTGATGGGGACGTCAAGGTCGGGCAGCACCAGGTCCAGGAGTGTCCTGAGCAGCTCTGGGGGCGGGGGGGACACCCGGCCACGCGACAAGCTGCTTTATGGCAGGGCGGTGCAGGGCCCCCACCCCAAAGCCCTGGTCCCTTACCCAGCTCTGAAGGGATCACCAGCTTCCGCTTCTCCCCCTCACACATCCTGCAAGGAGAACAGCCCTGTAGCCACAGCAGCCGAGCTCCGAGCCCGGCCTCCCCGCCTCCCGGCCCCCTCCCACTTACCCGAGGAGCCCCTGGTCCCAGCCCTTGATGACCTGGCCTGTCCCCAAGGAGAAGACAAAAGGCTGGTCTCGATGGAGGCTGCTGTCAAACTCGGTGCCATCCTCCAGCCTCCCCTGCGGAGGGAGAGGGGGTGAGGGCGCAGGCAGGCAGGCAGAGCTCATGGGGTCCAGAGCGTGCTGCTCCAGCCCGGGCTCGGCCTAGGCTCTCGGCAGGGCCCCCTCCCCCCCCCGGGGTCCTGCCCACCCGCCCTCCAGGAGGAGCCCCCGCTGGGCCTGCTCACAGTGTAATGGATGTGGAGCACGTCCCCCTTGCGGGACTTGAGGGGGCAATGGTCCACCCGTTTTTTGACTCCAATCTGCAGCTTTCGCTTCCCCTCCCCTGCCCTGGTGGGCAGGACACCCAGGCAGAGGGACAGGAAGACCAGAAGCCAGCTCAGCTGCATGACCCTGTGGGCACAAAGCGGGGGAGGGCCGAGGAGACGGTCACTGGGAGCTGGGTGGCTGCACCCCCAAAGCCCCCCCTCCCGGCCAGGCGCCCCCGCCCTTGTCTGTTGGGGTCACTGCCAGCAGTGTGCCCACCCCCCTCGGGGAGTTATCCCTCGGGGACCCCCGCCCACTCCCCAGCAGGCCTCGGCAGCCACACTTACCTGTCTAGCGGAAAGGGGGCTTGACCTTTGAGCCCAGCGGCGGGGGGAGGGGACGAGGGGAAGACACAGCAGCCGGGGGTCCTGCCCCAAAGCTGTCGCCGCGGATCCCACCCCCCAATCCCGCTCGTTCCCCGCCCTGCTCCCCCGCCCTTCAGTTGCCTCCTGCGCCCTTGGTGGCCTCCCCTTTCCGCAAGGTCCAGACCCTCTCCGGCCGCCCCCCCGCCGGCCCCACGGGCACCCCCCACTCCCGCCACACCCAGGCCCCTCCAGCCCAGCACACCCACACCTCGCCAACGGACGGGGGGCGCCCCCTGGGCACCCACACGTCTCCCGCGGGCTCTGGGGAGCCCCTGTCCGAGGAGGTGACGCCCCAGGCCTGACCCCCCCCTCCCCCGGGGGCGCCCCCCCAGCTCTGAGCCCGCGGAGGTCTGCGGGGCACCCACACGGGGCCCGGCTCTGGCGCCCGCTGCTCCCTTTCTACCCACACCACTTCCCCCGGGGGAGTCCGGGGCCGACCTCGACCCCAGGCCCGCCCTCCCCGGAGGCCGCCTCGGCTCCCCGGCCCAGGACTCTCCCCCTTGCCCGCAGCGGGCCCGGGAGCTTGGGCCCCGCCCTTCAGAGGCTCAGTCCCGGGGCCCGATGCCCCGCCCACCTCCGCCCTGGGGCCCGCCCCCCGGCCAATGGCTGCGTGCTTCCGCGGGGCCAGCCCCGCCCCCGGGCCCAGGGTCCCGCCCTCGCTCACGGGCCCGCCCTCTGCGGATCCCGGCTCCGCCCCCGGGGCGCCAAGGTCCGTTAGCGCGGGACTCGGCTCCCGACTCGGGGCCCCACCTTCTCCTTGATCAGCCCCCGCCCCTTGGCTTGGGGCCCCGCCCCCTGCAGAATACGACTCCGCCCCCTGCGGCATCACCCCGCCGGCAATATCCCCGGGCCCCTCTCCCTGCTACCCTGCCCCTCGGCGAAGCCCCGGGCCCCGGCCCCGGCCCCGTCCCCGCCCCGGGCTGCGGCCCCCGCTCACCTCCTCACCGCGCCCCCGGAGTCCTGATCAGCGCCGCCGCCGCCGCCGCCACTGCGCACGCGCCGCCACCCCCCCTCGGTCGGGGCCACGCCGCCCTCCGTCATTGGTCAGGGAGCCTCGGGGCTCCGCCCCAAGAACCGCCCCCGTCACGTGAGGCTGCGGGGGTCGGTCTGGTCAGAGACCCGCTGGACGGGAGCAGGAGGTGATGTCACTTCCCCTCCTCGGCTCTCTCTCCTCCCGGACGCCCCCAGCGAGCGCGGGCTTCCCGGTCTTAGGGTTAAGGGCGACTTCCGAGCCGGCCACGGCCGCTTCCGGCCGGGCGCAGCGCGGGCCGCGCCGCCTCCCGCCTCCTCTGGGGCTGTGGCGCCATCTTGCCGCCAGTCCCCCTCCCTCGCGGCGGGCCCTGACTCAGTTTCCCCCAAGGCCTCCCAGCCAGACCCCGTTGCGGATCCCCCTGACCCCGCGCAGGAAGGAGCCCCTGGCTTGTAGCCAGGCCCTGGGCACCACGTGCCTTGAGTGACCTTGAGTGACCCCTGCTCTTCCGTGCCTCAGTTTCTCCTTGTGGCGCGGCCTCCCGTAGCCGAACCCTCCCTCCCTGAATAACCACCCCTGCCCAATCCTGCAGGACTCGGGTGTTCATTAAAAAGGTCTGGACCCTTCCTCCAGAGGTCCAGCCTGCACCTCCCAGAAGGAACCTGGCTGCCCCCGCTCCCCGGGTAGAAATAACGCGGGGACCCCCAGGCCCTTTGCTTGAGCCCTGGGCTCCTCTTCCTGTTGGAGTATGAAACATGAAACGGAAGCATTTGCAGGTGACTCCCCGCCGGCCCAGAGCAGGAAATAGGAGTGGGCTCAAGAGGAGTCCCTGCCCGAGACCCCTCCCCCTCCCCAGGTCTGGTGGGTGCAGAGAAGGGGATGCCCTTTTAGAGGGACCCGACTGCTATGGTTGCCTGGAAAGGGTCTTAGAAACCCAGAGTGACCTGTCCCCTTCTGGATGACAGCAGGGGGCACATGGGGGCGGCCAGGGGGGATCAGCTGTGAGGGGGGGGGAGCTGGGGCTGGGGGCATCTCAATGTCAAGGTTGCAGGAGCCAGGGCTAGTCAGCAAGAAGCCCCTGGAGACCTACAAGCTGGGAGGGGGAGGGGAAGGGTCCAAGCCCCAGGATCTGGGGTCCTGCCTCCTCAGTGCTGCCTCCATCACCTTCTCTGATCAAATGGCTGAAGGTCCAATTCCCCCCCCTTCCTGTGGGTGAGGAACGTCATCCCTCCTCCCCTGGCAACTGGGGGTGAACACTGGGCTTTCATTCTCTGACATGGGGGTCTCCGGGTGCCTTTTCCCCACTGGGGCTTGGGCTCCAGAGAGGTGTGAAGTTTGGGGCCTGGTGTGCCAAGAGTTTGCTAACAAATCTCCCGATGCCTGCTGTGCTCAGGGCCACCTTGGCACCAGAATCTGAGCTGGGAGAGGTCTGGAAGCCCTGGAGACGGCCAGGACGGAGCTTCCTCTCTCCCCCTCCCACGCTGGCCCCCCACTGCAGCTCTCCCACCGTGCACCAGGGCGGCTTAGGGTTGGCCTAGTTTTGTGATGAGTCTGCAGAGTTTAGAAGTCGGCTCTTTTCATCACTTTTATGAGGTTTGGGGGTCACACAGTCCACGTACCAAAGCCAAGAACATTCTTGGAGGCTCTGGGGTCCTCCCACCTTTGTTCATCCCATTGTCAATTGTCAGGGGAAGATGGGGAGCAATAAGGGACAAGGTGTTTCTCTGGGTGAGGGGGGTCATTCAGTAAAGAAGGGTCCATTCCTTCTGCCCCAAACCAGTGGCCTCCCCTGCCCACCCCTCCCCTTCAAGCATAGCAGCTCAGGGTCACGGATCATTCCAAGCGTCTGGGCTTCCTGTGTAGCAGCTGCTTCTTCCCCAGCGGGAGCCACTGGTACGTGGACCCAACGGGGCTCCCCCATCCCAGCGTGGGGTCAAAAGGGGATGTCCCTTCAGAATCCAGGAAAGGCTGTGTCACCTTCGCAGCTTCTTGCACCTGAGGACGTCAAGAAGGTCGAGCTCAGACCCTGAACCACGGCATCCTCCCCACCAGAGGAAGCCTGAAGGAGCCCAGCTTCAAAAGCCTCAGCAGAGGCTACACCCACGTCGTTTTGTCTTTCTGTGTGTTCCCCCAAATCCAGAAAGCGCCTAATAAATACTCCTTAGGCCGCGGTCTTGGAAGAGTCGGATGAGGGGGAAAGAAGCAATTATGTCAGGGCAGGAGGGCCCTTAGAAAACAATGGGAGGGCCCTTAAAACATGGACTGAGGACTCTTGGAACATAGAATGGGAGGGCCCTTATAACATACAATAGGAGGACTCTGAGAACACACAATGAGAGGACTCAAAACACAGAAAAAGGATCCTTAGAACACGGAATGGCAGAGCTGGGAGGACTGTGGAGAGCTCCTGTAACTCTCATTTCCCCCGTGAGACCCACCGAAGCCGAGGGCCCTCAGCCTTCTGCTGAGCTCTTTCACGTCAGTGCCATTGGCCGTTGACAATGACCCCAGGCTGGCCGCTCCACGTGGCCAATTGCTGCCCGCACGATAACTGCCTCTCAGATCCTCGGGGGTTGCAGGAGATGAACCCCAAGGTCTCTTGTTGCTCTAAATCCTTTGAACTCCAGCTCCCCAACTTCAGGGTGGCTGACTCTATTTCTGCCCCTGCTTCTCTGACTTAGGGATTCATGTGGAGTTTGTGGGTGGAGGGTGTTGCTGCTCCTCCTGCTCCTGTGCCTTCTTGGCCAGATTTGTCCCTCCTCCTCCTCCTTCTCCTCCTCCTCCCCTCCCTCCCCAGCTCTGACCTGGTCTGCCTCTACTCACCTGCAGGTGTCTGGGTTGAACTCTAGGCCCCGCCCTTGGCAACGCAATAAGCTGCGGCGTCTACAGCGACAGGTGCAGGTTCGAGGATCGGGGCGCTGTCGTCTCTGGGCACATCTGGGGCACTGGGGCCTGGAGCTGACGCTGGCAAAAGGGAGCGCTCATGTGACCAGCCTGAAGCTGAGGAGGGGTGGGAGCTGGGGGCAAGGAGCAGGAGGGGCAGCTTCTTGACCCATGGTGCCTCACGGGGCCCAGGTTATCTAGCCCACACTGTACCCCTCAAGGGCCCGGTTCTGGAGCTAGCGCCCAAAGCGGGGAAAGCCAGCCGTGAGCTCACCTGACTGGTTTCACCAAAATGTCCTTTTTGGGTCTGAAAAGCAAAAGGGGAGAGAGGATGGGGGCCCTGGACAGTCAGATTTCAAGCCTCCCACAAGCCCCCTTGATTTTAATTTAAATTAAAAGGGGACAAGGCTTTTGATCACGTTCTCAGAACCAAGTCTGACCACCCAGAGTGGCCCATCCGAGTGCGGCCGTGCTCCCAGAGCCCTGGGCTTCTCCGGTTCCGTCCGGTTTTTGCCCCCCTCTCCCCTGGCCCCTCTACCTGCATTCACACTGGCTGTGCTCCACGAAGGACATCTCCCCCAGGTGACTGCTCAGGTATCTGATCATCAGGATCTGTCCTCAGAGCAAAGGGCCAAGAGAGAGAGAGAGAGAACTGTGGGGGGGGGGGGCGGGTGGGACGAGGGGGTCCCAAGCCTGGGGCTTTTAGATTTGGGAGGGATCTCTGGTCACGTTACAAACGAGGAAACCGAGACCCAGATGTGGTCACACAAGTGGCAGGACCCCCTCCCACCCAAGGCTGGTGAGCCTTGGGGAGGCTCCAGGGTGGCAGAATCCCGGTGCTCGCTCAGCTTCCGGCAGCGCCGACATGGGCAGGCCCCGCGGCTCCCTCCCCACCCTGGTACCTGCATCCGGACGTGGCGCTGGCCAGTAGGCACACATTCGAAAGCCTCGTCCGAGCAGCAGCCTCCGCAGCGCTGCAGGGGCACGCAGCTAGGGACCAGCTGGTGGGCGACCTCCCCGGGGAACTCCTGGCTCAAGGGCACCAGCACCTCCCTGGGCTGGCAGGAGGCTCGGCTGAACACCTCCAGCCAAGGAACCACTGCCGAAAGGACAAGTGCCCGTCTGCCAGAGCGCCCCGGCTCTTCATCCTCCCGGGACCTGCCCCGCCCCTCTCTGGACACCCACACCCCCCCCCCCCAACAGATGCAGTTAGCTCAGCCCCAGCCCACCCTTCTGGAGCTCCGCCACTGGACTCCTGACGCTGCCATCTCTTTGGGGTTTTGGTCCCAGAATCCCTCGAGCGCAGCCTCTTACCTTTCTCTTGGCGGTGGGGACCCTCAGGGGGGGAGCTGGACGTCTGGAGGGGGAAGAGGACACCGCTTACACAGTAGAACATGAGAACTGGGGGGCCCATAATCTAGAACCAGAGCCCCCTGATGCCTGAGGAGATGCTCCATGTCTCCAGAGCTTCCCCTTTCTCCGCGTCCGTCCCTGGCCTCCCGACCCCTCTCCGGGCCCCTCCGAAGAAATCCCTGCCCCGGACTGTGGGCTCTCGGAGGGGATCCCGGCGCTGCTGTATCTGAGGGTCAGAGGACCTGGGTTCCAACCCCAGGTTCCCTCCTTCCGTTCGGCTCTGGGGCCCACGCCTGCCCGGGAGCGGGATGGGGCAGCTCGGGGGCTGGGGCCAAGTTCAGGCTCCTCCTGCATGTTAATGAGCCCCTCGGCGAGGTCCTGGGTAAGTCTCGGAGAAGCGAGGAGAGGGGAAAGCCCGAGCCCGGACACTCCCCCGGCGGTGACAGCGGGGCACCCGGGGAGCCGCCGGCCGCGGCAGAACTGCGGTCTGAGGCCGCGGCTCACAGGGTGGGCGCTTCCCAAGGGAGCCGACTAGTCCAAGGTCACGTAGCGAGCGAGCGGCCAACTGTCTCATTTCTCACCCCGCCCCCAGCCCGGGCTGCGCCTGCCTCCCCGCTCCGATCCGCCCCGATGGCCGCCCTCCCCATCCTCGAGGGCGCAGCCTCTCCCCGGCTGGCCCGGGCTGCGAGCTCTCCCGCCGCCGCCCTGCGCCCTCCGGCCACACTTGTCCAGCCGGGCAGGGGCGGGGAGGGGCACGGCTGGCAAGGGAGGCGGACGTGGTCCCGCCCACCCCCACCCCCGGCTGAGCCCCGGGGGCCGGCGCCTGCCCCCCGCCGCTGCCCTCGGCCCCGTCCCGGACACCCGAGGCTGGCTCGGCTGCCCAGGGCGGCCCTCGGCCCGCGCCGCGGCCCCACTTCCTTCCGCCAACCTTGGGAAGAGGGCAGCGGGGGCGCGGGCGCACCTACCTGCGCCGGGGTTCCGGGGGGCAGCGGCGGCAGCAGCAGCAGCAGGGCGGCCAGCAGGAGGGGGCTCATGGTGCCCGCGGGGCTCCCGCATCGTCCTAGCCCGGGGGCGGGGGCAGGCGCGAGGGGCGCCCCATGGCGGGGCCGCGGGGCGCGGGAGGCGGCGCGGGGCCCGACGAGGCGGCGGCAGTGGCGGCGGCGGGGACACGGGCGGCCGGGGCTGCGGGGGGCCGAGCCCGGGCGGCTCATGTGACCCAGACACGCGCTCCCCCCCACCCCCACCCCGGGCCCGGGGGGAGGGGCCGGCCGCGGCCGGGGAGGGGGTGAGAGGGAGGGGCAGCGGGGGCGGGCAGCCGGCGGCCCGCACCCCCATCCCGGGCCGCTCCCCCTGGGGCTGCGCACGCCCCCTTCCTCCTCCCTCCCTCCCTCCCTCCCTCCAGCTGGCGCGGGCCGGGCCGGGCGGACAGCGCCCGCTCGCGCCTGGGGCTGCGGCCCACGTGGGCGGGAGGAAGCGGCTCCTGAGCGCTGGGGCCCGGGCCGGGGCCGAAGGCAAGGCCCGCGGGAAGAGCGGAGGCAAGGGAGGAGGCTCACACCCACTGACAAAGACTTTATTGTACGCGCGCTGCAGGCCCCCCGTCAGTCTGCGCGGCCCCTCGGACGGCGGAGGGAAGAAGGGGCGCGGGTCACTTCTCGGGGCGCGGCTGGGGGCTCTGAGCCTTCTGCAGTTTCTCCTGCTGGAGCCTGGCGCTGTTCGCTCTGGAGGGGAAAGGCCGAGTGACCCCCTGGCCCCGGGAGCGCTTCGTGCCCGTCACCAACTCGCCCTAAGCCCCTCCCCCAGGAAGCGAGCCGCCCCCCGCCCCCCGTGCGCGCCCCCGCTCTGCAGCTCCCCGGCCCCCCCCCACCCGTGCGCGCCCCCGCTCTGCAGCTCCCCGGGCCCCCCCCCCCGTGCGCGCCCCCGCTCTGCAGCTCCCGCGCGCCGCTGTGCCCGCCCCGACCCTTCCAGGAGGGCTCAGCTCCGCCCCCTCCCCGCGGGCACAGGCTGGCAGCCCGGTTACTCGGCGTCGGTGGGCGGCGTTCGGGCACCCAGCCCTCCCGCCGGGGCCCCGGGGGGCAGAGACCTGGCCCTGGTCCTGCTCTCATTGTAGATGGCCATGATAACGCGGTCCTTCTCGTCCATGAAGCTCCGGTGCACCTGCTCCAGCTTTCTGCGGGGGGAGGGCGCGCATTTAGGGTTAGGCGGCCGCCTCTCCCGGGGCCCCCCCGGCTCCCCCCTCACCTGAAGGCGACGTAGTGCATGACCATGCCCCCCAGCATCAGCAGGAGGCAGTAGCCCAGCACGCGGTGGTTCTGCTTCTGCTGCCTCTGCCGGGCGCCGACGAAGTCCTCCGGGCGCACCCTGCGGAACTGCCCCCAGTAGCGGGCGTCAGCCTCGGCCCAGGACCAGGAGCTGCCGGGAGAGGGAATGCTGGGGCGCCGGCGGGGGGTGGGGCGGGGGCTTCAGGGGGGGTGGGGGCGGGGCGCCGGCGGGGGGTGGGGCGGGGGCGGGGCCGGCCTTCACCTGGAGCCCGAGGGGGGGCGGTAGCTGGGGCGGGCCCCCCGGGGGGCGGGGCCGGGAGGTGGCGCGGAGCCTCGAAGGGAGAGCTGGTTGTCATAGGCCCGCCGGCTGCATTCCTTGCTCAGAACCCGGTAGGCTTCGTTCAGCTCCACGAACTGGTTGTGGAGCGCAGGGTTCTTGGGGTCCCGGTCGGGGTGAAGCTGGCGGAGGGGAGGCTGGTAACTGGGGGGCTCCCAGCCCCTCTCTGTCCCCCAAGCCCGCGCTGCCCCACACCTCCTTTCTCGCCCCAGCCCAGACTCTGCCCCACTCTGAAGGCTTGGGGGCCCCAGTGATGCCGGAAGGGTTTCCGGCTGCCTTTTCCCTTGTCCCCCTCCCGCATGCAGCTCCCCCTGCGGTGTCCCCCATGTCCCCTCCCCCGGTGGGCTTTGTGGCCCGGCGTATCATGGGAATGGGGACTCCAAGCTCCCCGAGGGCAGCTTATTGGCCGGCTCCTAGGGAACCAATACGTGTCTGGGTGGTGAAAGAGCGCTGGCTTCTGTGGGACAAAGGGGCTGGAAGCGGCACAAAGATCACTTGTCCCCGAGCCTTCTGGGTATCCCCCAGAGGCCCCTGCTCTTACCACACGCCCCAGCCTGGCTCCAGGCCTGGGCATTTCCCAACCCAAAAGGCCGGACAGGGAAGGCTATTCCAGGTCACTCCCACCCCCATCTATCCCCGTCTCCCCACAGGGGCCCCGCAGACCCCGGTGATTCTGGGGCCAGGCCCGTCCTGGGCACTGCTGCAGGGAGCCAGAGCCAGCGCCCGGCGCTCACAGTGCCTGGTTCAGACAGTGACTTGTCTGAGGTCTCCCGGCTCACAAGCCGTCCCTCCTGAGGTCTTTTGACTCCCAGCCCAAAGCTCCTTCCCCTACTCCCCACTTGGAAAGCGTTGGGGGTGGGGCAACGGCAGCAGCTCCCCAAGGGCGCCCTCACCCACCTCCCGGCCCAGACCCACCTCTTTGGACTTGGCAAAAAAGGCGCGCTTGACTTCCTTCATGCTGGCATCGGGACAGATCCCCAGGAGCTCATAGTAGTTACTTTGTCTTGCCCTGACAGAAGGTAGGGGAGACCCTGGATGGCTCCAGGGTCACCCCAGAGGAGGCGGGGCCCGAGCAGGCCCGGAACGGGAACCCAGGTGGCAGGGCTCAGGGGCCGAGCTGGGACTCGAAGCGGGCCCAGGCGGCCTCCAACAGGCGAGGAGGGCTGAAGGGAGGACCACCTGGCCCAACCCCCTCTGGGACCTGCAGAGGCCGAGGCCACAGACAGACGAGCAGGGGCTCGCCCTCCCCCGCCCAGACTCACCTCTGGCAGGGACTGACGCTGAGGGACCTGGCACAAGGAGGGCATCGGGGCCGGAGCTGGCAGAGCTGGGAGACCAGGCGCAGGAGGGGCATATCTGTGCCTGGGGGGAGGGCAGGACACAGAAAAGTCACCCAGGCCGCCCCTGACCAGCTGATCCCTTGGGGGGGCCAGGAACCTGTGACAGTGGGGGAGCCTTGGGGGTGCTTCCTGAGAGTGGGGACCCCGGGGGACATCCTCTGTCAGTGGGGATCCCCTGGGGTCTTGTCCTCCATTGGGGGATGTAGTGTTCTCTCTAAGATGTAATGCTCTCGGTTTCCGTTTCCTGGGTCTTGGGGATCGGCCTTCGGACGGCTCAGTAATGGCCACACGAGCAGCCGGGGTTAAAGTTCAAATCCTTTATTGTCTCCTTCCAAGTCCTGTCTCCTTCACTGGGACCCGGCGAGCTTTCCGGAGGCCTCCTGGACTTTGGGTGCAGCACGGCCGCCCCCTCTTCTGCCTTCCCTCCTTCCCTCCGGGTATCCAAGGGTTTGTGCTCCCGCCTCTGGCCACAGCAAGGGCGGCCGACAGAGTGAGTCTGTCCAGGCCTCTGAGAGCGCTGGGCCTCGGAGAGTGTGGGGCCTCCTGGCCCGGAGAGGTCCTCCTTATGTGCCCCACAATGAGTCCAAACCAATCACTGTATCACCCGGAACCCAATCAATGCTAAAGATTTAACCATTGTCTCCTCCATTCCCAAAACATCTCCTGGGAGGATTAAATCAGTCACATGGAGCCAGGGTAAAGTAGATAACCATGGTCTCTGTCAACTCCACTGGCGGCACCTTGTAAGAATGCCTTGTTTCAAGTTCAGAGTTCTGGCCTATAACAGGGGGACGCTGGGGGATCTCACACTGGGGGGATCTCACACTGGGGTGCTGGGGGATCTCACACTGGGGGATGCTGGGGGATCTCACACTGGGGGGATCTCACACTGGGGGACGCTGGGGGGATCTCACACTGGGGGACGCTGGGGGGATCTCACACTGGGGGCGCTGGGGATCTCATACTGGGGGATTTCACACTGGGGGATCTCACACTGGGGATGCTGGGGGATCTCACACTGGGGATGCTGGGGATCTCACACTGGGGGGCCTGGGGGATCTCACACTGGGGGACGCTGGGGGATCTCACACTGGGGGGATCTCACACTGGGGGGGATCTCATACTGGGGGGGATTTCACACTGGGGGGATCTCACACTGGGGGATGCTGGGGGATCTCACACTGGGGGATGCTGGGGGATCTCACACTGGGGGATGCTGGGGGATCTCACACTGGGGGGGGGGGATCTCACACTGGGGGACGCTGGGGATCTCACACTGGGGGATCTCACACTGGGGGATGCTGGGGGATCTCACACTGGGGATCTCACACTGGGGGCAGCTGGGGGATCTCACACTGGGGGCGCTCGGGGATCTCACACTGGGGGATCTCACACTGGGGGGATCTCATGACTGGGGGATTTCACATCTGGGGGATTTCACACTGGGGGGATCTCACACTGGGG
Organism: Sarcophilus harrisii; assembly: GCF_902635505.1. Classification (NCBI taxonomy): domain Eukaryota; kingdom Metazoa; phylum Chordata; class Mammalia; order Dasyuromorphia; family Dasyuridae; genus Sarcophilus; species Sarcophilus harrisii. Next base: position 242,843,649 of record NC_045431.1, read on the forward strand.
GATGCTGGGGGATCTCACACTGGGGGATGCTGGGGGATCTCACACTGGGGGGATCTCACACTGGGGGATGCTGGGGGGATCTCACACTGGGGGACGCTGGGGGGATCTCACACTGGGGGGGATCTCACACTGGGGGGATCTCACACTGGGGGGGATCTCATACTGGGGGGATTTCACACTGGGGGGATCTCACACTGGGGGATGCTGGGGGATCTCACACTGGGGGATGCTGGGGGATCTCACACTGGGGGGATCTCACACTGGGGGATGCTGGGGGGATCTCACACTGGGGGACGCTGGGGGGATCTCACACTGAGAGGTTTGTCTTCCCCTGGGGGATGCTGGGAAAAGGGAACAAAAGCATTTATTAAGCACCTACTATGTGCGCCGCACTAAGCACTTCACCAATATTACCTCACTGGCTCCTCACAACCACGGGCTGGCAGGTGCTGGGATGATTCCTACTTTGCATTTGAGACAACTGAGGCAGACACAGGGGGTGCCCAGGACTGCGCAGACAGGAAGGGTCCGCCTGACTCCTTGTACTTGATTCACCACCTGGGTGCGGGGGCGTTGGGGGCCCGGGGGTATTTGCTGGGGAGCCTGGAGGTCTCTGACACTGAAGAGCTGACTTCGGGACGTGGGCATCCGGTATTAGGGGACATGGGGGGCGGACCCGGGGATTTGGTGCGGGGGGTATGGGGGGGTCTAACAAGGAGACTGACGCTGGGGCTTCTGACACTGAGGGCTCGGGAGAGCTGAGCCTTGGGACGCGGCGTCCCCAGTGTCAGAGACCCGGGAGCCGGACGCAAGCGGGCATTGGGGTGTCCTGTGCGGGGAAGCGGGGGCCCGTCCTGCGGGGTGCTGGAGGAGGGGCAGATTCTCACCCCCAGGGGAGAAACCGAGGCAGAGGAAGCCTCTACTCCAACCTTCCTCACCCGGGGAAAGAAACCCAACGTCCCGGCCCCGCAAACTAGGCCGGCGTCCCTCTGCCCCCCAACCTGGATTTGGGGGGAGGGGCCACGGTGCGAGGCCCCGCCCCCACGCACCGCCTCCGACCCCCCCCCCCCCCCCCCCCCCCCCCCACACGTCCTCCAGGACACTCACAGGAGCTCCGGAGCCCGACGCCCGCGCCGCCATTTCCTTCTCCCGCTCAGGCCACGCCTCTTCCCGCCCCCGGATCTCTCAATTGGTCCGTGTGCTTCTAGTCCCGTCTACCGAGCTCGCAAAATCGGTTGGCACCGCCCACCCACCTCCCGTCCTGAGCTGCTCTCATTGGCCCTAGAGCCCTTAGGCCCGCCCACCTAGCGGCGAAGACGTAAGGGGTGGGGCTGACGTGGCGAGGTCCCGCCCCCAGGCCCTCCCCTGCTTCCTGGGCTGCCTCGAGGGGTGCGTGTCTGTGAGGAGGGGCCCAGGCTGGGGGGCGGGGCGGAGGACGTGCTCAGAGCCCCTCCCCTAGTTCTTCGGAGCGGGCAACTGAGGCCCAGGCCGAGTGACCTGTCCAAGGTCAGACAGAAATTCCGGGCCTGAGGCAGGGCTCCAGCCCGGACCCCCAGTGCGTGCGAGGGGGGAGAGAAAGGGGGGAAACAGGCCGAGAGCGGGAGGAGCCCTCGGGGTCATAGCGCGGCCCGGAGGTAAATGACGGCCCTGTTTGTGCCTCAGTTTCCCGAGCTGTTAAACGAAGACCAGGGATTCTTTCTCAGGGCCCCGGGGGACACAGAGTTCGGTAACATCGGCAGAAGTTGTTCCTTATAATCATGTGTCTCGTGGGCATCGGAAATCCAGCCCAGGAGGGGCCGCCGGCGCTCAGGGCTCCCCACCCAGAAGCCCCGGACTAGCCAGGGCCCGCCCAGCCCCTCCCCAGGGTGCCCATGGGGGCCATGCTGCCTTGTCCATCGGGGGAAACTGAGGCACGATCTCTTCTGGCACCTTCTGGGACAAGGCGCTCCAAGAATAAATAAATCCTTTATTGTCTGGACGGCCCAGGACAGAAGGGTGGGTGTGAGCTGAGGAAGGGGTCCCTGCTCACACCGGCCTGGCCTGGACCAGGTTGTAGAGCAAAATGGCGCCCTTGGCCGAGGGGCAGAGCTCGCCCCAAGCTTCGGATTCCTCCTGCAGGCCTCGGACTCTCTGGGGGGACAGACAGGCTTGGGCTTAGGTCCCCGTCCCCCCTGCCCCGGCCTGGCCGATCCAGGGCGCCCGGGGGTCCCCATCCCCCCGCCTGGCCGATCCAGGGCACCCAGGGGTCCTCCAGCCTCCCAGCCCTCACCTGTGTTTCCATGAAGATGATGCCTGTGGACTCGTGGGCTTCCAGGCCTCCAGTCATGTAGAGGGTCCTCACCTGCTCAGAGGTCAGGCTACAGCTGAGGGAAGGGGAGACAAAGTTCAGAGGGCAAGGCCGACCCCTCCGGCCAGGGCCCAAAGGCTCAATCCTCCCCAAGCCGGCCTCCAGCCTCTCCTAGAAAGTCAGGAGCAGGAGCCCTTCTGTGCTGCCAGCCCCCTAGCGCCCCCAACAGCGGGACTGGCCGAGCAGAGGAAAGGCTCAAAAAGCTGCTGTTTCCCAGAAGGCTCCTGTGCAGATGCCTCCCTCCAGTCTGCTCCCCAGAAGGAAGAAGCCCCAGCCCGCGCAGGTGCCCGGTACCTGACATAGAATTCTGCGCTGGCCCTTCCCGCGCTGGTCTCGTTGCGGGCAATGCCCAGGAGGAGGGGACGGCTCAGAGTAGACAGTGGCAGATTCACCTGGGGAGGAAGGGGTCTGAGGTCAGAGGGCACTGCCCCCGCCCCGCCCCCCCCCCCCCCACTCCGCCCCCCTCCACCTCCCCCATCCCCTCACCTCATCCCGGATCTCCTGCAGAATGGAGGAGAACAGCTCCCGAACCACCAGATCCTCGGGCAGATCTTTGTGCCGGGGAGTCTCCCCAGGAAACAGGGCCTACAAGGAGGCAGCTGGGCTCATTCCCTGTCCCCCGGCCCCTCAGGCCAGAGCTCCAGGCGGGCCCAGCCGCCCTCGGGCCCTTCCTCCCAGCCCCCCTCGGGCCCTTCCTCCCAGCCGCCCTTGGGCCCTTCCTCCCAGCCCCCCTCGGGCCCTTCCTCCCAGCCCCCCTCGGGCCCTTCCTCCCAGCCCCCCTCGGGCCTTTCCTCTCAGCCCCACTGGAGCACATCCGACTGGGAGCACACAAGAGGGGACCTGCTGCCCAGAAGAGAGCCAGGCTCTGGCTTGGGGGCCATCGCACCCCTTGGCCATTAACTCCCCGTCAGCCATGGGTTCCTTGTGACCCAGTAAAAGGCTCAGAAAATGGACCTGGACCTCCCAGGCAGGAGGAGCTCCCCCAGACAATGCAGTCAGCGCCTCCTGTGCCCCAAGAGTCTCAGAGCCCCCCCCCCCCCACCTCTGAGACGGCAGGGAACTTGTCACTCCTCAGCTTCTAGCACTTAGTGTGGTACCTAACACACAGTGGGTGTTTAAGGAATGTCTGGGGCTCAGGGCCTAGCACACAGTGGGTGTTTAAGGAATGTCTGGGGCTCAGGGCCTAGCACACAGTGGGTGTTTAAGGAATGTCTGGGGCTCAGGGCCTAGCACACAGTGGGTGTTTAAGGAATGTCTGGGGCTCAGGGCCTAGCACACAGTGGGTGTTTAAGGAATGTCTGGGGCTCAGGGCCTAGCCACACAGTGGGTGTTTAAGGAATGTCTGGGGCTCAGGGCCTAGCACACAGTGGGTGTTTAAGGAATGTCTGGGGCTCAGGGCCTAGCACACAGTGGGTGTTTAAGGAATGTCTGGGGCTCAGGGCCTAGCACACAGTGGGTGTTTAAGGAATACCTGTAGGCTCAGGGCCTAGCACACAGTGGGTGTTTAAGGAATACCTATTGGCTCTACTTCCCTATATCTTCCAAGGTCACCTCAGTAGCCTGTGCTCTGCCACTCTCCACTTTCACTCACCTCAAGTAGCTAATGGATTGTAAATCCTGTTTCTATCTCCCTCTCCCTCTTTCCCTCTTACTCGGCCACTTTCACCCTTTCCCCACATCCTCTCCCCGCTGGCCTATTGCAGTGGGGGGGAGGGGGGTCAGCCTGCCGCCCCTCCCCAAAGTCCCTCCTCCACTCAGCCCCCAAAGGGAATTTCTGAAAGTCCGGCTCTAATCATGTTATAGCATTTCCGCCCCGCTCTCAGTACATTTCAGTGGTTTTTTATTGCCCAAAATAACATGTAGAAACTCCCCTATCAGGTAGCCAGGAGGCTCATGGGAGAAAGCCCGTGTAACTGCATAAGTTATTGAATCTTTGCCTCAGTTTCCCCATTAGTCAAATGGGGAGGATAATAGCATCTATTCCCCAGTGTGGTTGTGAGAATCAAATGAAAACATTTTTGTTGAGGGCTGAGCCCAGTGCCAGGCACACGGCTGCTGCTTAAGAAGTGCTAGTTTCAGGGGCCGCTGGGTGGTGCAGTGGATAGAGCACCAGAAGTCGGGAGGACCTGAGTTCAAATCTGTTTTCAGACACTTAACACTTTCTAGCTGTGTGATCCTGGGCAAGTCGCTTGACCCCAATTGCCTCACCAAAAAAAAAAAAAAAAAAAAAAAAAAAAGAAAAAGAAAAAAGAAAGAAATGCTAGTTTCCTTCCTTCCTTCCTTCCTACTTGGAATGCCCTCCCCCCTCAGCTCCTCTTGGAAGCCCCTTTTGCCAGCTTTTACTCTGCCGTTTTGTGAGACCCTTCGTCTCCCAGCTGCTCATGTCCTTCCTCCCAATAAAACGCCTTGTATCATTTCCAACCCATCATGCCTTTGCCTCCATGCGTCCATGTTGCCATCTTTACTAGAAGACAGAATCACAGGGTCGTGGACAGAGCTGGAAGGGAGCCACGGGGAAAACGAGGCACAGAGAAGGTACAAGGCTAGACTAGCCAAACATCCTCCTGCTAGAGAAACAAGCGACGGAGGCAGGATTTGAACCCAGGCCGTCCTGATGCCATACTTGGTGTCCTGTCCATTTTACTGCGCTCTCTCAGGCCCTTTACTCAACTTGCTCCATCTTCCTCATTTCCTCAGTCATTCTCTACATTAATCTCATTTCCCTCATTCGAAAACGATGCTGACCATCTCCTCTTTGCCTTGTAGATGCTGGTGTGGGGAGAGAGGAAGATCCTGGGGTCTAGGCGGACCACCGCCTGCCTGTGACCACCTCGCCCTACTTCTTTCTATCACGGTGCTTGCCCTCCTCAGGTAGGTCCTCAGGCCTCATGTTCTAGGTCTTTTCCTGCACAGCTCCGGACAGTGAGAGGGTGTGAGAGGAAGGGGAAACAAGCCCCCCAGAGTGCAGATCCCCAAGCCCACCCCACCCCTAATTCTCCTAGTTTTGGGGTCTCCCAGTACCCAGAGTGTTTGGGTTCTGGAAGTCTGGGGGCTTCTGTAGGGTGTAGGTGCTCACCTGAGGCTCGGGGTGTCCCCCCGGCACATCTATCAGCCCGGGGGCCTCAGCCACCCTCAGAGAGCGGCGTAGAAAGACCAAGAAACCGTCCGAGGTGCCCAGCATGGCGCCCACTCCCAGGGGGTCTGCCAAGTAGGCCTGGGCATCTCCCCAGTCCGCGCTCCCTTGACACCGAAGCCTGCCTGCCGAACTAGCCCAGTTGGTGCCTAGGAAGTCCCGGTACGAGGTGAGGCCCAGCCGCAGGGTCAGGAGGGGCCCCCCGGGATCGGGGGACCCCAGGGCCGCCGAGTGCAGCCGAAACTTGGGAGCGTTGAAGAGCCAGGGCTGGGCCCGGCGGCGGGCGTCCCAAGCATCAGTGATGGAGTCCTCTCCTCCGGGCAGCGGGCGCCGGTCATAGGCTGGGCTCAACTCTGCCCGCACCCGCTCTTCGGCAAGCCCGCCCAGCGGGCACTGGACCAGAAGGGAGATCTCGGGATCCATGCAGCGGGGAGGGAGGCCAGATCTGGCAGGGAGAGGCGGGCCAAGTTACCCCTGCCCCGAAGGGCGGCTCCTGCCCCAAAGGGCGGCTCCTGCCCCGAAGGGTGGCTCCTGCCCACTGCAGTTCTCCCGGGAAGTCCCAGCCCCGCTGTGCTGCCCAGATGCCCCCTGGGCCAGCCCAGGACTGAGTGTGGGCAGCTCCCGCCTAAGGCTGCTGCTCCTCCTCCTCCTGCTCCTCCTGCTCCTCCTCCTCCTGCTCCTCCTGCTCCTCCTGCTCCTCCTCCTATGCTGCTGCTGCTAGTGTTGGTACTTCTGGTCTTCCTCCTCTTCCTTCCTCCTCCTCCTCCTCCTCCTCCTCCTCCTGCTGCAGCCGGGGCTTCTCCTGCTCCTCCTCCTGCTCCTCCTGCTCCTCCTGCTCCTCCTGCTCCTGGGCTGCTGCTTCCGGCCTTCGGCTCAGCCGGGTCTGGCTCCTCCCCTTACTTCAGGAAAGCGGAAGCAGAGCCTCCTCCCTCCCCGCGCCCTCCCTCCGGTCCCCACTTCTCATTGGCTTCCTCTGTGCCCGGATCCGGTGAGGACGCCCCTCCGGGCCCATCGGCTCCACCCCCTCTGTAGTTGGGGAAACTGAGGCCCCGTGGGGCGCCGGGCCTGGCCCAAGGTCGCGGGGGAGGGGGGGGAGCGGGAATCGCCTTCAGAAGCTCCCTGCTCTGCCCCCTGCCTGGCCCGGCTGCCAGGGCCTGGGGGTCTCTGCCCCTCCCCACCCTCCTTCACTGTACCCTCCGCCCCAGCTCACGGCCTGGGCACGGGGTGGGGATGGGGGTGTGGGGAGGACATGGTGGGGAACACAGCAGCCCCCCTCCCCAGGCTGGAGTGAAAATGCCTTGGCTTGGGGGTCCTGGCTGGGCGCCCCTCCCCCTCGCGTGACCTTGGACAGCTCCCTGTGTCTGACTCCTTGTTTCTAGGTTCGGGGGCGTGGGGGGCATGAACCCCCCTGGGGGAAGAAGGGCCCGGAGGCCCCGAGAGCAGGTGGGCGCCCCGGGGCTCGGCCCAGCCGTGGGGGGAGGGGGGCTGCTCGGAGCCTGGGGGAGAGGCAGCTGGCTCCGCTGGGGGGGGGGGGTGGCTCCTGCTGGCCTGAAGGGCTGAGGACCGGGCTGGCCTCTGTTTCAGGACCGGGATGTGCGGCTGTCCAAGGCTCTGTCCTATGCCCTGCGCCACGGGGCCGTTAAGCTGGGGCTGCCCATGGGCTCAGGTAAGCCTGGGGCCCGGAGGCGCGCTCGCTGGGGGGGGGGGGGGGGGGGGAGAGCAGCCCCGGGAAGTCAGGGTCTCAGTTCAGCTCCTGCCGTGAAGCCCCCTGTGGCGCCGGGGAGGGCAGCCTGCCTCAGTTTCCCCAGGCTAAGACGCCCATCCCCAAGGTGTCTCTGAGAGGCCCGGCGGTCCGAGTGCTTGTAACATGTGAGTGGCGAGGACAGGGCCTCCCAGTGCCCCCCGCGCGGCCGCGGCCCTGGGAGTAGCCGGCAGGAGCCCCAGGTGCAGCCCCCAGCAGGCACTAAGTGCCCCCGTGTGCCCAGAGGTGCTTAGTGGGTTGCGGTTGGTGCCCGAGGCAGGCCTCCTCTCCCCCTTGCAGACGGCTTCGTGCCCGTGGACGCCCTCCTGCGGCTGGCCCAGTTCCGCGACTTCTCCGAGGAGGACGTGCGCCGGGTGGTCAGCACCAACGCCAAGCAGCGCTTCGCCCTGCGCCCCGGCCCCCCGGGCTGCTGCGCCTCCATCCGGGCCAACCAGGGCCACTCCCTGCAGGTGGGGGCAGATCGGGAGCTGGGGGAGGGCCTCGGTGGGGGGCTCGGGCTTGGGTCGGGAGGACCAGGATGGGGCTCTTGGAGCTGTGAGCCTCGGGCGCTCCCCCCTTGCTGCGCCTCAGTTTCCTGCCCTGCACGAGGGGTCCCGAGGCGAGCTCGGCTGAGGCCTCCTTGCCTCAGTTTCCTTCTCTGTAAAGTGGTGGCAGTAAGGGTGGCGGGCCTGGGGGAAGAAGGGGCGACGCCCTCCTTGCTCCCCCGGCAGGTGGCCGACCTGGAGCTGACCCCCCTCAGCGCCCCCCAAGACCTGCCTCCCGTTCTGGTCCACGGGACCTACCGGCGCCACTGGCGCTGCATCCGCCGGGAGGGGCTGTCTCGGCGCGGGAGAACCCACATCCACCTGTGCCCCGGCCTGCCCGAAGGACCCAAGGCTTTCTCAGCGGTTAGTGGGGCCCTGCGGGTCCCCTGGGGCCCCAAGGTCCCTGGGCTCTGTCCCCAAGGGAATGCCCGAACTCCCAGGTGGCCGTTTCATCCGGCCAAACCCCTCGGCCCCTCAATAGTCCTCTAAAGTGGGGGCGGGCTCCGACTCGGGCAAGAAATCCTAAAACTTCTCAACAAAACCTTCCCCAATGAAATTTCTTCCCTTTCTGACAGGGTAATCCCCAAACTCCGAAAGGGGCCAAGGCCCCTGCCTCCCAAAGTACTTCAAAAGCCCTGCAGGGCTCCCCAGGAAATACCCAATTCCAAACCCAACTGGGAGGCCCCCCCCTCCCTCCTCTCCCCCCCTCATCCCAACCCTTTCCCCCTCAAAGGCCTCTCCCCTTGGATGGAGGAAAGAACAGAAAGGGTCAGGCTCACCGGGGCGCCCCCCAACAATTGAGAAAAAGCCAAATTTCCAACCATAAAACATTTATTTATGAAACAAAAAATCCCACAAAAAACCACCTCCCGTAAACCCCAATCCCCAAACTTTCCCCGGGCCGGGAAATCCCACCCCGGCAACCTCCCCATTTGCCCAATTCGCCCGGGCCCCTCCCTCCTGGGAAAATTCCTTTAGGCCTGGTGGTGTCCCCTCAAAACCTCGTCCCCCTTCTGGGAAAATCCTAAACCCTCCCCCTCGGGCCTTGGGTGGACAAGGGAAAATTAACGCCAAATTCTCGTCCAGGAACCCGGCCCTCCCGGCTTAAAAGCCCACTTGATTCTCTCCAAACTCCAACCACCCACGGGCGCCGGTTAAGCAACAGGGAGGGGAAATTACCAGGGCCCTGGCCCCCCCCCCTTCCCCAACCCCCCTTCCCCAACCCCCCCTTCCCCAACCACCCCCCCAACCCCCACCTGCCCAAATGTCCCAATTGTTTCCCACTCCGCATTTGCTAAAGCCGGGTCTTCCCAGCTGCCAACCCGGTCGGTCCGGAATCAACATTTTGGCAATCCCAAAACCTCTCCCTTCCCTCCCCTTTTAAAAGGGAAACTCTCCAATCTCTGGGAAACCCGGGCCAAAAGGGCGGCACCCAACGGAAGGAACCTTCCCTCCCAAAACTTAAAACACATCCGGCCCTCTCTAAAACCTCCAAAACGGGAAACTCCCCCCCCCAAACCCCGGCAACCCCCCCCCCCCCCCATCACCAGCCGTCCCCCCCTTCCCCCCTTTCCCCCCCAGCACCCCAACCCCCCTCCCGCCCAAAACCACCCCAAACCGGGTGGGGGGGTTAAGGGTGGGGTAAAGGGGAATGGGGTGGGTTGGGGCTGGACCACAAGGGTAAAATCCCCGGTCGGGCAAGGCCCAAACCTAAATAAGCCAACCTTCGAACAAGGAAAACCGGCCACTTCTGTCCTCCAAAATCCCAGGCATCACCGGGGAAACCCAACGGGAAGGGCCGCCCCATGGAACAAGGGCAAATCCGGCCCAAAACCTCTCTACCCAAACAACCCCCCTTTCCACCTTGGCCCCCTCACCCTCCCAAAGGAAACGGGGCCCCAACTCACCAACAATGGGGTCCCCAAACAAGGTGATCTGTCTCTTTAAGGGAATCTCCCCTTTTCCCCGGGTGGGGTTCCCGCTTTGTTCCTCCGTTCGCACGTCCCCGGGTCCCCCCCCATCCTCCCCGTGCTGCGGCCAGTGGGTCGCCCCCTCCCCCGCAGCGCCCCCTCCCCCACGCACCTGCTTGGGCTTCAGCTTCCGCTGGAACCGGGGGGCCACGAGGCCGTGGGGGTTGAGCCCTTCCCCGCCGGCGTCGGGGCCCTGGGGGTTGGCGGGGCCCGTGCCCCCGGCTCCCCCCGCCCGCTGCAGGCTCAGGAAGGCCAGGATGGCCTGGACCTCGCTCTGGTAGCTGCTGTCGGCCATGGTGCGCCCCTTGGCGGCCAGCCGGCAGCCGGCCATCCACTGGGCGTACTGCTGCTCCTGGGGGCGAAGGCCGGGTCAGACTGGGCCGCGCCGCCCCCTCCCGGGCCCGAGCCCCTGGGGCCCCACTCACGTCCTGGCAGCGCAGGTAGAGCTCGCTCATGCCCTCCGGCGAGGGCACCAGGAGCTTGATGCAGAACTTCTGCCCCGAGACGTTGACGTCGGGCACCACCTCGCAGCCTAGGCAGAAGGGGAGAGCGTGAGGGGGCGGCGCGGGGGCGGGGCGGGCGGCAGAGGCCGGGCGGGGCCCGAGGAGTCTCACCCTTCAGGTGCAGCTGCTGGATGGGGTCCCCGGGGGCCTCGTCCTGGCTCTTGTAGTAGGAGAGCGTGGTCTCTTTAAACACAACCCAGTACTGGCGGTAGCCCTTGAGGGTGAGCTTCCGGGGCCTGGGACGAGGACGGAGGGAGGGATGGAGAGGGATCTGGGGCAGGGATCACAGTGGGATCACCCCCAAAAGGCAGCCCCCCCCATCTCTGGGCCCAGGATCATGGTTAGGATGCCCCCCCGCCTCCGGGCCTGGGATCCTCACTGGGATCGCCTCCAGCAAGGCAGCCCCCCCGCCTCCGGGCCCGGGCCTCCCTCCCCCAGGGTCCGGGTCTCACCGGAAGATGCGGAGGTGGTCCTTGAGCTCGGGGATGGCCGTCAGGCTGTCCTGTGGGCCGAGGGGCACCCTGAGCGCCGAGCGGGCCGGGGCCACCCACCCCCGCCCCCGCCCCCAGCCTCCCCTCCCCCCTGCTCACCAGCACGTCGGTGGGGGCCGAGCCCTCCAGCTTCACCTCCAGGCTGCTCAGCGCCGCGTCCAGGTCGTCCAGGCCGCCCGGGCTGGCCGGCTCCTCCACGTCCCCGCTCAGGGCCAGCTTGTTAATGTGGTACTGGGGGGCAGGATGGCGGGGTCCTGGTGACCCGGCTCTGCCCTCCGAGCCTCGCCCCCGGAGGCCCAGCCCAGAAAGCCGAGGAGCCGGGAAGTCCCTGGGGGTCTCTGACCTGTCCCAGCCTCCTCCCATCCGGGCCTCCTGGGAAGCCGGCATCTGTGACCCCCGACCCCGGGGCCGGCCCTGCTCTCCCCAGGACCCCCCCCCCCCCCCCCCCTTCCCACCGGCCAGAAAGGGCTAAAGCCGCGGCCACAGCAAGGGTGAGACTCTGACTGAGCAATCAGGGCAGACTTCCTGGGGGGGGCCTACCTGCAGGGCCGCGAAGACCATCATCTCCTCCTCGGTGCAGTCGATCTCCTCCAGCAGCAGGTCCCAGCGGGCCTGCTCGTAGAGCTGCGTGAGGCGCACGGGGTCGGCCTGCAGGGGGAGGGCCGAGGGGTCAGACTGGGCCCCAGCGGGGGGAGGGGCGCTTTGGTGGTCACAGGAACCACAGGAAGCCTATATTTAATCACCAGGACCTTCCAGCAAGGAAGGAGAGGCTGGGGGGAGGGGCTGCGAGGGGGAGCCCCAGCAAGTTCTTGAGCAGGGGAGGATGAGAGATGTTTCTCCCACCAGAGGGGCCAGGCTCTTCTCAGGCCCGCTCTCCCCTCCCCCTCCCCGTCCCTGCCGGCCGCCCCTTCCTGGGCCGCCCTCACCTTGGGGTCCAGGTCGAAGAAGCTGTAGTACTTGAAGCGCAGCCAGAGGGTGTCCCCGGGCTTGACCCCCTGCTGCATCAGACACCTGGAGGAGTCCAGCCACCTGGGGGGGCAGAGCCCTGTGGTCAGCGGACCCTGCTCCCCGGGGCTGAGGGGGCACCAGGGGCTGTGGCCCCCCCCAGGGGATGGGGCACAAGACTCTGCCCTCCGGCCTGCCCCGGGGCACCCAGCGCCCCCTCTGGTCGTGGGCAGCTCTGCCCAACGCTGGCGTCTCAAGGCAGCCTTGGCGGGATGTTGTCCCCATTTAACAGACAAGGAAGCAATCAGGGCAGACTTCTTGAGGGCGGAGGTGCCACAGGTAGCAGACCCTCCCCACAGCACCCCAGAGGTCATGGCCGGTCAGGATGGGGGCAGCGTCGGCCCTCCCGGCCCCCTCCTTGTGGCCTGTCCTCCAGGCTCTCCCCCTGACCCCAGAGCCCTGGGTGCCCGGCGGGCGAGGCCCAGGAGGCGGGCGAGGCCGGGAAGTGGGCGGCCCTACCTGCTGTGCAGCTGGGTCTTGTCAGCCAGGGAGCTGGACCTGGGCAGGCGCAGCAGCTGGGCCGGGTCTGGGGGCGGCTGGGGGAGGCTGAGCATCCGGTAACAGGCCTCGGTCTCGGGGCTGTCGGAGAAGTGGGCCGGCATCCCCCGGAACTGGGCCGGGGCCACTCCTGAGAGGGGCAGGAGGCGGTCAGGCCCTGGGCTCGCCCTGCCTGCTCCCTCCCCCTCCGCCAGGCTCTTGCCACCCCCCCCCAACCAAGCCCCCCCTCCCCCACCCTGCGGCTCACCGGCAGCCAGGACCACCGAGGTCAGGTCAAACACCTCCTCTTCCGGCTCCTTGTCCTTCTTCTTCTTCTCCTTCTTCTCTGGGGCTCGGAGCAGGGACAGCTCCTCGGGGTGGCGGATGCCTGTGGAGAGGAAGAGCCCTTGGTCAGGGGTGTTCAAGCCCCCCTCGGGCCCTCTGTACAATGGGCGCGCGGAGGGACGGCCCACGTGGGCCCGGGGCTGCTCTCTCCTTCAGCCTCAGCCCCCCCTCCCTGCAAGCAGAGGACATGGCGGGGAGGACGGGGACCACATCAGGGAGGACGGGGGCCACGGGCGGGGACACTCACTGAGCACGCGGCAGATGGCGGCCACGGCGCGGAAGAGGGGCTGCGAGAAGCTGGCGCGCAGCCGCAAGGCCCGGCGGTTGGGCAGCCGCAGGGTGACGGGCCGGTGCTGCGGGCCGAAGTAGAGCCGGGCGTCCGCCAGGATGCCGTACTTGTCCAGGGTCCAGTGGGTCTGCAGCAGCCACAGCTTCTTCTGCTCCCACCACAGCCCGTGGTCCGACCAGTCCTGCTTCCGCTCTGCCGGGGGAGGGGCCGGTGAGGAGGGGTGGGGGTGGGCAGTGGGGGGGGGACACCCGGGGAGGGGGTATGGGGAGCTGGGGGGGCTGCTTCCTTAGCCCCCCCACTCTTGGGGAAACAGTTGGGAGGGAGGATGTGGGGACAAGGGTCAGGGGTCAGCCTTAGGGGAAGCCTGGACTGGGTCAGGGGCAGCAGCCCCTCCTCCTCCCCTGGCCCCTGGGGGGCGCCAGCAAGAGTCGGGTGGGCATCCCTGCTCCCCTGGGCTCAGCTGGGCCTCCTCGCCCTAGGCCTGGGCCCCGTGACCGCAGCTCTCCCAGCAACGGGGCAAACGGGCCGGGTCTGAGGCCCTTCCTAGAGGGGGGTCGGCGTCTCGCCTCCAGGGCTGCCCGGTCCACTTCCCCCCACGCTGGTGGTCCTCTCGCTGGCCCAGGCCCAGCGCTCCTCCCCGAGCCTCCGGCCCGATGGAAGGAGTCCGGGGCCACCGCCCCCTAGCCGTGGGGTCAGAGCGGCCTCCCCCCAGAGCCCACACCTTTCCAGGGTTCCCCATCCAGCTTGGAGGGAACATCCAGACTGAGATCACATGACTCCTACCCTCATACTGTACCCTTCCCACAAGGCCAGGCCGGGTTCCAGACCGCGGCCCTAAGAAGTCTTAGCAGCCCTTTTGTGAGGGTTGAAAGCAAGCTGGGTCTAGGGAGGACTCCGGATTTGGGGAGGACTCCTAAGGAGAACTCTGGCTCAAACCTTGCCTCTGCTCCTTACTTTTTTGTGATCTTGGACAAGTCATTTTTATCTCTGTGGCTCAGTTTTCTCCTCTGTCAAATGGGACTAATTCCAATTCTGCCTTCCCTACAGGACTGTCGACCTAACAGCTGCCCCAGCCCAGAACTGCCAAATGCAGCGGCCGTGTCCCAGGGCCGGTGCTCCCCGGGTGGAGGCCCAGCCTCCCCGTTGGCCTCTCCGAGAGCCGCAGCCCCGCCAGCGAGCGTCATCAGGCTCATGATGTCTTACCCAGGCGGCGTTGGTCGGAGCTGGGCCGTGCCGGCCTCAGCGTCCGGTCTGGCCTCAAACGCGTGGTCACTGTGGCTGTCAAGGGGTCACAGATTGACCCCTCCCAAAGCAGCGGGTCTCAGGCAGGGGAGATCAATGGGCATTTCTAGTCACTCCCGTGCCAGGCCCCAGGCCCGGCTCCACATCAGACCCATCAGACTGATTTGGGTCCAATCTCAGCCCCTCCACTCGGCATCTCTAGCCCCTCTTGCCGCTTTCACCCTCGCCCCCTTGTCGCTGGTGCTCTCTGCTCCAATTTGCCGAATCCTGGCATCTCCCAGACCGCCCTGGCATCTCCCAGCTCATGGCCTTTGCCTGGGCTGGGCCTGGGGCCAGGCACGCTCTCTCCTCACCTCTGCCCCTGGCGTGTCCCCTCTGGAGGCCTTTCCCGAGCCTTCCGGGTCACGCCATTTCTCAGACCTTTCATCTACTCTTTGTCATAGTTGTTGCCCAGCGACCAGGAGCTCCTTGAGGACTGTTTTCTACCTTTTTTTGGAGCACACAATAAGTGCTTAATAAATGCTCGCTGACTGTCTCATACCGGGCGCGTCATTTCCGTCTCCCAAGGGTCCACACAGACCCTCTGACCCTGCAGCTCCTGGCCTGGTGGAGTCCCAGGGGAGAAGGAGCGAGCGTGTGTGTGCATACGTGTTACACACATGTATAACACACACAGGCCAGGGGGGCATGTGCAGATGAGAAACAGGCTGCACCGTTACACCGTGTGTATACATGTGGACGCCGGCAATGGCCGGGCCGGGAGCCGCGGGTCTGGTTTGCGGCCTGTCTCTGACACTTACTACTCCAGTTCAGTTGCTCTCACTAAGCCTCAGTGGCCCCCACTGTAAAATGGACAACAATCCTTGGATGCGCCGGCTCGGATAAGTGAGGAAGCAAAGAATACAGAGGGAGTGGGGGCGGGGCGGGCACGGCCTGGCAAGGTGGGCAGTCACTCCCTGGGCCCCAGCCTGCCCTCTGCGCCCTTCCGGGAGCCCTCGGGGCCTCTCGCCGGGCCCGGGGTCAGTGCTCAGGAAGCCTGGGCCGGCGGGGCGCACAGTGGGCAGAGGAAGCGCCCACCCCGCCCCCTCCAGCGCCCATCTGCGCCCCTCTGATACCACAGGGCGCTCTGCTGTAACTTCCTGTGGGGGCAGGGAAGGGCCTTTCCAGCTCACCCATCGCCCCGACAGCTTCCTTCCGCCAGGCATTTTTTTCTTCGGGGGGGAAGTGTGGCTTGTGGGGGGCGGGATGAGCAAGCAGGCGCCGGGCCGAAGGCTGGCCCAGAGACCCGGGCTGCGGCCGGCCCTAGGGGGCAGACGGACCCCTGGGCCCGGGTTCCAGGGAATGGGGACCCCGGGGCTTCGTCCCTCGCCCCGGCCAAGCAGCGCTGACCTGTGGGAGACGGGTGGCCGGGGCAGAGCGGAGGAGAGGCCGAGCCGGGGGAAGGGGGGAAGTCGGAGGAGCTCCTTTTTTGGGGAACAAGTGGCTAGGCCGGGACCTGAGTCACTGGAAGGGCCTTATCACGAGCCTCTGGGTGGGGAGGGCAGGGCGGGAAGCCGGCGAGCTGGGGTCGGGGCTGGGCAGCCCCGTGGGCAGCGTGGGCCCTACTCACTGATCTCCTCCACGATCTTGAGGATGACGCCGCCGATGTGGGACTCGCCCGTGACCAGAAGGGTCACCGACTCCTCCTGAACGTCGGGGTCCCCCACGAACACCTGCAGCTCCCAGGCTGCCATGGCTGCCGGCCGGGTCCTGGAGGGGGGCACAGGGGCCTGGCGAGCTCTCCCTCGGCTCCCCGGCGGGCTCAGGTCTCCCTTTCCTCGCCCGGGGGGGTCCCGTGGGGGGCTGGGCGGGAAGGGCCGGCCAGAGGGAGGGCCCGCTGCTCTGACAGGTGGCTTATACCCAGGTAAGCAAAGTCTGGGGAGTTGGGCAGCCCCTCCCTCCGCCCGCCTTTCCGTCTCCACCCTTCCAACGAGGGCGAGCCCGCCTGGGGAGCTGGGCACATGGCGGGGACTCGGGGCCGGGGCCGCCCCGGGGACCCCACTCACCTCTCCTGGGGGAGCTCAAAGGCGGCTGCTGCCCCTCTGCGTCGCTTCGGGCCTGGGCACCCCGATCTGCGGCGGGTGTCCCTTCCCTGCCGGTCTGCGGGTGCCCTTGCTCCTTGGGGCTGCCCCTGGCGCTGCCTTATCTGTGGCTCAGCGGGCTCCACCCCCTGGGGAGGGGAGGCCCCGGGCCAGGAAGCCACGGAGCACTTGTCACTCACAGAACTCCGGCTCGGACCACAAAGTGGGAATGGGTGGGAGGAGGGGCCTGCCCCATCACTCACAAGGCCCGCAGAAGGGGCCTCCACAAGCCCACATGGGCCGAACCCTGGCTCCGGGTAGAGGATCAGTGTGGGGGTCCGAGAGCATGGGCAGCGTAAATGGAGGAACCCAGGAAAGGAGTGCCAGGAAGGCCCCAAGAGGCTGCCATGTCTGCCCCGCGGTGCCCGGAGGTCCAGGCGCCTCAGGGCCAGTCACTTACACTGGCCTGCCTCAGTTTCCTGCTCTGTAAGGGGCTGGAGGAAATGGCAAAGAACACAGGGTCTCTGCCAAGAAAACCCGAATGGGCACTGCCATCCTTGAACCCCCTGCCCCCACCCGGAGCCCGGCAGAGCTGTCCTGGAGGTGCCAGGCTGGCGAGGGCTTCCTCCTGTGCCCGTCCCCGTCCTGTGCCTGCTGGGCATGAGGGTCCATGGGGCCCTGCCCCACTGCACGCATGGCACCAGCACTGAGGCTGTGGATGCCCCTCTGCTTTAGGCCCCTAAGTCGGAAGCAAAGGCCGCACAGCTGGGCCTCCTTAGGCCTTTGGGGTCAAGGACCCTGCCCCGCTAAGTGCCAGGCACCTCCCAGGCCCTCCTGACTTCAGGGTCTGTGCTGTATCCCCGGCTCCCCTTCCCACCCACCTCCACGGCAGATGCCCCACGGGCCTGGCACAGAACATGAGTCAACAGGAAGTTCCAGATGGGCCAGCTGACCACCAAGGCTCTGGGCCTTGGTCATGAAAAGCCCCAGTGGGGCTGCCCATCAGAGAGGAAGGGAAGGAGAGGCAAGGAGACCCCCCCAGCCCGGGCTGCTTGGGCTTGGTGCAGCTCCTGAGGCCATCAGACCACGTGAAGGGCAACAGCACCCCCTAGTGACCCTAGTCCCCTTCACCGTGCCCACCCCACCCCCTCAGAAGGGAGCCCCAACCGTCCCCAGGAAGAAAAGGAGTCGAGACCTGGGTAACCCATAACCACGCCGACTGGCTTCTTTTATTTGGAGGTGATGGGGGCGTGGGCTTAACAATGAGCAGGGGCAGCGGGGGCCATGGGAGGGAAGGGCCCCCCTTCCCTCCCCTGACATGCCCACTGCCCCAAATAAAAAAACAAAACCAACTAAGGGGGGAGAGCGGCTGGGACAGCGCCTGGGGAGGGGGGCGGGCCTGAAAGGGGCAGCAGTGAAGAGACCATGCATGTGCTGGGCAGCCGCCAGGCAGCGGCGCAGGGGGCGCGGAAGTCTGTGTCCTCCACACATATATGTACGTATATATGTATAAATATAGAGACGAGGTGGGGGTCTCTTCGGTCCCCTTCTCTGCTCCGGCCGCGGTCCCAGCTTCTCTTTGCACAGAAAAGGGGGGAGGGACGGGGGCTGCACAAGTCATCACCGAATCGCAATAAGACCCACGTCCATCAGCTTCTGGATCTTCTGGGCGATTACGGGGTTCTTTAAGTGTCTAGAGAGAAAGAGAAGGCGTGACTGCCCCGGGCCCATGTCCCCAAGCTCCCTGAGACCGACCACGCCCGACCTGGGTCCGTGCTAGTCAGGAGGCACCCCAAGAAGACAACGGCCCTCAATGGGGGCTCTGGAATCAAGGCCTCTTAAGCTGGGCCCCCCCAAGTTACTGTACAAACCCTTATTCCTTAGAACTGCTGCTCCCTTGTAACCCAATGTAATTTCTTTGATGCCTTTAAAGGCCTTTTCTTTTAATTGAATTTTTATTTTTACGCAAAAACAAGCTTCGGCCATTTTCTACAATTCTGATGTCCAAATTCTTCCCCCTCCCCTGGGAAAATCAGTCCTGCCAGATGGATTTCCCCAGCAGTTGCGTTTGTGACCCAGACCCAAAAGGATTCTGCAGGCCGAGTCCCCGCGTTTAGAGGCCTCTGCTGGCCCAGCCAGAGGAAGGCAGCAGCCCCCTTGCCCCCACTTACTCGCTGAGCGCCTGCGGGTCCTTCTGCATCTGCTCCAGGATCAGCCGCATGGCCGGGTCACTCATGATCTGCTGCACCTCGGGGTCGGCCATGGCTCGCCGCTTCACGTCCTCGGGATTGTCGTGCCGGTTGTACTGGCTGATCACACAGCGCTGGTAGCCATCGGCGGCCTCCTATGTCAGGGCAGGGAGAGAAGGGCAGGCCTCAGCCTGGGCCGGCTCACCGGGGGGGGGGGGGGGGGGGCGCGGCGGCAAACCAGAGGGGGGAGGCACAGCTGGCCAGAGAGGCCGGAGCGGAATACTACCTTACAGTTGGAGTCCAGGTCTAGGGCCTTCTGGTAGACATCCATGGCCTTCGTGTAGTCCTTCATGGCTTCAAGAGCAGCTGCTTTCCGGGTGTAACCTTTGACTGGGGGCAGAATAAGGGGGATGGGGATGAGGCCATAGCTCAGAACCTGAGGAAACCAACCCGGGTACACAGTGAGCGCCCCCCACGGAGGCGGAGGTTGGGGAAGATCAGGATGACTCCTCATGCCATGCTGTGCCAGGGCTAGGGCACAGTGCTCCCAACCTTGGCAGCTTATCTTTCTAGGAGGAGCAAAGACAGGGACCGACCCGAGACCTCCCCCAAAGGCAGCGGGGGCCGTACTCACTGAAGGTCGGCTCCAGCTGGATGCATTCTTCACAGTCCTAGAAAGAAAGGATGAAGGTCATGAGTGCCCACCAGGCATGCAGTCCCTGCCCCTCCCACGTGCCCTCACTAAGGGGGGGCGGGGGGGAAGGTCACCTGAAATCTCACCCAATGAGGACCCTAGGTCTTGCTAAGAGCCAGCTCTGTGCCCCCACAGCTATGGGCTTTAGCTCCATCAGGCACAAGACGACCAGGAGGATGCCCACCCTGTGCCTGTTCATCCCCACACCTGGCTCCGGCCCTTGCTCCTAGGCCCCTCGCCCAAGAGTCTCCTCCTTGCTGGCAGAAGGGGCACAGACTCCCCCTCCCCCAAAGTGAGGGACTACAGAGAGCGGCCCTTGGGGTCTCTTTGCCCCCTTGCCCGACCTTCAGCGCCAGCTGGAACTCCAGAAGCTTGGTGTAACAAGCGGCGCGGTTGCTATACAGCTTGGCATCCTTGGGGTTCCTCTTGATGGCTTCCGTGTAATGCTTCATGGCCTGAGGGTAGTTCCCTGGGGGAGAGGAGGGAACCTTATATCAAGTCTCTGAGGCCGCCGTGGGTCTCCAGGGGCAAAACAGTAGCCAGGAAGACTGAGTCCCACCAAACCCCACGCCTGCCCTTTGTGGCTTGGGGACCCTGGCACTTCACCCAGGTTTCCCCATCTGCCAAGAGTGGTCGATGGCCGAGGCTCCCCTGCCCAGCCCGAGTCTGCACCTTTCTGGAAACACTCGTTGCCTCTGTTCTTCTCCTCCAAGGCCAGGTCGGGGTTGATGTAAGCCAGCCTCTCCTGCTCCTTTAGGATTTTCTCAGCCTGAAAAAGGAACCCGAGTGGCCGTTGGGAATGATGCCCAGGATGGGGTTGGTGAGCTTGCTCAAGGCCCGGCCACCGCGGAATGCAGGCTGGCTAGCTGTGAGGTTGGCACGTGAATGGGATGCTCTTTAGCGGGGTCTTCACAAAGGCCCCGGGTCCTCAACTTCCTGGCAGCACCACTGGACATTCCAATGCAGTCTGGGCTGTAAAAACTCCTTCACCAAACTTAACTGACAGTGGGCAGAAAACCCCAGAGGTTTAGCCCTGACTGAGGGGATCCATGATAGGATAACTGGGAGAGGAGGGCTGGGCCCAACAAAGTCCAGAGGCTCACTCGCTGCCCCTCCCAAAGACCCCTCGACCCCTCCAGGAAGGAAGTGCTGTGAAGTGGACGCGAGCCGGGAAGGTCACGGCACCTCGCAGGCACTGACCTGCTGGCACTTCTTGAGGACATCCGGGGTCCTGTGCTCGGCTAGGGACTTGTTGTAGAAGTGGATGGCTTCCTTGTATTTCTCCTCTTTGAAGTAAGAGTTTCCAATTCGGGCGTAGGCTCTGGGGACGGGAAGAACAGGGCAGCTCAGTCGCCCTCATCCCCACTCCCTGCAGGCCCGATGCCGCCTTCTCTCTCCTCACCCCCCAGTGCTGGCGGGCCCAGCTCTGGCCGCTCCCTTCCCCTCCTCCCACTCCGGGTCCAAGCCAGGAAAACGGGTGCTCACTTTGCAATCTGCCGGTAGTCTTCCCGATTCTCTCTCCCCACCTCGATGGCCTTCTCACAGAGCTCTCGGCACTTATTGTAGTCTCCCTGTTCGAAGTACACCGCTGCCAAGAGAGCAGAGTCAGGAGGACACCGAGTCGGGGCTTGCCCACCCACCCTCGTCCAGGCCACAGCCCAGGCACTCACCTGCCTGATTGGTAATGTAGGTCATGTTTGTGGGGTCCAAGTCCTTGGCTCGGTCATAATGCTTCAAGGCTGTGGCAAAGTCCTTCTTCTTGTAAGCATCGTTTCCCAGCTCCTTTTCTTTCAGAGCCTGGAGGAGGATGAAAGGCCCCCACAGCCAGCTATGGGCAGGGTCCCGAGCAAGCCCAGAGGCCGAGGCCGGGCCGTGGCAGCCTGCATTCTGCTGAAGATGTATCTGCGCAAGCGTGACTTTTCCTCCCATCCCCCATTCTCGTAGTTCCCCCCCACTACGTGGATTCCGGTGAGGAAACGGTGTGGCAAGTTGGGCCCCACTCCTCCCGTACTCTCTACTTAGTTTGGGACAACAGTTTTATTTCTGGCTCACGGCTGCCGGCCACCCACACTGCCACAGGATTCTGCTCATCAGGGAACAATGATCAAGGGGGTGGTGGGAAGCCACGGCAGGAGTGATTAGCTCACCCCGGCTCTGAGACACCCTGATGAAGCCCACGCGGGCCCTCTGTGCCGGGTGCTAAACTTGGGAACAGTTGCTTGGCTGTTGCCGCCAGCAGGGAAATGATGAGGTGTCTCAGCACGTGCCAAGCCTGGGGAGACTGCTTAAGCACAAGCCTCCATGCAGTCAACCCCTCGTCCTCAATGCTGCTTCAGATGGTTTTAAATGGCAACAAATTCTTACAACCTTCTTCCCACAGAGGCAGGGCTCTCCTTCCTGAGCCAATGGTCACAGCCCAAAGGGCCAGATGCCAGCAACTGGGGTACCTGAATGACTTCCCTCCAAAGGGACAGCCACCCCCAAGGTCCTTGATCTGCCACCAAGACCCTGAGCACTGATTTATTCACTCGCCTTAAAGCAAACAAAAACGCCCTCTCCATGGCCTTCAACATTTGGGGGAGTGGGTCAAGGCTATTTGATTTCATTCTGAAAATAGAGCCTAGACTTTAGGCAATTCTCCCCCCCCTCCCCCCAAATCAGCCCCCCTTCAGGAAGGCCAGGCCACATGGTTCTAGGGCAGAGATGAGAAGAAGGCAACAGTCATGGGAAGCCCGTACCTGCTTCTTGTTCTCAGGAAGATCTTCCTCCATGGGTTCGGGCTTGGTCTCCTTCTTGGGAGGAGGGGGTGGCGGGGGGGACACCACCTCCTCCTCCTCATCCATGCTGCCCAGATCCACACCAAGGAGTACACTCAGTGTGGTCATAACACGGGGGTCCTGCAACTTCCTGTTCATGGGAAAGGCGGTCATTAGCACCCCCAAGCGATCCACAGCTCAGACCCCTCATTGAGCAGGAGAAGCTCAGGAGCTTCTCCTGTGAGTAACCACGGCCAAGTCCCTTGACCTTGGAGAGCCCAGGAAATCAAAAGGCCACTATTTAAAGGAGCTGCCAAGTGGCTTTGGTGGAAGAATCACAGGCCAGGACCAAAAACCGAAGGACAGAAAGGTGCAAAGGGAAGCGTGGGCTGGGGAAGATGGTGAGGGTCTGACAGGCAGGAGGAGGATGCACACATGAGCTGGGCATCCCTTTCTCAAGAGGGGGGCAGGTGGGCAAAAACGCCCTCACTTACGTGCCCAAATCTGAGGGCTTATTGCGGAGCTGCTCAATCAGCTCTTTGTAGCTGGGGTCATTCAGCAGAGCCCGCGTCCGAGGGTCATTCTCCAACTTCTGGTACAGGTGGGGGGTGTTGAAGGGGTTCATGAACTTCCTCTCTGCACCAGACACAACACCAGAGGCCCTCAGTCTGTGTCACAAAGGGTCACCCCGGGGAGATCTCATATTCACGAGGACAAGGGGAGAAGGGACGGGGCGTGACACCCACCAGCCAGCCGGGCCTCCATGTTCTGCAGCCCCTCCTTGAGCTGAGAATTGCTGGCTTCATGCTTCAGTCCCTCCTCATAGGTCCGCTTGGCTTCTTCAAACCGGTTTAAGAACTCGAGAGCGGCCGCCTTCCGGGAGTAGCCCTGAAAGCAGCGGAGGAGGCCCCCGGTGAGCACAGGACAGCTGCCCCTTCCCCCTGGCACTGCCTCGGGAGGCCCTTCCCCAGCTCACCTTGCCCCACTCTGGCTTCAAGTCCACAGTCTTGCAGCCGTCCTCATAGGCCTTCTGATAGTCTCCCTTCTTGGCATAGGCAGCAGAACGATTGCTGTAGAGCACGTGGTTCTGTGGGTCCAGCTTGATGGCCTCCGAATAACATCGCAGCGCATCGTCGATGTTGCCGGCACTTAGGGCTTTGTTGCCCTTCTCCTTCAGCTCATTCACCTGAGAAAAGCACGAGGGGAAAGGCAGGTGGCCAGGTGCTCGTGCAGTGTAGGGTGAAGCTCTCTGCCCGGAGGCTTCACTCCCGCACACGCTCCCCTGAAGTGCTGCATGCAGGACCGCCGTGGGGCCTGGAGCTTCCTCCTGCAGGAGCATGGCCTAGCAGCCCCAGCGGAGCTCCCCCTTTCCCGATAGAGTCAGAAAAACACAGGACCGAACACACGCACGCCGAGGGAAACCTCAGGAACAACCCTATCAAGTGCTACAGCTAGGAATCCCATTCTGTGGATGAGGAAATGGGGGCTTGGAGATTCGGGGGCTTGGAGATTCAGGGGCTTGTCTGGCCACACAGCCACCAAGTCCCTGGTATGATTCAAAGCCAGGTTCCTCTGATTTCAAGTCCAAAACACTCTCTATGACTCTTTTTGAACCACAATCTAAAATTAACCTATTCTTCCTACACCAAAATACACAAATTGTTATTAAACAGACAGGCCTTTCCGTTCTCTGAATAATGGCAGCAAACAGTAGCTCTCAAAGGCTGGAACAGCTTAATTTAGTTGCAAATTTCTCTTTTCTCACTCAATCACGTAACGATTTAAAATGTTTAGGCACAGAAATAAGCTCAAAGAAGGTAAGACTACAGTGGGATTGACCCATGGATTAATTCTCTCAACTCCCTTGAAGCAGGAATTAGTTGGCAAAGAAAACACGTGACCATGTTCTTCTGTTATGGTGATGGGGTCGATTTCTTGAAAATCAGAAGACTTCCTACTTCTGGAAGAGAAGAGATACCATTTCCTGGGTTTAAGAAGAATTCCTCATCCCCATCACTGAGGGGGTCATCCAGAGAGCAGGCACTTTTCTCCTGAGGAGGTGGCACCCCAAGATCATTTGGGAAAATCAAAATAAAGTCTGGCCCCTGCTCAGTTCAATTCAGCCAAATCTATGACTCATTTTTTAACCTCCAGTCAAAGTAAACGTGGGAGGAACATGCATGAGGGAGGGTCTGTGGTACCTCTTCAGGACATCCCTCACACCACCAGGCAAGGGCTTCTCACACGGGGGTGCCAGAACGCTCCAACAGGGAAAGGGTTGTGCCTAGTTCAAAAGTGGCTCCCCCATTATCTACCTCTTCAAGCCGGCGAGCCTACTTAAAACTGGAACCCAACTGTCCACACCCTTGACGAATCCTACAAATGGGACTCCAGTGGCCTGTCCGATGCAGCTCCTGGTGTCTGGGGCAGGTACTGCGGGAGCTGGAGTTCAGGCACAGGCAGAACCAAAGGGGCCTTGCTAAATTCAGACTAGGGAAGTAGGAGGGAGAATTCCCACCCGGCCGCCAAGTTTGGGCCAGCCAAGAAATGGAGCATTTTGGGGGATGTTACCCAATGGGTACCAGAGGGAGTTGAAGGAGAATAGTCTGCCCAGACTTGTGGCACAAATGTAACGTAACTTAAGGCTGGACCCTCGGGTTTCGAGTCACCCCCCAGCATGTTCCAGCTTGTGGTGTTCAAATGTTTCTACAATTCGTGGACTCTCCTAATCATAAACCACAGGAGGGAATTGTTCAAGGGAAATAAAAGAGAAGACACACAAACCTACAAGAGAGCAAGCTTGAGGGATAAGCAGAGGCTATCTTTCAACTAAAATGTGAAGGCCTGATCCCCCCCGCCCCACTCCACCGTGGGCTTTGGACAGATCCTTTTGTCAGCCTCAGTTGTCTCCTCTGTAAAATGTACTTAAGTAGGGGAGCAGCACTAGAAGACATCCAGAATGTGGTGCACAGGCTAGCTTTCACCCCGGTGTTCAAGCGGCGGGTGGTCCCGAGATCCTCCAGGGGGAGGCGTCTAACCCTTCCTTTTCTCTCCAAGTTTCCTTCTGTCCCGGGCTGCTCCCAGCACAGCGAGCCCAGAAGGCTGTCTCTCTAACAGCTTAAGAGTCAATCCTCGCGCCTCGGACCGTCGGCGGACAGGCCACCAGCCAGGGGCCTAACCCGGCGTCTCCCTTTTACTCTGCACACCGGCCCACCTTTGAGGAAGCCCAAAGCAAGGGGAGCAATGCCGAGAAATGGGGGGAGATGAAATGATGGGGAAAAGGGAGGCAACTTTAGGCCAGAAATGGCTCCGGCTGAAGCGGTTTTTCAGCCCCCACAGGTTCATTCCAAAGGGGTGGCTTCCACACGAGGCAGGGCCCCCTGCAGCCGACTTTTCCTGGGGGGGGGGGGGGGCCCTTTGCGCTTCCAATGACCCCTCGTGGAGCCAACCTGACCCGGGCCAGGTCCTGGAAGAAGCCTTAGGACACAGTGACCCAAGGGAGACCTGAGCGCCGTCCGCTCCCAGGCACCAAAGAGCGCGTTTCCCTCAGCATCCCAACAACTCGCACCAAACAAGCCTCCTGCCCCGCGCGGGGCCGAGCTCCGCCTCTCGCCTGCTCCCCCATCAGCCCCTGGATGCCCAAAGGGAGCCCCCCCAGCCCGGGTGTCCGCCCGGGGCCCCCGTCAGATTCCGGGTGTCCGCCCGGGGCCCCCGTCAGATTCCGGGTGTCCGCCCGGGGCCCGGGGCCCCGCGGCGCTTGTCCCGGCCGCCCGGACAGAGGCCTCCGGGGCCCAGCGCCAGCTCTTTATCACCGTCCCGCCGCCCCGGGGGCCCCCCCGCATCTCATCCCCCCGCTCCGAGCTCCCTCTCCAATCACAGCGGGCTCCGAGGCGCTACGGCGGGGAGGGGGGAGGGGGAGGGAAAGGGGGCCCGCGTCCTCTTCGGACCTTTCCTCCTCCTTCCGGGAATCGATCCTGCCTCTGACTCCACAGTAACTTCCTGTCTCACCCCGGCTCCTGGGGACCTCAGGAGCCCCCCCTCAGCCCCCCCAGTCCCGCCCTCCCCCTCGCCCTCTCTCCCCCGGATCCGGCCCCCCGCCCCGCCCCGGTGCCGCCTTCCCTCCCCCCCCACTCGTCCGCCCCCTGCGCCCCAGTAACCGCCCTCTGCCCCGGGCCCGGGCCGCCCTCGCCGCCCCTCCCTGGGCCCCGGGCGCTCCCCCCGGCCCGGGCTGAGGCCGCGGGGAGTTACCTCAGCGGCGGCCCTGGCTCCCGGCGCCCCCCGGCTCGCCCTCTGCCCCGGCTCGCCCGCCGGCTGCCGGCCTCTCCTCACCTGCTCCATGGCCCGGGCCGGAGCCGAGGCAGCCGCGAATCCGTCCGCCCGCCCGCTCGCTCGCGCCCAGCTCCCAGCCGCACGCGCCGCCTTCTGGAACCTACTAGAAGCTGCCGGGACTCCCGGCTCCCGCCCCTTCGGAGCCGCCCCATTGGTGGAGTTCCCCCCCTGAGCTCCGCCCCTTCTGGCTCCTACAGGCTAAATCCTCTGCCCTTCACGGGGACTTCCCTCTCATTGGGCAGAGGATGGCGAGTCGCTCTGCCCTTCGCCTTTCCTCCTCGCCATTGGGCGCTGCTCGGCACGGCCCGCCCCAGAGCCCGCTTGACGACTGGCCGAAGGGAGACTGGCTGTCCCCCTCATTGGTCGGCGGGAGCGCCGGTCTGGCTGTCGCTGGCCGCACCCATTGGTCCAGTTGCTTCTGGAAATTTCCACCTCTCCCATTGGGCTGACGGGCACGGTGACGCCAGAGCCCCAGCTGAGGAGCGACCCTATTGGGCGTAGGGTCTCCAAGCGCCTCCGCGCGATAGGCCGGCCCCGCTGCCGCTCGAGCAGACTGTTGCCACGGCCTTGGGTCCTCCCCCCGCCGCCCTAACCCGTTGCGGATGTCCAGGCTCCGCCGAGTGGCGGAACCCGCTTCCTGCAGCCCGCGGCCTCCTGCGCTTTCCCTTCTCAAACGGCGCAGCCTCGCTTAAAGGCCCCGAATGGGCTTCCGTTTTCCTACCTGTGGGATGGGCGGCAAAATCCCCACCCCTCCCGGATGTGAGCGCTCAGGATGGGGGAAGGGAGTGTTCGGGCAAAGAATTAAGCGAGCCCCGCCCCCCTGACCGCCTGACCCCTGATAATCATAAAGGGCATAATCAAGTACAGTGCGGTACACAGTAAGGGCTTAATAAGTGCTTAATTTTTTTTTCCTACTTGGAGCTATTTCTGCTACTTTGGGCAGATGAGCCACTTGG
Source organism: Sarcophilus harrisii (assembly GCF_902635505.1). NCBI lineage: Eukaryota > Metazoa > Chordata > Mammalia > Dasyuromorphia > Dasyuridae > Sarcophilus > Sarcophilus harrisii. The sequence goes on from NC_045431.1 coordinate 242,870,721, forward strand.
TCTCAGTTTCCCCCTGTAAGCTCCACCCCTCGGGGTTGCTGAGTAAGACCCCTGAGGTACAGCCTCGGTCACTGACCCCCTGGACAGAGGGCATGGGAAGGATGGCCCCTGGAGGAGGCAGGAGGGTACAAACAGAGCTGGGCCGGGACCGGGGTGGCCCCTTAGTGCATCTCCCCCAATTCACAGATGAGGAAAAGGAGCAGGGGGGGGGAGGGGGGGGTCCGGAGCAACGCTCTTTCCAGGGCCTCACACACTCCCAAGAGCCGAGTGCGAATCCTGCAGCCACCAATCACCACCCGGCTGTCCCCCCACCTACTTGTGAAGTGGAGATAATCCCTTTTGCACCATCCTAAGATCAGCGTCTGTGGGAAACTCGGACCAATGTTAGGGTCTCAGCGCTGATTCTTGACCCCTCTGGGAAAACTTGGGGAGCCTCCCAAGAACCAGGTTTCTAGAGGCCTCCGAGCAAGTCCGTAGCGCTGCAGAGGAGACGGGCTGTTGGAAGTGAAGCCGTCAGAGCATCCACAAGCAGGGCCCGGGCCGGGCGGAGCCTTGGGTACCCACGGGGCAGGCGGATTCCGTTGCTAATGGAACCGTGTAACATACACTGGGGGGGGGGGGGGGGGGGGGGGGGCTTCCTTCCGGAGGGGATCCGTCCAGGTCTGGGCCCATGAGCACATCATTAACACAAGGGTCACGCGGTTCTCTCCTAAACTAGAAGTCTGTCATTAAAGAAGGACTAATGGTGAAGAGCTGGCTAGTGATGCTCGCTGAGCTGCCGCAGGCGCCGTAAGGGAGGTGGGACGTGTCCAGGTGGCCCCCGTGATCCGGTTTCAGGGCCCAGGCCTCCTGAGCCCCCCAGGGGCAATCCTCGAAGACCCATCAGAGAATGGGCCGAGACGCAAAGACCCAGCCCTGTGACCTCTCAGCCCAGGTCGGGCCCGCATGCGTGGGAGCCTAAGGAGTTTACCTTGTGTCAGCGGGGTCCGTTAAGTGCTTCCTGGGGCCCGACTCCCTCAGGTGCCCGAGGGTCTGATATTCTGCTGGGAAAGACCACCTGCACGCACATCGATCGGCAAAGGACAGGGGCCGGGGCGACTAGATTACCGGGCGGTGTGATGGAGAGCAGGGAGGACACTGGCCCTAGGAGAGGGACCAGAAAAGGCCTCTGGGGGGGGGGGGGGGTTGCCTGAGTAGTTTTAAAGAAAGTGAGGGATGCAAGGGAGGGATGGCATTCCAGGCAGGGGGCACCAGCAGGGCAAAGGCAGGAGGTGGTAGAGTAGTACGGGAGAGCAGGGCCAGAAGGTCGGCTCTGGCCCGGCCTTAGTGTGTGGGAGAGGAAATCCCATTTAAAGGGGTGGCAAAGCCAGGCTGGAGGGGGCTACCTCAGCCATCCCCCTCAGCCCGGAGCCTCCTAAGTGGCCTCTCTGTCCCCAGGCTCTCCTCTCTCTCCCATCCATCCCTCACACAGCAGTCTCTGACTGTGCTCTGCATACAGGAGGAGTTTAATAAATGCTGGTTGGCTGACTGACCGCCAGAACCATCTGCCGCATACTTCTGATGAAGCTGGGGAAATTGGGACTCAGCTGTCAGATGGGAAGGGAAAGAAATTCAACCTGAATTTTCTCCTGGAGGAGCCCAGCTGCCACCAGGCCTTGAGGGAAGGACAGTCTCTTCCCTGAGCTGTTCTCTCAAAACAAAACAAAATAAACATTTGATTAAAAGCTGACCTTGGACGGCCACACACCCAACTCCAGGCGCCCAGTGACTGCTGTTCAGCCCTGCTATTTCCTGGGCGCCTTCCCCTCCCCCCAGCCTGGGGGCTCTGCTCCCCCCCCCCTCCCCAGTTACTCCAGTGTTCATACTGCCAGCCTAGGACAGGGACCAAGGAGCCTGATCTGAGACTTTGGCCCACGGGCTGCTTGGTGCTCACGGCCCTTTAGAGCCTGGCTCCCTTCTCCCTTTCGGGGCCTGTTCCAGCTCCCCAGCAGCCTGGCTCTGTCCTGACCTCCAGCTCCCCAACTCAATCCCCCACTTCCGCAGGAAGCCTTCTCCACCCCCTCCTGGGCCCTCCCTCCCCTCAGCCATGCCATGATCCCCGGCCTCCTCTGCAGCTGTTTGCCCATTAGCTCGTTAGACTGCAAGCTCCTTGGAGACAGGGACTGCCCTGAGCCTCTTTCTGTATTCCCAGAGGTTAGCACAGTACCTGGCACATAGTAGGTGATGAACAAAAGTTTATTGAATTAATTGGAAAGGGCTTAACAGTGTCTGACACGTAGTAGGTGATTAATGTTTATTGAGTTGACTGGAAAGGGCTTAAGTGCCTGGCACATAGTAGGTGATTGATGTTTGAGTTGAATGGAAAGGGTACGGGGCACATAGTAGGTGCTCTAGCAGGCTGGTTGACTGGACTTCTGGTGTGACCTTGGGCCTCCATGGCTAGATTCTCTCCGAGGTCTGGGTCCCAGGCTTTGTAGACTCCAGTGTGTTACCGAAGTCAGTTGTTCTTTGGGCCCCAGCAGGAAGGATGTCGGGAGAGGGGGCCGGGCTGGCGAGTCCCTGGGGCAGTGAAGGAGCCTCCCCCTGTCCCCAGGTCCAGCCCAGCCCTGTCGGCCAGGCTCAGGCCGTGAGCTCCGTGCTCTTGGCTTGTGTCCCCCAAGGGCCGGAGGGGGCTCCTGGCCCCTCCCCCAGAGCACACAGCTATTTCTAGCTCCGAGTCTGGATTCCAGCAACAGGTGACAGGGCGGGGCGGCTCCGGCCCAGAGAGAACGCTGAATGGGAGAGTTCCCAGGTGTCCTGGGAAACTGGAGCCACGGACATGAGGGGAGGGGGGAGGAGGGGAAGGCTGGACTTAGCATGCTGGGAAATGTAGTCCTGACCTCGGGAGGAGGAGGAAGAAGGGGAGGGAGCAAGAAAGAGAGAGGAAAGGAGAGAAAACAAGAAAAAGGAGAAAGAGGGAGAGGGAGGGAGAGGAAAGGGAGGGGAAGAGAGAAAGAGGGATGGAAGGAGGGAGATAGAGGGAGGGGAAGAGAGGAGAGAGACAGAGAGAGAAAAAAGTGAAAGAGAAAAAGAGAGAGAGACAGAGAGAGACAGAGAGAGACAGAGAGAGAGAGACAGACAGAGAGAGACAGAGAGAGACAGACAGAGAGAGAGAGGCCAGCCAGGTTTCCATGATTTGCGTGGAGTTCTCCACACCTACCCCCCCCCCCAGGCACCAGTGGGGAGACTGACTTTCCCAGGATCAGAGGCCTGGGGCTTCTTCACTTCAGGCTGTCCTGTTCCCAGTTTCCCCGGGGCCCACCTGAGCTTGTGGGATGGGGGACATGGGTTGACCGGCCCTGCAGGGTCCCATCAGCGGCAGCCGTGCGCCTGAGTCACCTTGGATCAGTCCCCTACCTTCCCTAGGCTCGGCAGGATCCGGAGATTACCCCAAAGGCTCTCCCAGGTCCCTCTCCCCTGGTCTAAACTCCTCCTTTAGTTTAGAAGCCAGAGAGGATCCTGCCCCACCACAGCCTGCTCGGCTCCAGCCTCCTGCTGGGATCGTGCCGGGCCCCTCCCCTGCCCGGAGCTGGGAAGGCACAGTTCTGCGGGCCCGGGGCCGGTCGTCCGACCGGACCTGCCAGTTCTGGCTGCCAGAGCCCGACAGAGAGCAGCCGCCCGGACGGAATTCTGAGCAGACCCGGGGCCGGGCAAAGGCGAGGGAACAACCGTGAGCAGCCTCCCGCCCGGCTGGGACTCACCTGTGGGGCCGTGGAAGCATGACCGGGCCCAAGCAGGAGGACCGGGCCACCCGTGCCAGCGCCTCGGCAAAATGGCGGGGTGGGATCCGCAGCGTCCCACGGCCCCGGTGCCCGGGAGGAAGCGGCTCAAAGCGCCACAAACCCGGGGCTTAAGCTTGGGCCTGGGACCCCAGTCCCCCGAGGAATATCTGTGTGACCCGGCGCACGGGCACAAAAACAGGAGCACAGACCACACACTGACTGAGAAAGTCACAACCCTCCATTCCAGGCCTCAGGCTCCATAACTAATATCAGTCTATCAGGTTTGTCTATCTCTTAAAGGCTTTTCTATCATCAATATTTATCTGTCATCTATCTATCCATCCACCCACCCGTCTGTCTGTCCGCCTCTCTATCTATTTGTCTATCCATGTCTGTCTATCTGTCTGTCTGTCTCTATCAGTCTTATCTATTTGTCGGTCTGTCCATCCGTCTGTCTTATTTATTTGTCTGTCTGTCTATCTACGTCTGTCCGTCCGTCTGTCTGTTCATCTGTCCTGTCCGTCCGTCCGTCTGCCTATGGTTCCGTGCAGGGGATCGGGCAACAGGCCTGGAGCCAGAAAACCCAAATTTAAACCAGGTCTCGGCCACTTGCTGTGTGACCTCGGTGAGCCACTTCCCCCTGTTTACCTCAGCTCCTCCTTTGTAACAGGAGGGAATGACAGATCTTTCCTCCGGCAGCAGGTTCTGCCTTTGCCCCCCCCCCCCCCAGCTCTGCCCCCAGTTTCCTTCAAGACCGGTCTGCGCCCCAAGTTCTCCTCTAGGCCCCAGGCCTTTCTTGTTCTCTCTGCACCTGGTTTCTATGCGGTTTCTCCCCCTCAGGCCGTGGGCTCCTGCAGCAGGGCCGGCTCTGCCTTCTCGCAGCCCCAAGGCCGTAGGTCAGTGTCCAAAGCCCCCCAGCCTTGACTGGTGCCCGGGGTCACGGGGCTGGCAGCTCTCAGGGGAGGAGCTGACCTCCCGTCATGCTCTCCGGGCTGCCCACCGTGGCCTGGCCAGAAGCCGGGTCTGGCGCCCAGGCCTTGCCTCCAAGCCCGGCCCCTGGGCCAGCTACCGACCAGTGACTTGCCAGGGGGGGCAGGCCCAGGGCCCAGCGGAGCTCAAGCACCGGCCGCTCTGCAGCAAACGGGCCCAACTGCGCGGCCTTGTCCCAGCACCGCCCCCGCCCAAAGAGGTGGCAGAGGGGGAGACCCTCAGTGTTGGGAGCCATGTGCAGTGACCCCCCCCCAATAACAGCCGGTGTCCCCCTTAACAAACCGTTCTCTGTGAATGTAAGGGAAGGTCCCTGCGCCCGTGCAGCTCCACCCAGAGACAAGAGGCAGGGCCGGGGGCCAGTGCCAGGCCCCTTGTTAGTGCCAGGAGCACTGTGGGGGGCGGGGAGCTCTGAGCCGGCTTCCAGGGGCAGGAGATCTTTGGGGGCAAAGCCCGGCAGGCTTGGCTGGGGCAATGTGGGTCCGCCTCGAGAGCACGCGCCCGGCCGGCAGCGCCTGCGAGGTGCGCCTCAGGCGCAGCGCGTGCAGCACGGCAGTGGGGGATTGCGGGGGCCGTGTGGCAAGCGCGTGCCGCGGAGTCCGCCTCAGGGCCTGTGGGTCAGCGCCTGTGGTCGCCTCGGGCACGCGCCGGTGCAAGCGCGGGCACGTGGGGGGTTGCGGGGGGCGTGTGGGTACAAGCGCGCGCACGCGGGGTCCGCCTCGGGCACGCGCCGGTACAAGCGCGCACACGCGGGGTCCTCCTCGGGGCCTGTGGGTACAAGCACGCGCACGCGGGGTCCGCCTCGGGCACGCGCCGGTGCAAGCGCTCCCGCCGCCGGCGCCGCTTTTCCCGCGCGTGGCCGCGGGGCTTCGGGCGCGTCTTTAGCGGAGCGGAGCGGGCCGGGTGCGCGCCCGGGCCAAGTTCACGGGCCGCGGCGGAGCCGGCAGCTTGGCGGCGGGACTACAAGTTCCAGGGTCCCCAGCGGCGCGTCCCGGGATCCGCAGCCGCTCGCTCCGGCCGGGCCGCGGGCGCTCTCCGAGTCCTCCCGGGTCCGAGCGCGCGCGGGGGCGGGGGCGTCCTCCCGATGCCGGGGGCCAGCCGCGGGGCAGCCGGCGGGGCTCGGGTGCTGGGCGCCGTGCGGGGCCTCTGCGCGCGCCTCGCCGCCCCCCGCCGCCCCCCAGGCACGTGCGGCGGCCTCCGGGCGGCCCCGGGCGCGCGCGCACTGGCGGCGGCTCCCCGGGCGCAGCCCCGCTTGGCGCCGCGCCTCCTCTGCCGGGCACAGGGAGCCGGGCGGGCCGGCGTGCGCACTTGGGCGGCCGCTCCCCCTCTGGCCATGGCGGCCAAGGTGGACCTCAACACCTCCACCGACTGGAAGGAGGCCAAAGGTAAGGGGCCGACCCCCGGACCCGGCAGCCCCTCCCCCCGGAGCTGGGACCCCCCCCCCCCCGGCGGGCCCCGCCTCGGAGCCTGGGCCCCAGCGCTCCCCACGCCCCCTCCCCGCGGGCCGGAGCCGGGGCCGCTTCTCCGCGGGCGGAACTTTGGCCAAGTTTCTTAACCTGTGGCGTCCGCGGCTGCCCCGGTGCCGGCACGTGCGCCTCCCGCCCGGGAGACCCGGGGATGGGGCCGCCGCTTAGCGGGGAGGGGCCGGGCTTGGAGAAGTAGCCCCGGAGCCCCTCGGGACTTCGGGGTTTGTCCGCCTGTAAAAGAGCCGCTGCCAAAGCTCCTTCTCCCTCCGCCGCTCCCGGAACCGAGCGCTTGGTGGTCGCTTTGTCCTGGGGGACTTTGAGGAGGGTGGGCACCTGGGGGGGCGGCGGGTGCCCGTGTGAGAGGGGGGTGAGTGTGTGTTGGGGAGCGCTCTTTTTTGAACCTCTGGACCCAAGACATTGTTTCCCCCCTTGTCCCCTCCCTCAGACTTCTTCCTCCTCCCCTGCCCCCCCCATGGCCGGTGCTCCCTGGCCCTGCCCCCCATGGCCGGTGCTCCCTGGCCCTGCCCCCCCCATGGCCGGTGCTCCCTGGCCCTGCCCCCCCCATGGCCGGTGCTCCCTGGCCCTGCCCCCCCCCATGGCCGGTGCTCCCTGGCCCTGCCCCCCCCCCATGGCCGGTGCTCCCTGGCCCTGTCCCCCTGGCTCTTGATGAGCCTGGCAGGCTGCCTGCGCCCTCCCTCTGCCCTTGGGCACAGATAGGGAGGAGAAGCCGGGGTCGGCTTGTCCCTGGCTGCTCTCCCAGTCCTGGAAGGGAGGCGGGCTGGTGGGCTGGGAAGGCTCTCCGTGTTCGTCTCGCCTCGCGGCCTCCCGGGCATCTCGAGCTGGACGTCCTGTGACTATCTCCAGCTCAAGGCGCTCGGCTCGAGCTCTCCCCAAGCCGCCCCTCTGACCTTTGGCACCGACATCTTCAAGGGCGCCGTCCCCCAGCCCCCTCCGCCGCCACCCCTTCTGTCTCTGGGAGTCCTTCCTGGGGTCCGCCCACCCCCCCCCCCAGCCCACTTCTGGCTCCTTCCCCCTCCTGCCCTCCCCTCGGCCAGGGGCACACACCGGGGAGGCCTGCCCGTGCTCCCGGCCCGTGCTCCCGGCCCGTGCTCCCGGCCCGTGCTCCCAGCCCGTCCTCTCAGCCCGTCCTCCCGGCCCGTCCTCTCAGCCCATCCTCCCGGCCCGTCCTCCCGGCCCGTCCTCTCAGCCCATCCTCCCAGCCCGTCCTCTCAGCCCGTGCTCCCGGCCCGTGCTCCCGGCCCGTGCTCCTGGTCTGTCCTCCCCACCTGCCCTCCCTCCTCCCACCCGGCAGCCCCCTCAGCCCTCTCCTGTTAGAGCGCGGGCTCCTGGAGGGCAGGGGTGGGTTCCCTGCTCGGGGGCCCTCAGTGACGGGCTGTTGGCTGATTGAGCCTCCCTCAGGCTCAGAACGTCGGTCACGTTCCTCGCTGGCCCTCAGAGGGTCCAGATCCAGGATCCTCCGGACGGTGCGAGAGGCTGGGGAGTGTCCGCCCGCAGTTGGCCTGGGAGTTCAGACGTTTACTGCCTGATCTCTGGTTGGACACAAATCCCCTGGGGCCTCAGTTTTGCCATCTGTGAAATAGGTATAATGGGAGTGTCTGCCCCATCTGCAGAGAGGGCAGGGACCTCAAGGAAAGGGAGCAGTGGCCGGTGTTGGCCAAGGTCACACAGCGGGAAGGAGGGGAACGCTGTGTCCTGGGGGAGGGAGGGAGGTCAGGTGTGTAGGGAACCAGGGAAGGCTTCCTGGAGGAGGGGATGCTGGGGCTGGGCCTCCAAGGGGAGGGAGACAGAAAGCTTTCTCGGCTGCTTACGGAACCCTGGCACGGCCATTTGGGCAGGGGCGCCCCCCAGAAATGCCTTGGGGCTGTGGGGGGAGGCTGAGAGAATCAGCCAGAGTGGGGGGGGGGGAAGGACCGCAGCCGGCTTTCCCCAGCCCCCACCTTGCAAAGGAGGGGAGACGGGGCCCAGAGTCCCACAGCACGGACCCGGGACTGCCGCCTTCCGGCCTGGCCTTGCCGGCCTCGCTCCCCAATCTGTGGTCCCAGGAGGGGGTCGCACTTCTGCAGTGTGTCAGAGGGCGCCAAGGGCCTGGGGGGTGGGGGTGGGGAGATGGGAGCCCCTGCTGCTGCCTCAGCTCTGGGGACCTACAGGGCAGCTTCTCCAGAGGGCTCTGGGTCCTGGGGTCATGACCTCCCCCACTCTGCCCCCCTTCTCTCCTTTCCTTCCTCCCTCCCTCCCTTCCTCCTTTCCTCCTTCCTTCCTTCCTTCCTTCCTTCCTTCCTTCCTTCCTTCCTTCCTTCCTTCCTTCCTTCCTTCCTTCCTCCCTCCCTCCCTCCCTCCCTCCCTCCTTCTTTCCTTCTCCTCTCTTCTCTGTCTTCCTGTGTGTCTCTCTTTCCCTCTCTTTATGTCTGTCTCTTGGTCTCTTCATTTCTTTCTCCCTCTCACCCTCCTCTCTCTGTCTCTTTCTGTCCCTGTCTCTTTCTGCCTTTGTTTGTCTCTGTGTTTGTCTGTCTTCTGTCTCAGTGTGTCTCCCTTTCTCTCTCTGTCTCTGTCTTTGTCTCTCTGTGTTTGGCTTTCTGCCTCTGTCTCTCTCTTTCTCTTTTCTGTGTATTTCTGTGTCTCTGTGTCTCCCTTTTTCTGTCTCTGTCTCTCTCTTTCTCTTTCTGTGTATTTCTGTGTCTCTGTGTCTCCCTTTTTCTGTCTCTGTCTCTCTCTGTCTCCCTCCCTCCTTCCTCTTTCTCTCTCCATCTCTCTCTCTGTCTCTGTTTCTCTGTCTGTCTCTGTATACATTTATCTGTCTCTCTCTCTCTCTCCGTCTCTGTCTCTCTCTCTCCGTCTCTGTCTCTTCTTTTCTTCCTCCCTCTCTCCCTCCCTCCTTCCTCTTTGTCTCTGTCTCTGTCTCTTCCTCCCTCCCTCCCTTCTTCCCTCCCCCACGGTTATTTCCGTAAGCAGACCAGGCACCTGTCACTCTGAGTATTCTCTTGCAGAGCCTGCAGATGGAACCAGGCAGGTGCTGGGGCCTTTGGCCCAGGGAACACTGGGGGCCTTTGGTTTCCCAGAACTTTGGGCAGGGTGTGGGCTGCCCCGCCTCCTTTCCTGTCTTCTCTGTCCTGTTTTTGTCCTTGTGTTCAGCTTGCATTTGGGACATAATAATAACACATATAATAATAACTGATGATTGCAGAGCACTCGGCACAGCGTCCGGCACGTAACAAGTGCCGTAAAACCCTGGCTGTTATTAGTTATATTTAAAAAGCGCCTTAGGTTTACATTCTGCTATTTACACCGCACCGAATCTCATTTTGTTCCATCTGTATAAAAACCCTGAGGAGGAAATGGAGGCAAACGGGGTTAAGTGACTTGTCCAGGGGTGCACAGCTAGGAAGTGACCATCTCGCTCTGGAGCTGGTGGGAGCCATCTGGCTTATACTTTTCATGTTACAGATGAGTAAATCAAGGCCTGCGGGGCTTAGGTGAGGGATTTGAGCTGAAACCCCTGAAGTTCAGGCAGAACAAGGGGTACCTTTTATTTTTGTATTTTGTATTTTTTTGTTTTGGAGGAATTTGAGTTCTTTCTTTCTTTCTTTCTTTTTAAATGTTATTTGTTTTCTTTTCTTTGTAGTATTTTTTTATAGAATTTTTACAGTATTTTATTTTTCCAATACACAGAAAGATAGTTTTCCTTTTTTAAACCTTGTACAAGTTCACCTTTGGAAAACCTTGGCGTTTCAAATGTTCCCCCTCCCCAAGACGGCAAGCAGGCTGAAATAGCTTAAACTCGTGCCCTTCTTCTAAACACGTTTCCCTATTTGTCACATCGGAAAAATCAGATCGACGGGGAAAGAACACGAGACAGAAAAAGCCTAGAAAACAACAAAAAGTGCAATTGCCTGCTCTGGTCCCCGTTCGGTCTCCGTAGGTCTCTCTCTGAGTGTGGACGGTTCCTCCATCCCAAGTCTGGAAGTGCCCATTGCACAGAGGAGCCTCACCCACCAGAACTGAGCATCGTAGAGTGAGATTATACTTTTGCTAGTTATTAAAGATTTTATTCATTATTATTTAAATTCCATTCATTAATATAGACTATATTGAAATATATTTATGTAAATAAGTGTACAAATAAATATATATTTAGATATACATTTTAATATGTCATATATATAAACTTAAATATTATTTAAATAAACACATTATTTAATGCATTAATTATGCTCCTCGTTCAATGACCCTCCGGTTTTTATGGCTCACACTCAATTCTGTTTAAGTTCTCAGAGTCTCTCTTATGGTCACATCCAGCGCCCTCATTGACCGGGTTCCCCAATTCTCAGAGGGTCCCTCCTCCTCCCCAGCACGACACCCATGCTGCAGGCCTCCATGGTCTAGGGGGCCGGCCCTCCCAACTACACTTCCGGCAGAGTTATCTCCTTGCAGGACAGGAAACGTTCGCTCCCTCTCGGCACCGAGAGTCATCAAGGCGCTCCCCACTCTGGGGACCTCCAGGTTCCCCCGGGCCACCTATTGGCCTGGGCGGGCAGGCTCCTGGCGCCTGGAATCCCTTGGGAATCGGAGTTTTCCAGGCCCAGCCTGAAGGCGGGAGGGAGGCCAAATAGGGAATTGAGAGGCAAGGAACCCAGAGGATGGGAAGAAACAGGGGAAAGGGCGAAGGAAACAGGGCAAAGGAAATGGGGGCAAAGGAAACAGGGATGAAGGAAACAGGGGCAAAGGAAACAAGGGCGACCACTCCCAGGATTGGGGTGAGGGTGGAAGGGGAGAGCACAGGGCGCCCACCAACTCTGGGGGCTATTATCATACCCATTTTATGGATGAGGAAACCGAGGCACAAAAACCTCAGCAAGAGTGTCCAGAGTCAACGCTCATAAGGAGGAAGCGTTTGGACTCCTGGTGAGAACAGGCCCGGGCCCACGGGCAGGCGGATCGCTTCTCCCAAGATGCTGCGAGAAAGCAGCCACCGCTGCTGCCTCCTCTCCCCTCCCGCGAGCACTTCTTAAAACAGACCATTTAACCCGAGCTTTTATGGTCCCGGCTGTGCTGGCCCCCCCCGCCCGGCCCGAGGGCCGCACTCACTCCCGGCAGCTGGGAAGCCCCTTTCGAGGTCAGGCGCGCTCATCACGATTTATGGTGAACATCTTTTTATACACCTGCTCCGTCAGCTGTGAAATACCCATTCTCTCAAGATAGAAAGCAAGGATGTCTGTGTTAGGGCTTTTACGAGGGCTCGTCGAGCTGCCCTCCGCGGCCGGAGGGAAGTGGGGCAATGGGGCCCTTTGTGTCCAGAGAGGGGGCACGGGGACCTTTACAACCAGAGAGGGGGAGCACAGGGCCCCCCGTGGCTAGAAATGGGGGGTCATGGGGCCCTCTGTGGCCGGGGGGGGGCACAGGGCTCTCCTTGCCCGTGGCTCTCTGCCCTGGGGGCTGAGGCTTTGGGCCTTGGGGGTCCCCAAGGAGAAAGGAGCCTGCCTGGCCAAGGAGCGTCCTCCTAGCTGTTTTCTTTCTCCATGAAATCAGGGACCGTCAGAGCTGGGGCCCCAGAGACCGTCCAGTCCATCTACTGTAGAGATGGAGAAGCCAAGGATCCCGGGGAGGGGCAGGTGACTGCCCCATGTTGTCCCAGCTTCAGACCTCGCAGGCCCCAAGTCACCTTGGGAGGAGAGGGGGCCGTTGACTGCCCAGCTTGCGCCCTCCCTTGGGGCAGTTCTGTGGGGAGGACCGCGGGGTTTCGAAGGCCGGACCAGCAGAGGGCCGGCCCTGTCCAAGGAAAGTGGTGGCTGAGGTCGTGCGGCCCTTGGAACAGTGTGAAGTCACCCCTGATGGTCTTGAACCCGGGTAGTGGCTGTTAATCTGCTCCCGTGGTCTCCCTTCAGAGGTGGAGGGAGGAGCCTGAAGACTTTGCAGTGGTCACTCAGAGTGGGATTTGAGTCCAGGTCCGACTCCATATCCGCTTGGTGCTCCATTCAGATCTCGATACTCCCTCTGGCCTTCCCTTCTGCCCTGCAGCCGCCTCCCCCTCGGCCAGCATGGGGGCTCTGGTCTGTTCAGGGGTCAGTGCTCTTTTCTTCATCCCTCCTCCCTGGGGGATGCCCCACTGCTTCTGCTGGGTCAGGAGACCCCCCCCCCCCGTTCTCTCCCCAATTCCACCCTCCAGCCCTGCGGGACCTTAGGCCAGCTCCTCCCTTTCTCTCTCATTTCTGAGACCCCCGGTCCCCTGTGAGATTCTGCCCCTCTGTGCCAGCACTGTGGCTTACTGGGTCAGGACTGCAGCCGGGCCCCCTCCACTGGGCTCGAGGGGGAGAGGAAAGGGGCAGAGGGTGGGGGTCTGTGGGAAGTGTTTGTAGCTTTGGGTCTTTTTTAGAAATCTCCCTTCATGGGGGGGGGGGGCTGTCATCACAGACTCATGGAACTGATAGGACCTTAGAGATGGGTGGCTACAGATGGGGAAACTGAGGCCCAGGAAAACTGAGCTGCCACGAGGATGTCTCTTCTCCAGTGCAGATCAGTACCTTCTCTGGGGCTTTAGACCCTAAAGTAAGGGTCTTTGTCTTTACTAGAGGCCGTGAAAGAGCAGCACGCTAGATTTGGAAACGGGAAAACCTGAGTTCTCATCCTGCTTCTTAGCTCCCTCCTGTGGGTGACCCCCAGTGAGTCACAAGCAAATTTCTTGTTCATCTTGAATTAAAATCCAAAATAAGAAAGAAAAAGGAGGAAAAGTATATGTGCAGAGTGGGACACGAGAGGACTGAGAGTAATTTTATGAAAGAATAAATTTCCATTCCAGGAAAACACAATAAGTGCCACATGGTGTTTCCCAAGTCGCCCAGATTTTCTTTCCGTAGGTTTTCTTTTGCTCTTTGCTGTGCACTTTTTACTTGACTCTTTCCTGTTGCTCCCTCCTCCCTAAGAAGGCCATTACTGTGCTCCTTTTATATCTGTCTCTGTATGTACGTGTGCGTGTGTGTAAGCCCAGATCGCTATAAACATACTCGTATCCACTCATATCTGTCTCTGTGTGAATGTGCGTGTATATATGTGTGTTCTAATACGTGCAGATCTACAGATATAATAAACATGCTCATGTTCACATACGCTTATATCTGTCTCTATGTCCATATGTATACATTCACACATATATATGCACAGATATCAATAAACATGCTCATATATTCACAAACACTCATCTCTATATATCTGTACTTATATATTTTTATACCTGCCCATGTACAGATCTATAAGCGTGCTCATATGCACTCATATCTGTCTCTGTGAATGAACACGTGTATCTATGCATGTATTTATGCACATGCACAGATATTTACAGACTCGCCTCTGTACGCACATGTCTCTATGCATGTTGGCGGGTATATATGTATATTTTAACACATACAGATCTACAGATATCAAGAAACATTCATATATATTCATATGCGCTCATCTATAGCTGTACGTGGATCTATATTTATACCTACACATGCACAGATATCTAGAAACATACTCATACGTTCATAGACACTTATAATCTGTCTCTGAATGTATGTATGTACGTGTGTGTGTGTGCATTTCTATGTGCATGTACATTGATAGATGCTCATCTATATCTGTACATATATATTTTTATAGACACACATATATGTCAATAAACAGGCTCATATATTCCTATACATTTATATCAGTCTCTGTCTGTATGTACGTGTGTGCATATCTATGTATTTATACATATACATGCACAGATATTTACAAACACACTCCTCTATATTCATCTACACTGATATCTCTTTGCATGTCTGTGTGTATATATGTATTTTTAATACGTGTGTATGTACACACATCAATACACACTCATATACATTCATCTATATTTGTACATGTGTATGTATTTATACACACACATGTAGAGATATCAATAACACACATATTCATATATATTTCTATCAGTCTCTGTATGTACGTATGTGTGTATATCTATGTATTTATACATACACGTGCACAGATATTTACAAACACTCCTCTGAATTCATCTACACTGATATCTCTTTGCATGTCTGCGTGTATATATGTATTTTTAATACATGCATGTGCACACATCAATAAACATATATATCCATATACATGCATCTCTATCTGTACATGTGGATGTATAAATGTATGTATGTATTTACACACACATGTGCAGATATCAATAACACATATTCATATATATTTCTATCAGTCTCTGTATGTACGTATGTGTGTATATCTATGTATTTATACATACACGTGCACAGATATTCACACTCCTCTGAATTCACGTGCACTTATACCTGTTTTTGTTTGCCTGGATATATGCATATTTAATACATGCATGTGTACAGATGTCAAATAACATGCTCGTGTGTATCCATAGACACTCATCTATATCTGTATATCTGTATGTGTGTATATATAGACACATGCATGTATAGATATCAATGAACATGCTCATGTGTTCGTATACACTTATATCTGTCTCTGTATACTTGTTATATCTATGTATTTAGACACACACACACACAGATCCTCACACACACACTCCTCTGTATTCGCATGCACGTATATCTTCGCGTGTGTTTGCGTGTACATGTGTATGTTTTAATGCACACGTGTGTGTAGAGATCACTAAACCCACTCACATACATTCACACGCGTGTACGTAAGACCAGGCCCTGCTTGTTTCCCCCTTTTCTCTCTCTGAGCACGGACGGCCTCTCCCTTTGTCAGTTCGAGTCTTTCCCTGGGTTTGAAGATGGACCGGCTCCGCGTTTCCCAGCGAGATTCCAACCCCATCGCGGCCCCGAGAGCGGGACGTGATTCCCCCGGTCTCCGGGTTCTGCCCGTTCTCGGCCACACGGATTTTGTTGTCGCAAGAAAACTCTCCTCTCAAAAACCGCAGTTTCCCCGTTTCGGACCCAGCGCGGCTGCCCCGCGTGAGGCGCTTTCAGGCCGGACCCCGCGAGTCTCTGTCCTGGCGTTTCCTCTCCCGGTTTCCTCGGAACTTCCGGCCTCCTTCTCTTCCAGACGACCTTCGTTACTGTTTTCTCACTCAGTAAGATCATTTTTTAGCCATTTAACCGGTTTTTCAGACATAGATGAGGCAAAACTGTCATCTTTAAGTTGCGCAGGTGACTTCTCGGTCTCGGTTTCCTCACCTGTAAAAGGAATCCGGCCCCGTCTCACAGGGGTGAGGTGTCTACGCGCCTTAAAGCAGTATGTTTTTATTTAAACTACGCGATGTATTACATAAATACGGGCCATTATTGTGACGAAGGAGAACGACTATATTCAGAGCAGCCGCTAGTGTGGAGTCTGGGGCTCCTGGGGTAAAGCCCAGCTTTACCTCGCTGTGTGACCCTGGCCCCGTCCCTGTACTCTGATTGCCGGAGGAGGGCGTGGCCGAGGGACCCCACACGGGCCTGACTGAGAAAACCCCCGAGTGATGGTTATGTTTATTATTAGGGCGGGACTGCGGCCTTGCTTCTATAACTCTTCTGACGCCGGTTCTGGTAACCGCCCTGTTACCCTTATGCTGAGGGACCCGCTGACCGCCCAGGGGCCCGGACACGGCCCGGCCTCAGAGAACGGCCCGGGGTCCCTCGGCCCCATGCTCAGAGGCAGGCCCGGGGTCCCTCGGCCCCATGCTCAGAGGCAGGCCCGGCCCCCGGCCCCAATCCTGGCCCGGCTCCCGAGCCCTCTGAGAGGGACCCCCTGACCGCCGAGGGGCCCGGACACGGCCCGGCCTCACAGGAGGGTCCCTCGGCCCGAGGCTCAGAGGCAGGCCCTGCCCCTGACCCCGCTCCCGGCCCGGCCCCTGGGCCTCCGCGCCGCTGCTTGGGAGAAAGCCCTTGGGAACCGGCAGACAGAGGGGTCTCCCGCCGGCACTGAGGCCGTGTTTGCATTACCTGCCGTGGGTGCCGGGAAGAGTGAAGAGTCCTGAGCGGGAGGTGGGATGGGGGCCCACGGAGCCTCTGAAGCCGGGCCAGACCCGGAGCACCCCCCCCGGGGAGGGGAGAGCGCAGGGGGGGCAGTTGGGGGCTCTGAGGGCCCAGCCAGCCCCCCTTCCCTTACCCCCATTTAAGTGTGGGACGTGGGGCCGCTGCCCGAGGGCTTGCTGGACGCTTACCCCAATTGAGCCGTTTCTTGTCCCGTTCTCGACGTTCCTTTGGGCAGATTTGGGGCTCCGGGCTTTTCTCGGTCCCGGCCGTGTCCCTCCCCAGGCCGATGGTGGGGGGGGGGGGGCGTCCTGCTGGGCCAGAAGAATCAGAGGGAAAAGGAGAAGCCCCAGAAAGCTGGGACCGAACTCAGAAAACCGGGGGCCGGCTCGGGCCTGGGGGGCTCCAGGCTTTCCCTCCGACCTTGGTCTTTGCCTCAGTTTCCCTGCCTGTGAAACAGGAGCGCCCCCTCCCCCCCTGCACTCTCCTCTGCAGCTCTATCTCACTTTTGTTTAATTGTCTAACAAGGAGGGACCTCCTCAGGCCCAGGGCGGATGCGGGCCCCACAACGGCCTCTAGGTGGTGCCATTGAGCCGCCTTCTTGGCCGCCTCTGCCCACCTGCTGAGCTGAGGGCCCGGTGCCATTTTCTAGAATCCCAGAATGAAGGCCTTCGGAGCTTCCCGGGCCCTCCCTGTGCCCCCACCCCCCAAGCCTGGCCCACCCTGTGTCCCCCCCAGTCCACCCCGGCCCTCCCTGCCAGGAGTCGTCTCCCCCTTGGGCAGCGCGTCCGGATGAGCCGTGGGTGGCCAGAAATGGCAGAGAATCCCCTTGGGAGAGGGCCGGGGGTTGCCTGGGACGCTCCGTCTAGAGCCAGGAGCCCAGGGGCCGGTCCCCCCATTTCACAGACAGGGAGACTGAGGCACGTCCAGTTTCCGGGGGAAGAAAGGCCGTCTGGGCGTGGGCGAGGGAGGGGGAGGAGCAGAGGGGCGTCAGACCCCTGCCCTGTCAGGGACAGTCTCTCTGAGGGGCGTCTCCTCCCTCCCTGGCTCGGGGGTCGGACTGAGGGAGGAGCTTCCCGGGTGGGGGTCCGTTCTGTGCCTCAGTTTCCTCATCTGTGCAGTGGGAACAACGAGGGCCCCTGTGCCCAGAGTGGTTGGGACGGGCCTGAAGCCCCTAATTCTCTCTCCCGCAGCTTTCCTGAAGGGCCTGAGTGACAAGCAGAGGGAGGAGCATTATTTCTGCCGAGACTTTATCAAGCTGAAGAAGATCCCCACCTGGAAGGACGTGGGGAAAGGTAGGAGGACCCCGGGGGGCCGCAGCTCGGGGGTCCCTGGCCTTGGGGGGTCCCTGGCCTTGGGGGCACAGCTCGGGGGTCCTGGGGAGGCTCGGGGGTCCTTGGCCCCAGGGGGGCACAGCTCGGGGGTCCCTGGCCTTGGGGATCCTTGGCCCCAGGGGGGCACAGCTCGGGGGTCCTGGGGAGGCTCGGGGGTCCCTGGCCTTGGGGGGTCCCTGGCCTTGGGGGCACAGCTCGGGGGTCCCGGGGACTGTGACTCGGTGCCCCCTCCCCCCACCGCCTCGATGTCCCCGCCGGACACCGGGCACTCCTTCAACCAGAGGAGCTTGTGTTTACTTTCAATGAGCATCACTAACGATGACAGAGTAAGAACATTCACAACCAGCGCTGTCACCGCTCCCCCTCCCGCTCTGCGGCCGCCTTGGCGCTGGGTCACCGGGAGGGGCAGGGGCACCCCCGGGGCACGGCCCGAGCCCCCGGCCAAGGCTCCCGTCACCCTTTCAGGGGCGGCCAGTAAGGAGGAGGAGCCGCAGTACAGGAAGGACAAGGCCCTGAATGACAAAATCTCGCTCTTCCGGGGCGACATCACCAAGCTGGAGGTGGACGCCATCGTGAACGCGGGTGAGTGCCGGCCTCGTTTCGGGCCCGGGCCCGGGTCAGGGGCGCGTGTGGGGCGTCGTGTGAGAAGCGGGGCCGGCGGCTCCTGCCCGGGGCCTCCCCGGGCACCCTCCGGTTCCGAGCCCGCCTCTGTGGGCCCTCGCCCGGTGCCCCTGCTCAGAGCCCGCGCGTGGCTGGGGCCGGTTGTCGGGGGTCGGCCGGGCGCCGGCAGGGGCGGGCGTGGGCGCGGGGCAGCAGCAGAGGGGCCTGTGGGGGAGGGGGCAGGGGGCGCCCGTGCGGGCCCAGAGGGACAGAGAAGGAGCCGGGCAGCCGGGCATCCCGGTGTGCCCGGGGGGGGCTGTTGCGTCTCCGGCTTCCTGGTCTCTCTGCCCGTCCCTCCAGCTCCGAGCTAATGAGACCTGGCTCCTGTGGCAGGGAGGCCGAGCCAGGGAGCGGCTCCGGGAGGCCCAGGGGCAGCTTCTCCCGTGGGCCGGGGGCCGAGCTTTGGTCGGGGGCGGGGGAAAGCCGGGGCCCACTGATTGGCAGGGGCCTGTGAGGCCTCCGGGAGGGGCAAGCAGGCTGGCAGCGCCCTGTGCCGGGGCCATCAGAAGAGCCCCGTTTGGGGGGCACCTCAGCAGTCATTTCCGGTGCCAGGGGCTGTCTGGGCTGGGGCTGGGGGCAGCAGGGCTGAGCCGGCCAGGCCCCCGGCCCGGTGACGGATGTCTCCTGGGCACCTTCCCTGTGCCGGGCGCGGCCGGACGCTGCCCCTTTGCCTGTTGGCAGGCTCCGTGCTCGCCTCAGTTTGCCCCCCAAGAAACGAGGGCTCAGGGGCCCCCCAGCTCTGAGTCTCTGGCTCCCCACAGGCATTTCCAGCCGCTTGGCTCGTTCCTCTCTTAGTCTCCCTCCTGCCCAGCCGGGCGAGCCCTCGGGCTCACACATCTCCGGGGACTGGGGGTCGGGTCGCCGAGGGCTCCTCTCTGGGAGGCGGCTGAGCCCTGGGGGGGGGGGGCGGGGGCCCCGGGGGGGGGGGGGGGGGTCTTCCCGGCCTGCAGGTTCAGCCCCTCGCCGGCCTCCCACCAGGGGGCGCCCGCGGGGCGTAGTTGGCGGCCCCATTAACTCCCGAGCCCAATAAATCGGCCGGTTTATTAGCCAAGTAAAAGTCGGGGGTAACGAGGCCGGGCCGTAAATCTCACTCTGCCTCATGAAGCCCATATGGGCCCAGCAGCTGCAGCAGGAGCCGCGCGCCGTGAAGTCCCCGTGGCCTCGGGGGCCCTTGGGAGCCACGGATAATCGGGCTCCCACGGTCACGGACTGAACCGGGGGGAGGAGCAGAAACCGGGAGGGGCCGGCACGCAGTCAGGCCGCCCGCAGGAGGGCCCGAGCCCCAGAGAGCCCCCCGCCCCCCAAGTCCTCCGCCTGCTGCTCCCCCTGCTGCGGGTCAGTCCTGAGGATGGGGGAGGAAGGGGGCACAGGGAGGAAGACCCAGGGAATGGTGGGAAATGGTCGCTTCCTTGTATGTTACCTGGGCCTCTGATGCAGCAGGTGCCACGCCAGACCCGACCCCTCCCCCCAGGTAGGGCCCGCCCCCCCCGGCACCCCCCCCCCCCCCCCCCCCCCCCCCAGTGCCTTCCCGCCCTCCACCACGTTTCCGAGGCTCCCACAGACAGGAGGAGGACGTAGAAATCGGCAAGGACGACACTGACAGGCCGCTGGGAAGGCCCGGCCAAGGCGGTTCTCCCCAGGGGCCAGAACGGGGCCCTTGTCCCGGGCCCGGCCTTCGGTGCCCCTCGCGGCCCACGAGCGCGTCCTCCTGGGTCCTCCCCGGTCTGAGAGGCCCCCGCAGCCTCTCTGAGCTCTTACGCTCCGGGTCCTTCTGCAGCTGGCCCAGCCGCATCCCCCTCCCTCCCCTCCACGCTGCGCCCCTCAGGGTGCTCCGCCCTTCTGGGGGGGCAGCCGAGTGTCCTGGGCATGAGTGGGGAGGGCTGGAGATGGGGGCCTCTCCCCCCTGCCCTTCACCCGCCGGCGGGGGCCCATCCGAGCCCTCTGCCTCCCCTCCCTCGGTGGCAATGCCTGGGTGTGTCCCCGGCCCCGGGGGTTTTCTCGCCTGTGACCGAGCATGGGGGGCTTTGCCCTCAGAAGGTGGCTCAGCCTCTATGAGCACTCAGAGCGCCTCCTGTGGGCCAAGTGCGGCCCTCAGAGAAGTGCTAGGAAAATTCCCATTTTACAGCTGGCAAATGGAGGCTGGGGGCCTGGAGCCGGAAGCACGGGTGTGGAGATCACCGGACGCAGGATGGGGACCCTGGCGAGTTTCTGGGGGTGGAGACCCTCTCCTCCTGTTGCCCCTCCCCCTCCTCGCTCCAGAAGGCTGGGGTCTCCCCAAGGAATCCGGCCCCGCCACGACGGTCTGAGCATTGTGGGCTCCCACCGTCTGTGCTGGCCGTGCTCACGACCGCTGGGGCGGGCACCCTGCGTCTTAATTAAATTAAGCGGCCGAGCTGACCGGCTGGGAGAGGGAGGATGCTCGGACCCTGGGCCGGCCCTGCCCTCGTCCGGCCGCCCTCCGGGCCCGCAGCAGGCAGAGGGAAGGGAGGCTCGGGGCCCGGGCTCCAAAGCCGTTTCACCTTCATCTTCCCGAGCCGGTTCTGTGTGATCCGAGAGCCTCAGCTCGGCCCCGAGGGAGCTTTGGCTCGGCCTTTTGGGGAGCCTTGGCTGGGCCCCCTGCGGAGCTTTGGCTCGGCCCCCCAGGTCCTTGATTCGGCCCCGGGGGGCTTTTAGAAGGGTCACTGAACGGGGGCCCGCGGCAGAGAAACGCTCTTGGACGTCATCCCCCAAACCAAAGCCTCTCATTCCCCGCCTTTGCTGCTTCTCAGGCCGGGAGCCTGAACCAGGGCCGGGGAGAAGGCGGAGCAATCAGCCTCCTGGGGAGGGCCTCCTTCTCCTGCACGGTGGGGACATCTGCAGCTGTCACGCCTGAGGGGGGGTCACAGATCGGGGGGGAGCTGGCAGCCCTGCTTGTTGTGACGGGGGTGGTGAGAGCAGGGGCAGGGAGGGGGAGGCGGCTGAGCCCGCTGCGAGCTGCTCTGCTCTAAGCTGTCCCCGTAAATCGTTTTAGCCGTCGCTCCCGATTTGAATTTGTTTTCTGATGCTTGCCACTAACAAGGCCAGCAAACATCTTTCTGTCCGCTCCCCCCGAGCAGGGCGGGGAGGATGGGCCATCTGGGAGCTCCTGGCTGAGTGTGGCGGGAGGATGGGGCTTCTGGGAGCTCCCCCAAGCAAGGCTGGGAGGATGGAGGGTCTGGGAGCTCCCCCTGAGTGTGGCTGGGAGGATGGGGGGGGGTCTGGGACCTCCTGCTTGGGCTCAGCTGAGAGAATGGGGGGTCCAGGCTCAGCAGGAGCTTGGGAGGCAGAGTTAGCAGAGCCGGAGTGCTGGTGAGAGGTGGCGTCCTGGCCTCCGGCGGGGAAAGCAAGAAAAAGCCCCCGGTCCAGGCCGCAGCGTGGCTAACGCTCTGAGTGCTCTCGCTCTTCCTGGAGGACAAGGATACACACGCACATGCGCGTGTGTGTGTGTGTGTGTGTGTGTGTGTGTGTGTGAGTGTGTGAATGTGTGTAGTTGTGAGCCTTGGTGGATTTCCATCTGGATTTCCATCTGTGCTGTTGGAGGGCACAGTCACATCAATGAGCTCCCCGATCCGTAACAGTCTTGGAGTACGGCTGTGAAGGGAAGGAGGGAGCGGGGAGGGAAGGAGTGGAGACAGAGACAGAGACAGAGACAGAACGAGACATACTTGCATACGCAGAGAAACCGAGGTAGACAGAGGGAGGAGGGAAGGAGGAGGAGGGAAGGAGAGTCCGTTTCTTTACCCTTGCCTCTTGGTCCTGGAATTTTTGGCCCCTGGGTGACAGGCGCCCCCCTCACCAAAGACCCGCTCGTGTGCACGAGGACAAGGGAGGGAGCAGAGCGTGGGCGATGGGCCCCGTTTCCCGTTGCTGAGTTGGCAGGGGAAGGCTGAGGGACAGGGCGGCAGGAAGTTCTGACTCTGGGCCCGGTGAGGCCGGAAGGGCCCTTGGGCTCCGGGGCTTTGGCTGCCATGCTTGCCTCCCCAAGGTAGTCGGGATGAGTTTTGGCGCGTGCGTCACAGCCGGCCATGGGCCACGAGTGAACGAGTGTGAGCCTCCCCTCGCACAGGTGGCCTTGCCCTGAGGGAGGCGGGTCCTGTGGCAGAGGGGACCAGCTTGGTGCCAGAAGACTCAGACGTGGCTTTGAGTCCTATTTTATTGCCTGGCTGCATGATCTTGGGCAAGTCCCACCTGCGTCTCCTCTGACATCAGCGTGATCCTTCAGGTCCTGCTCCTGCTTTCTTCCCTCCTTTCTCAGTCGATCAATTAGGAATTTACTTACTCTGCCACATTTCAGACGCTGCGCCAGGTGCTGGGATATAATGGTAAAAACCAAACTCTCTGCCTTCAAGGGGCCATTTTCCTATCGAAAACTACGACCGTCCTTTAAAGGGGGGCTCCTTGCCCTTTCTTTTTTAATGGCATTTTGTTTCCCAGCTTTCAGCGCTGCTGCCATTTCTTCCAGGAAGCCTGTCGCGTTGCTAACAGCAGAAATTTCCCAGAGTGCTTTTTCTGCGCCTCTCTAATGGGCTTCCACACTTTACGGGTTCCATTAGCTCATTAATTCGGGGCAACACTAAATGTTTAATAAGGATCTACCGTAGGTTAGGTCACGCACCAGGCTCTAGAGTCACAAAAACAAAAGGCGAGCCGCTCCTTCCCGGCTGGGGCCGGACCCTGGGCCTGAGGGGGTGAAGAGGGGACCCGCGGAGGCGAGAGCCCGGGCCCTGGCGCCATGTTGGGTGGGGGGTGGGGGAGCGGAGTCGGGCTGGCCCCCGGTCGGGAGGGTGAGGGGAGAGGGGAACGCGTTCCGTCCTGGGCGCGCCCGGTTTGCCATGTCCACGGGATGCCCATTTGCAGATGTCATCAAGGCCGTGCGAGATGGGAGATTGATCTGGTCAGGTCTGGATAAGTAGATTTGAGAATCAGCAGCAGAGAGATCGTAATTAAATCCCTGGGAGCTGATGAGATCACCCAGTGAAATAATGGGGGGAGGGAAGGAGAAGGGCGGGACAGAGCCCTGCGGGCCTCTGGGTCCCCTCCCATCTATGGAGCGCCTACTGTGTGCCTCATCTCATCTGAGCCTCACCATGTCCCTGAAGGGAAACTGAGGCAAACAGTGACGTGGCTGGCCCAGGGTCACTGCGCTGAGCCTCAGTTTCTCAATCTGAAAAGTGGGGATGATCATGCTTGTGGTCCTCTCTTCCTAAGGTCCAACAGGCTGGCGTCTGCAGAGAGCTTTGCCCGCCCCCTGCTCCGGCGCTCTTGCCGCGTGGTTCCTACTGCGAGGATTGGCTTGGCAGGGGATGGAGATTTGGGAGCCCTCCCCTCGCTCCTGGGCGGGCAGGGGTGACATCAGCCTCCCCTCCCTGGGCCTGTAATTCAAGATGAAACAGCCTCGTTCACCCATTCCGGGCAGGGCGAGGCTGGGCCGTGTCTGGCTTTGCTGCCTTTCTGAAGGGGGGGGTACCTGAGGGGGGTATGCCCGGGGGACCGGGAGGGCAGAGGAGGCTGGGGAAGGAACCACGGCCTGCCTGGCTGCAGACCGTGCTCGGAGGCGGCTGCAGGGCTCTTGCTTCACCTGCCGGGTTTTAGCCCTCCCCGAGGGGCCGGGCCCCTCCCCAGGAACGTCAGAGTCCGCATCCCTGTCCCCGTCTGTCCTTCCATCCTGCCGTCCCCATTTCTCTCTCCATCCATCCTGCCATCCCCCCTTCTCCCCTCTTCTTTTCCTCTCTCTTTAGCTTTCTCCACCCATCCCCTTCCTCTTGGCGGCCTTCGTTTGCCATGACGGGCCAGGCTTTACCGCTGGTGACCGAGTTGGGGCAGCCTTGAGTAATTATCAGGGAGAGAGGCTGCAGCTGCTGGGCAGGAGGCTTTCAGGCCGTGGCTCCAAGAGCGAGCACGGGAGGGCGAAGGGCCTTGTGGGGCAGTGCTTAGAGTCGTGGAGGCCCGGCTCGGACCCTGCCTCAGACGCTTCCTGGCTCGGTGGCTCTGGGCAGGTCACCCCACCTCGTCTGCCTCAGTTTCCTCATCTGTAAAATGAGCAGGAGAAGGGAATGGCCGGCCTCTCCCGTGTCCCTGCCAAGAAAAGCCCACTGGGGTCACAGGTGTGACTAAAGTACATTTATCTGTCAGTGAGCACTTATTAAGTCCCTGCTGTATGTCAGGCCTGGGCTGGGGGACATAGAGGAAGGCAGAACTCGCTACCTGCCCCCAGAGAGCTCCCAGCCCCACACGGGAGGTCGCTGCTGACATCCTCAGAGAGGGTCCCCAGAGACTTGGGGCCTCGGTCCCCAAAACAGCCAAGGCTACAGCCCAAGAGGGGTCCCTGCCGTCCAGGAGCTTCCATTCTGTCAATTGCCCAACAAGCCTTAACTCCGGCGGCGTGCCCGGCGGGCAGGAGCAGAAGCGGGCCAGGCACAACCAGGATCTGTGCCCGGGGGATGGGCAAGGGGCGTTTCCTCGGCAACAGAAAGGCCCAAGGATGGGGGGCTTTGGGCCAGGGGAGTTAGTGCTGAGGAAGTGGTCCCCCCTTTTGTCATCTGAAAGGCCCCTCAACCCTGGGGATGGGGGGGTGCTGCCAGTAGGAGCTTCTAGAGAACTTCTCTTCCTCCTTTTTCTCTTCTCCCCTTTCCTCCTTTTCTCTTCTTCTTTCTCTTCCTCCTTTTCTCTTCCTCTTCTTCCTCCTCTTTTTTCCTCTCCTCCTTTTCTTCTTCTTCTTCCTCTTTTCTTCCTCCTTTCTCCTCCTCCTCTCTTTCTCTTCTTCCTCCTCCTTTCTTCTCCTCCTCTCTCTTCTTCCTCCTCTTCCCCCCTCCTCCTCTTCCTCCTCCTTCCTCCTCTTCCTCTCTTCCTTCTCTTCCTCCTCTCTTCTTTTTCCTACTCTCTTCCTCTTCTTCCTCCTCCTCTTCCTCTTCCTCCTCTTCCTCCTGCTCCTCCTCCTCCTAACAGTGCACCAGGGAGAGGCCCTGGGGGGATCACAGTGGGAGGGGAGGAAGGAGGCCCAGGGACCTGGGGGGGGGTGGCCACTGGGATTGTTATAGCAGCTGCATCTTCTTCAGAGTAAGCGGATCCAGGGCTAATTAATCCTCTTGACACCCTGAGCTGGAGCCAGGTCTCATTATCCTGCTAATCAGGAGGGAGAGGGAGGACTGTCTGGGGCTCAGGACTCTTGGGTTCCCCCAGGCAGCCCAGAGCGGGGAGGGCAGGCGGTCCCAGGCGCTCGGGCTCCCTCGCCAAGGTTGGGGGGGTCGGGGGAGGGCAGGCCTGTCTCCCAGCAGCCTCTGGGGGGGCTACCCATCCCGCTATCCCCTTCTCCATCACTTCCCTGCCGTTTCTGCCCCCTCCGCTAGGGATCCCAGCTGAAGGAACGCTGGCATGTTCAAGGTCACCCAGGTGGGTGGGGGCAGGGACCGACCTGAATCCAGCCCTGACTTGGGATGTCCAGGCTGTTGGGGCCCTACTGTGCGATCATCATCCGCTCAATAACCCTTTATGAAACTCCTACTGTGTGCCAGGCACTTGCTGAGCGCTTCACAAATAGGATATTTGAGCCTCACCAGGAGGGTTTACTGTTGTTGCTCTCATTTAATGGTGAGGAAACCGAGGGGCCCAGAGAGCTTCAGCGAACTGCCTGAAGTCACACAGAGGGATTTGAACTCAGGTCTTCTTGACCTGAAAGTTGATACAAAATGTGGCGCGATCAGCAGATCAGCCAGTATTTATGAATTCTCCCAGGGCCCAGGGCCTGTCTCCCGATGTCAGCCTCCTTTCCTCTCCCCAGAAGGCCATTCGTTAATACTAAATAACGATAATAGGAGGCATTTCATGTATCGCGGGTAATTGGGACTCAGTGGCTCGCCCGGGTCTCCCGGCCGTGTGCCGGCGCTGTGTCCACTCCCCATTCATCCACTTGAATAACGGATAAATAAAATAATAAAAAAATAAAGGAATAAAACAGTTTGGCAAGTCTCACGGCGTTCGCGTTGGATGCTAGTCACAGGCCCGCGGTGCTCCGTGGAGGAGGGGCCTCCCCGGGCCTTCTTTGGGGCCCGGCTCGGGCCTGATCACTTTACAGCATTCAGGTAAAAAGAAAGCCCCCCACTCTTAGTACGTTTTCCCTAATGGACACTGATTTTCCCTCTCTTCCGCCTGTCCCCTGCCCTCGGAGGAAGGAGCCGGCAGAACTCGGGTCCCAGATACGCTTGGCCAGGGGACTCGGTGCCTCCGTCTGCCGCCTTCAGCCGAGCCTCCGGGTCCTCTGGGATCACGGCTGGTCCCCCCGTGGGTCCCAAGGCTGCCCGGGTCCCCGGGGTCCCTTTCCCCGAACGTTGCTGTGATTTCCAGCTCTGCGTCCGTTACTCTCGGTCCTCCTGCCCTTCTCTGCTTTGCTCAGTCTGAGATTCCCTGGATGCACCTGGAGGTGCATTTGGAGAGTGAAGGGTGGCTTCTGATGGAGTGGTTGTGGGGAGCAAGTGCGATAATATCTGTAAAGTACTCAGGACAGGCCTGGCGCATAGTAGGTGTTGAAACAACATCTGTAAAGTACTCAGGACAGGCCTGGCGCATAGTAGGTGCTGAAACAACATCTGTAAAGTACTCAGGACAGGCCTGGCGCATAGTAGATGCTGAAACAACATCTGTAAAGTACTTAAGACAGCGCCTGGCACATAGTAGGTACTGAAACAATGTCCATAAAGTGTTTGGTATGGTGCCTGGTGCATAGTAGGTGCTGAAACAACGTCAGTAAAGTCCATAAAGTGCTCAGGAAAGTGTCTGGCACCTAGTAGATGCTGAAATAATATCTGTAAAGTACTCAATTCAATGCCTGGCACATAGTAGGTGCTGAAACAATGTCTGTAAAGTGCTCAGTACAGCACCTGGCACATAGTAGGTGCTGTCTAGCATTTATCCTTCCTTTGTGCATTCATCCATGTATGCATTCCTTCATTCGTGCATTCCCTCAGATTCCGGGCCCGGGGCTGTTACCTAGAGCTTCCTCTCCCACCATAGACAGAGCTGGGGGCCAGCCCAGGCGCACATGAAACTTCCCCGACTCCAGGTAATTATCCCTCCCTTCTCTCTTAGCACCTGGCCCGGCCTCCTGGCCCTCACCGCCCCTGTGATTCAAGCTGGTTGCCTGGTGCGAAAGGTTCCTCTTCTTCCTGCTCCCCCAGGCTGCAGGAGCAGGGGTCCGGGGCCGAAGGGGCCGGGAGGCAGGGGAGGCCTCCCAGCATCAGATGGAAATCCCACGTTTGATGCAGGCCCGTTGATTCTTGAAAGGGGCTTTGTTGGCTGCCCCCCCAGTGACCCCCATTCATCAGGAGCAGGATGCGGCGCCCCCCCCCCACTGTTGCCACAGAGCCCACTCCGGCGTTTCCCAAGATTGGCTCCTCCGTGGGTACTGACCCTGCGGGGACCCCGCTTGCAAAGGCGGGAGCAGCGCTGGGGTGGGGGTGGGGGTTGTTGCGATCTGGTTTCCGTCCTTCCCGGAGGATGCTCGCCGTGGAGGAGGGAGCCCCTGACCTTTCCTGGGCCTTTGGGAGGGGACCCGACAAGCCCAGCTGTTTTGTGAGCATGGCGTTAAATTGATGTCTCACAAACTGCATGGAGGGGATCACGCCCCCCCACCCGGCCCCCCTTTCTCTGTTAATTATATAATTAAAGGGACAGTTTAAAGATGGCCTGTGGGGGAACAGTTACTGGAGCTGGGGGGGCGCAGAGGGAGCAGGAGGAGACTCAGACCCTCACTGCTCATCTCAGCTGCCCCCCCCCCTCAGCCCCGCTCCCTGGGTCTCTGGGGGCCCAAACTCTTGCTGTGTGGCGGAACTATTCGAGCCGTGCTCCCGGCTGGCGGCCCGGCTGCTACCGCGGCAAGGAGGGTCCTTATGGGTGTGGGGAAAGCGGCTTCGTGGCCAGCGCTGTTCCTGCTGAAATGTGGAGCCCCTTGGGTGGGGAATAAACAGGAGGCAGATTCCAGCCTGGGGACGACCTCCCAACATTGTCGTTTTAAAAGGGAAACCTCCTGAGCCTGGGGAGTCCTGAAGTGAGCCTGTGGGGCTATAATTCTTACGGTGTGGAGGCAGGGCCGTAACCAGGGGAGGGTGACTAGGGCTTTGTCCCAGGCCGTCAGATTTAGAGGGCACTGGGAGTAATTGCACACTTTTGGAGGCAAACGTGGTTAGATCACACTTCCTTTTCTTCTAATTCTTTCCTGATTGTTTTTAGCCCCCAGTGCACCCTTCTTCCCTCCATAACTGTAGCATATGTTTTCTTATTTATTTTTGCTGAGGTGATTGGGGTTAAGTGACTTGCCCAGGGTCCCACAGCCAGGAAGTGTTAAGTGTCTGAGGCTAGATTTGAACTTGGGTCCTCCGGACTTCAGGTGCTCTAGCCACTGCGCTCCCCAGCTGCCCCATGTAGCATATATTTATGCACGTCCATGTGTCTCCCCTGGTAGAATGTAAGATCCCGGGGGCACAGAAAGTGTTCTTCTGGTTTTTGTATCTCTGGAGTCTGGCACACAGCAGGTGCTTAATAAATGCTTATCTGTTGCTGATGGATTCATTGATTTGGAGTCCAGAAGTCAAGCCTGTCCTCATGTACTTTGCAGTATGTGCCTTTGGACAAGTGACCTCTGAACCCCTGAGCTTCAGAAAGCCCCCCCTTTCGGACCGGGGGCACCCCCTTCCGGGATTGTCGGGAGACCCGCGAGCTTGCCCTGGAGCGCAGGGTTGTTCTGGAGAGGGCTTTTCTTCCTGCCTTTGCCATCGAGGAGCTTCCCAGCATTCCTAGTAGAGACTCTAGAGCTGGGGGGACCTCAGGCGGCCGATTAGTCCGGCGCCTTGTTGGAAAGGGGAGCAGGCAGGCTGAGGCGTTCATCTAGAAATTGTCCTTTCAGGTCCTGGGGTCCTGGACGCAGCCCCCTTCTTGGGCTGGCTTTGCCTGGGGAGGATCCGGGGCAGGAGGGGCTGGGCCTGGGGCTGCCTTAAGTTTCTGTCGCGTGAACCCGCAGATGCTCCCGGGGCCTCCCCGTATTCCCGGCCCTCACTGAGGCTGCTGCCTCGGCCTTCCTGCTTCGAGCTCGGTGCCTGCAGGTCGGAGCATAGTCAGGCACAGTGTTCTAGGTTAGCGCAGGGAGGCTATCACAGCTGGGGAAACAGGCCCTGTGGGGAAATGGCTGGTCCCAGGCCTCCCAGCCGGCGAGGGTCTGGGCCCAGCCGGGGCTCCCGGCCTTGAGGACTGGAGCAGGATGTGCTGGCTCCTCCCCCCTCCCCCTGAGCTGCCTTCCATGCTGACTTAGAGAGAGGAGGGAGCAGGAGCATATTTCACAGCCGAAGTCCTGGCAGAGCTCGGCCCGAGTCCTTGAATCATCCGGCTGGCCCCACGTGGGCCATGTCCCGGCTCTCCACAGAGCCCCGGAGCCAGAGGCTCGGCCTTCCCGGGGCATCCCTCCTGCCTGGGGCATTTCTCCTTTCTGGGGCCCCTCCTCCCCATGGCATCCCTCCTCCCTGCAACATCCCTCCTCCCCAGGTCATCTCTTCTTTCCAGGCATCCCTCCTGCCCGCATCCTCTGGCTCTCTCCTCCTGGGCATCCCCTGCTGCCCAGGCTTGGTGAGGGCGGTGTTGTTCCCAGCCCAAAGCCCCTCTGTGGGGGTCACCCTGATGCCCAGAACCCTGGGGGTGGCACCTCCTTCCCGGAGCTCCAGGCCCCCACGGCCTCTGGCTGGCCAGAGGATGGGGAGGGATCCTTCTGGGGGGCAGCTCTCCCTGGGCAGCCCTCTGCACCTCAGCTTTCCCATCTCTAAAATGGGAACAAAGCAGCACTTGCTTCCCAGAGTTGTGTGGAGAGCCCTCGAGAAGAGAAGGCAAACCTGAAGTGTCAGCCATGAGGGCTGTGAGTCATTCCCCAGGGGGCTCAGGGCGTGAGCGTGGGGGTCCTGGCCCAGTCAGGGTGAGCTGAGGGAGCAAGTGTATGTGAGTGTGTGTGTGATTGTGTGTGTGCTTGTGAGTGTGTGTGATTGTGAATGTGATTGTGTGTATGTGAGTATGATTGTGTGATTGTGTGTTCGTGAGTGTGATTGTGTGTGTGTGTGATTGTGAGTGTGAGTGTGATTTGTGTGATTGTGAGCCCCCCCTACTGCGCAGAGCAGCAGAAGCGGCTCCTTCACGGTCCAAGTAAATAAAAATGATAAAAGCCTCTGCTGCCGGATTCTGGGCTGCTGTAAATTACTTAACACCTGAAACGTCTCCGTGGCTGCCTTTAATGAGCCCATCTCCGATGCGGCGCTGAGCCGGCCGGGCTGGAGCCGGGACTGCGTCGTTCCCCGCTTTGGCAGCCGTGCAAATAAGGTTTCAGGCCCCCGTGGGTCTCCGAGGGGACGTGCGCTTTCATTGGGTCGTCAGCGCCAGGAAGGCCGTAGGCCCGGCGGGGGAGAGCGGGGCGGGGGGAGAGCAGGGCGGCCGGGAGGGCCGAGGGAGGATGCTGGCCTTGGGCCCGGGGGAGCGGCCACATCGGACCGTCAGCACAGAGCGGGGTGCGGACGGGGCTTGGGTCAGAGAGAAAGTCCTGGGTCCAGGCGCTAACCAGGGCCAGGCGGCTGGACTTTGGCCCAGGGGCAGAAGTGCAGAGAACAGGCAGGGCCCTCTCTGTGGGCACCCAAGCCGTGCCCGGCCCGGCCCTGGTGGTGGCAGCCTTGGTCTGTCCCTTCCAGGGGCGGCCCCGGGCAAAACCGGGGTTCCTGTTCCTGGAGAAAGCACAGCCTTCTGTGCCTCATATTCCTCCTCTGTAAAATGGGCCAGGTGGTTCCTGAGGATACAATCCCTACCTGTTCTCAGACCCCCCCAGCCCTGACATCCATGGCATCCAGAATTCCAAGGAAAGCCTGCTTCCCCCCCCCCCCAAGACCCAGGGCTTCTGGGAGGCTGCTGCTCCATGACTTGGGCCCCAGTCAGGGAGATGGTGGATCCAAGCAGGAGCCGCAGGCTGGCTGAGCAGGAGAGGCTGGGCCTTCAGCATGGCGGCCCTGGAAGGCCTCCCCGGGCCTTCACTGGTCCCTCCTCACCCTGTCCCTCATCACCCTGCCCCCTATCCCCACTTCCCCCTCCCCCCACCCTCCCCCTGGCCCGGGGCTGCCAGGCTGGCACTCCCGGGGTGAGGAGCGGCCTCCCGGCCTCCGTGCCTCAGCCTCTGATGGGACCGGCCTCTGTCACGTCACGTTTCCAGGTTGAGAAATATCTTTGTATCATTTGAGCAGAAGGAAAAGCCATTAACCCATAGCCAGACGTGCAACGGAGGTAATGCAGAAGTAATGAGCTCCGATTTTAAGTTAAATTTAGCATTAACAACCAGGAGCCTGGCGAAAAATAGTGCTTTCCCCTCTTCTCCCCCTCATTTCGGAGGGGCGAGCTCAGGCTAGAGCAGGCTGGGGGGGGGGGGAGGGAAGAACAGCGTGAAGGCCTGAGTGACCTCAGGGGCAGAACCCGCCGGGGGCTCCCAGACTCCCTGGTTTTCCAGCACTTAACCCCCCCACCCCGGATAATCCACTGCTCACTTTGGAGCAAGTTGGACGGGGGACCGTGCTTGGGCCCCTGATGGACGCCCCTTTGGGGGTGCGGGCGCACTTGGATTTGTCTCCCTTGCACTGGCGCGGGGCCTGAAGCAGAATCTGTGCTTAAAAAACATCCCCTGATTGACTAGTTAGAGTCTGTGGGGCAGCGGCTAGAATGGTGGACCCAAAGGCAGGTTTTCTCAGAGCCTTCTCAGCCACTCCCAGAGTGGCCGTCGTTGCCTTCTGTGGCTCATTTGATGGACGGGGAAACTGAGGCAAACAGAGTCACACAACTAGTGAGTGTCTGAGCCTGGATGGGAGCTCGGGAGGATGAGTCGCACCCCCTGGTCACTCCCACATCCACCCTTGGCATCGGTCTGTTGACCTCCCAGCCTCAGTTCTCCCATCCCACAGGAGTTGGGGGAACACATGAAACAATCCAGCGCTCACCGTCCATGGTCGGGGTTTTTGGCTGGGAGACCCCTTGCACTTCTGAACCCTAAGCTTAAAGCCCACAGCGGCTCACCTATCACAGTGCTTGTCCCTTTCATAGGCAATTAATACATGTTTGTCCCTGGGGTGTGTGTTGATTGACTCAATGAGTGTTGAAAGGAAAATAGGCGAGCAAGTGTGGCTGGTGAATGTTTACATCCCAGTGGCCCCAGAACTTTGGGGTCATTGGGTTCATTCTGCACCAGAAAAGGGGTTCTTCCTACACCCCACCTAAGAGAAGGTCATCCAGCCCGTGAGGGGGAGCTCAGGGCATTGCCCGCCGTGCCTCCGGGGGCGCGTTTGTGCAAAAAGCCGCAGCTCAGCCTGGGAAGGGGGAGATTCGGCCGGACACACGAACTCAAGACGACTGTAAAAGTTAAATCTTTCTATTTATTTCAAGAAAGCACAAGGAAGTGTAACTTGTACATTTTATATGAAAAAAGGACAAAGGGGTTAAACACATTCGTTTCAACAGTGAAAATTTCAAGGCACCTACAAAGAAGGAGGCCGGAGGGGGGCAGCCGGGCACTTTGGTTTGTGGGGTCTCCACGGGCTCACACTTTCCGAAAACCCCCGTTTTCTGGGTGGAGGGAGACCAAAGACCGGGGCCCCGGCTGGGCAGAAACGGAGCGTTCGGCTTCCCTTGTGCCCCTGCCCGCCAGCTCTGCAGATGCCCGGGCCCGCACCATAGCAGCAGCAGTCTGCCCGCCACAGCCTGTCTCAGGAAAGCATTCTGCCCTTAAAAGGAACGGGAGAAAAGTGGGGCGACCATAAAGCCTGGTCGGCACCATGGGGGGCTGAGCCCGGATACGCCCCTGCTCTGAAGGTGCTCCCCCCGCGCGTCATCTGCTCCCTGTGCCGGCCTGGGGAGGGTCTGCGAGCTGCCGCCTTTGGGCCCGCTCTGGTGTTCCGAGCGGCCGAGGAGGGGCCCGACATGCAGCTGGGCGCGGGGTAGAGGAACCGGAGGTGAGCAGAAGGAGGAGCAGCCACAGGAGGACGCCGGCCAGGGAGGGAGTGGCTGTGCTTGCCCAGAGACGTGGCGAGCCTTCCCTCCCTGGCCCCCAACAATGGCGTCCGCTGCCCCTGGGAGATGCCCCCGGCTCCAGGGAGAGAAGGCGCGACAGGGCCGGCCAGCCGAGGCCTCCCGATGGGCCTTGAGCCTGCGTTGGGGAGCGGGGTCAGTCTTCACGGCAGTTTCTTGCTGCTCAACCCTCCTGACGCTTATGTAATTATGAGCCTCTTTTAAAGGGGGACGCCATGCAGTGGAGCCATCTTTCCAGAAGAAACAGTTTCTAACCCACCTTCCTCCCAGGATATTCTCTCTCTCTGTCTGTCTCTCATCTATTTCTCTATTTCTGTCTATTTCTCTGTCTGCTTATTTCTCTCTGTCTATTTCTGTCTATTTCTCCATCATTGTCTATCTCTCCGTCTCTGTTTCTGTCTATTTCGGACGGCCTATTCCCCTGTATCTCTCTGTCTCTCTCTTTCTCACACATCCCCTTTCCTCAGGGACATAATTACTTGATAGGTCAGATTGCCTGTAAGTACCTGTTAGCATCTGCTTCTAGCCCAGCAGGCCCCGGGTCCCGCTTCCCTCCACAGCGGCTGCAGGAGCCCCCGCTTCCCTCCACAGCATTCACAGCTGTGGCTCCCTCGCCCCCAGAGCAGACCCGTGACGGTGTGAGAGGCCCAGACAGCTGGACCGGTGGCCCTGCCAAGCTCGCCCGCGGCCCTGCTCGCATGGATGACCCTTCAGAAGGGGGATGGCCCAAGCTGGGTCTCCTCAGTTGTCCCACCCCCAAACAGCACGCTGGAGATGCTAAGCGAGAGGTCGGCGCCGAGGCTTGGGCCTCTTTGGGCAGTCCCTTTCCCCCATCAGCCCCCGGGGGGGGCACTCTGGCTGCTGGTCGGCGTGCCCACCCGCTGGCTCTCTCCAAAATTGGTTTGTGGCCCTTTTTCCTGGTTAGCTGCAAGGAGAATGAGCTCAATCCCCTTTCCCGGGTGGGGGGGCCCTACAGGGGGCTTCCAGGAAAGTCAGCGGGTGTTTATTTGGGCTGCCGTAGCTTATCAGTTACCGTGAATCCCCTCCCTTCTTCTGGTCTGCCTGGCAGCTCGCTGACACCTGTTCCCTTCCCCTTCCTGGGGATGCAATTCTCTTCTCTCAGAGAGAGAAACTGAGTCACAGAGTGGGCAAAGAGCTGGGCCTGGAAAACGGGTCGATAGTGCTAGAGAAAAAAATGTGGTTAGGGAGAAGGGGCAGCCTTTTCATATGATGGATCTATGGGGCCTCCGGGAGTCAGGATGACACTGGAAGGGGATCTCACCCTTGGCATCTGTTCTCAGGGCAACCCTCATGTCTTCTACATTCTGATTGTGACCGGGGAGGATGAGCCCAATGGGAGGAGTCCCCTCAGAGGGGGGACGTCTGGAGGCGGGACCCAGGACGGCCAGGGATAGCAAAAGCTGGACATTTGGATCCCCACTAAGCAGTGAGAGGGAGTCAAGGATGGTGGCAGCCACGACTGCTCCGCACAGGCTGCCGTAGAGTGGTCCTTTGGCCCTCAGGGGTGAACGGAGGCTGGGTTTGGAGGCTGGATGGGTATGTGGCGGAGGCCAGGGAGAAGGCGGCGCGCTTTCCAGATTTAGCCCTAGAATCCCCAAATCAGATGCGTCCTTGGCCTGGCTTTTAAAATAATTGTACCGAGAGTTGACATTTATATAGCGTTAAGATTTGCAAAATGTTTTACATACATTAACTCGTTTGAAATATATCTATGCATACATATATACACATACATATATATATCATCAGAAGCTGAGGGCAGGATGGGAAGGCGAGGCTGAGGGCGGGGCCATCTCCAGGATTTCTGCTTCTGAGGAGCCCCGCATGCTGGAGAGCACCGAATGCCAACCCAGAGTGGTCGGTGGGCTCCGAGCCTTAAGGAAGGTTGAGGCCCGAGACTCGGGGGCTCAG
Organism: Sarcophilus harrisii; assembly: GCF_902635505.1. Classification (NCBI taxonomy): domain Eukaryota; kingdom Metazoa; phylum Chordata; class Mammalia; order Dasyuromorphia; family Dasyuridae; genus Sarcophilus; species Sarcophilus harrisii. Next base: position 242,905,931 of record NC_045431.1, read on the forward strand.
CTGTGGGACCTGAGACGACTCCCGAGGCCGCCACCTTCAGGTCGCCTGTGCGGCGAGAGGCCACCTGGGTCCTGGCGCAGAGGAAGGCCAGACGGGCGGCGGATCTCTGCCCTTGTGGGCGGCTCGTGGAAAAGAAGAAGTCGGAGGAGGCCCCTTGGCATCTCTCTGAGGCAGATTTATGACATGATGGTGGAACTGACTATGGGCCTTGGGATAATTGAATTTCTGAAACCAGGACACACAATAAATTTTTTTTAAAAGCTAGGAGAATTTTTTAAAAAAGCAAACGGGGGATTTTAGCCAAAGACATGCTACATTTTAAAGAAATGCATGAGAAATAAAAACTGCCTCAGGCGGCCAAGGACCAGGCCAGTGAGAAGAGTGTGCTAGGCTGGAGAAGTGGATTGTGGAGATGGAGAGAGAGAGAGGGGAGGAAGAGGAGTCACATCAGGGAGGATCTGACTAGAGAAGAGCAGCCGGCCTGAGAGAGCCCAACCTGGAGTTGGAAAGGACCTCAGATCCTTTCCTTTTACAGATGGGGAAACTGAGACCTGAAGGGATGATGGGTAGTAAGTGATTGTTGAGAGAAAGAGTGTAAGTACAGGGCTGAAAGGGACCTAAGTCGGCCTCCTTCACAGATGGGGAACCTGAGGCCCAGCCAGTAAGCGGTAGAGCCCAGACTTGAATCTGGGTCTTGGGACTCCAGATTCCGTGTTCTTTCTAGCGCTGGGCTGCCCTGGTCCAGAAACTCTGCTCTGAATCGTTTTTCCCTAGCTGGACTTGAGGGCCCCTGAGGATGCTTTTGTGAGCCAAGGAAAGCCTGAGATTGACTCTGCCAGGGTTCAGATCTCATGTGTGACATTTGCTAACTATGTGACCTTGAGTAAGTCACTGCTTCCTGGAGGCTCAAAGCCCTCATTTCTTCCTTCCCTGGGAGACCATGAGGATCAAATGGGATAATATCTGGAACGCACATAGTCGGCGCTTAATAAATGCTTATTCCCTTTCCCCGTATCTATAAAATGGGGAGAGTAAGTAAGTACCTCATAGGACTGTGATGTGAACCCCAGATGGAAAGCAGTCTGCAGCCCCCGAAGTTCTCGGTTGGGGTGGTAGGACTTTAAAGCAGGAGAGCTCCCAGTTCCGAGACACTGCCTGGGATGGACCTTTTGGATACTCTTTGTGAGAACCTCAGTTTCTCTTTCCTCACCTTTGGTTTCTTTCCCCCTCCCCAACCCCTCCCAACTGAATGGGAGCCGGGGAGCCCAGGCCCGTTGGAGAGAACCACCGGCCCCTAAGGGACCAGCTCTGGAAATGCCGAGCGGGACGGAAGCCTGAGGGCGCCGGGTCCTGCTTCTCTCCTAAGCACCCCGAACCCCATCCGGGAAGGGGGGGCCTGGGGGAGCAGCCTTCGCTCCAGTTCTCTGTGTAAATAGTATCTTCCAGAGATGGAACGGGGCCATCCTGTGCCTGAAACCGCTATTGCAGCCCCTGAGCTTGATGGGTATGGATGGGGAGAGATGGTGAGCAGCTCCTCCCCCCCTTACTTAACCTGGCAAGCCCTGGAGTAAGAGTTTCCCCCAGGGTAGCTTGGCAGGCTCAGGCCACAAGGGTTTAGGAGAGACATCTCCCAGCTGCCCTCGGAGGCTCTCCCTTTGGCAGATTAAATCCCCCTCCCCCCAAAAAAAGATCCTTCCCCCTTCAAGGAGTTGTATCCCATCTAACAGAGCAGAGGTTTGGCCTGAAAGGGATTCTGGAGACTCTAGTCTAATGTCCCCAGTCTTTTTTTTTTTTCCTTTCTTTTTTTGATGAGGCAGTTGGGGTTAAGTGACTTGCCCAGGCTCACACAGCCAGGAAGTGTTCAGTATCAGAATTGAACTCAGATCCTCCTGACTTCAGGACTGGTGCTCTATCCACTGCGCCACCTAATGCCCCACCTTACAGATGAGGAAGTTGAGACCCAGAGATATGACCTTGACCTGCCCTTGATCGCTCACATAGGGAGTGAATAGCACTCAGGATTTACACCCAGGACCTCTGACTCTTAGCCTAGTCTGTGGCAGACTTGGTTGTAAAAGATAATTTGCTCCGTGTTCTCAAGCCTCTTCCTTCACAAATAAGCCAATGGCATCCTCTCTGTCCTGCACCCCCTGCTCCCCTCCATCGTGCAGGCTGCGTGCCCGGCCTGTGGCCCACGTTCCCCAGACGGGAGTATGTCTTGCTTAGTAGTTGAGGGAAGGCGTCTGGCTCCCCAGAGAAAGTGAGCTGTGCTGCCCAGCATCCTGCCAACACAGAGGAGGGGCAGCCTTTTGCCTCTTTCATTTTCCTTAGGGTTTTTGTCAGCCAGAGGACCCGAGGCCGGCCTCGAGCACAGAGCTGTTTCTTCCTGGCTCTTTCCCGGGAACCTGAGCTTTCTGTTCCTTCTCCAGCCTCCACCTTCCTGTCCGGCTCAGGACTCCCTCTTCTTCCTCTCCTGCAGTGGGGACTGGGCAGGAAGAGGATGCTTTAGGCGGGCAGCTCCTCCAGACCAGAACCTGCTTTTGCCTTTCTTAGCCCAGGGAGGCCCCAAGGACCCACTTAGCCGCTGGTGAGAGAGTGCTCGTGGCAGCAGAGAGATTGGCGCTGGCAGAGTAAACAGCCTCATGGAGCCTCTCCTGGCCATGGTGGAAAGGAAGACCAATTCGACTCTTAGCCTAGGCACTTAGTAACATGGGAGATGCTCTTGCTGAGGAGCCTGGCCTGAAGAACGCTCCTTTCCCTACTTCGAGCCTTTGATTATTGACCCTTTGGCAGGTCATGGGGCCCAAGTCTCGCTAAATGGAAAAGAGAAATGGACTTGGGATCACTCTTCCTGCTTTTGTGACCTTGGCCCAGCCAGCACCCCACTCTGAACCTCAGTTTCTTCATCTTTAAAATGGAGGTGTTGATCACAGTGTTGTTGGGGGGTTGGAGGGAGACCCCTCTTCCAGCCTGAAATGTGTCTTATACAAGTTGAGGAGACGTGTGGAGCCCATGCTCTCTTCCCCCAGATAGGGCCTTTCACCTCTGGACTGGAAAGGGAGGAGCACAGAACTGTCCTGGTGGAGAAGCCCCTGGCTCGTGGCGTTCAGTTTCCTCACTGGGCAGAGGCCCGGGATCCCGAGATGGGGTTTTCTGTGGAGCGCAGGTCCGGTTTGGTCCTCCTGCCTCTCCACGCTGCCCGACTGTCTCCCAGGCCACTGCCCTGCGGTGTCCGTTTCAGGCAGAACTTTCTCGGAGGAAGTCGGATTGCCAGCTCATTTTCTGAATCCCTAGAAAGATGCTTGTTATGGGAAACGCGTCTGTGAGGGCTTATGGGTAATGCTCTGTGAGGGGTTAGTTGGGAATTCAGGGAAGAGCTGTGCTGAAGTGGTCACAGGTCAGTGGCTGCTGGGAGAGGGAGTTTGCTCAGCTCTTCCTCGTTCCCTTATGCAGTCTTGTGCTTTTACAACAGCTTCCAGCGTCTAGCATCTCTCCTCCACTCGGCCACCCCGCACGACGTCTCTACCTTTGTTTTGATCTCACTGTGTTTACCTTCTTTCCGTCTGCAGCTCATTTGATGTTTTCTTACCCTTAAAAACAAAATAAAATTTGGGATGAGGGAAGAGGACCGTGTCACTTGTCCCTTTTGTCTCCTGTTCCCTCTCTGGGCCGGCTGATTGTCTTAGTGTTTTTGTTCTCATGGATCCCATTGGCTGGCTGGCTGGTGAAACTTAAGATACCTTCTCAGAGGAAGATTTTTAAATATTTGAAGGAAACACAAGATTTCAGTTGCAGATTATTGGAAAAAAGGGTAAAATTTATGTTCCATCCAAGTTTCCACAGTTGGGGGTTCTCAGATCTCAGGTTGAGAACCCCTGAAGTAGAGGCCCGGGTCTGTGGCCAGCATTGCTGGGAGGACTAAGGGTCTGTGTGGCTGGGGGGAACCCTGTAGCCCCCCCAAACCGCCTCTCATCTCCTGAGGCCTGAGCCTCCCAGCCCTCTGAGAAGAGACGAGCAGCAGGAAATGCAGGGAATGGCGCAGCCCAGCCCTGGCCCTCCGGGATCCCGCTGGTCTGGGCGTCCAGTCCCAGCCCCATCCCCCTCCTGTTCTGACATGGAGCCTGGCAGGCCTCAAAGAGCCAATTTAGATTAGAAGATGGAGGCGGCCGCCTGTGGAAGGGGAGAGGGGGAAAAGGGGAAGAAAAGAGGCTTTTGATGCACATCATGTCTTCAGAATGGAGTATGACTAATTAATAGATTTTATTCTTAGTAATCTCTTAAGCATTCCATACGTCGGGCCCCTCTCTCGAGCTCTGGCTCACAAGAGCCCTCATTCGCCCGATGCAAATGAGCAGCTTCTGGGGCCTCCTTTCTCTGCTTCCTTGGGATGGGTTTTTTTTTTTTTTTTTCCTAGAGAAAATTTAAAGGAAAATTGCAGTGTAATAGAAAGGAGATTCTAATCACTGCGTCTAATTACTATCAAGGCTAAGCCACTTAACCAGGAAAAAAATCTTGCTTTTTTTGGGGGGGGGGTTGTTTTTAAAAAAGCCCAAATCTAAAATGGAGGAGAAGCTGCATTAACTCAGAGGCCACTCATCCAGGCAGGGGTGGGGGCTGGGGGTGGGGCAAGCGGCCCCCTGGAGACCAGAGGCGTTGCCGTGCAGAGGGCCGGCGTGGCGAGAGCTGCATTTCTGGCACGTCTCTGCCTCGGCCACCACTGGGGCCTAGCAAAGTCTGATTTGCTTTTGTCTGTCTCTAGTACCTAGCATAGTATCTGGCACTTAGTAGGTGTTTAATACATGCTTGTTGATTGATCTGTAAAATGAGGAGGTTGGACTAGGATCCTAAGTTTCCTTCGAGCTCCTAGATCATCGCCTGCCTGGTATACAGTATGTATTTAATAAATGCTTATTTGTTGATCTGTAAAATGAGAATAAACTAGGCCCCTAAGTTTCCTCCAGGCTCTGTGTACCTGTCTGGTACACAGTATGTATGTAATAAATGCTTATTTGTTGATCTGTAAAATGAAGAGATTGGATGAGAGGTTTCCTCCAGGCTCTTAGCTCATTGCTTGCCTGGCACATAGTAAGTGTTTAATAAATGCTTATTTGTTGATTGATCTGTAAAAGGAAGAGATTGGACTAGACATCGTTAAGTTTCCTCCAAGCTCTTAGTTCATTGCCTGCCTGGCACACAGTGAGTATTTAATAAATGCTTATTTGTTGCTCTATAAAATGAGGAGATTGGACTAGAGATCTCTAAGTTTTCTCCAAGCTCCTAGCTCATCGCTGGCCTGGTACGCCATACGTGTTTAATAAGTGTTTATTTGTTGATTGATCTTTACAGCTCTCTAAGTTTCCTCTAGGTCCTTGCACAGTGACTGCCTGGTACACAGGAGGTATTTAATAGATGCTTATTTGTTGATTGTTCTGGAAAATGAGGAAGTTGGGACTAGAGAGCTTTGCATTTCCTCCAAGTTCTAAATCTTCGGCACTTAGAGCAATGCCAGGTACTCAGCAGGCATTTAATCAATGCTCGTTAGTCGGTTGGTTGACTTGTACAATGAGAAGGCCGGAGTGGAGGATTCCAAGGTTGCCCCAAGCTCCAGTTCCCAGTGGCCAGCAGTGCCCGATACCCAGTGGATGGGCTCCCAGCCAAAGGTCTTAGACGGGGCAGGAGCTTCTGGGCAGTTAGTTGGCACTACAACGGGCCTTGAGTTAGAAGAGCCCGAGTTCAGGGGCGACTTCACACCTGCAGCCTCTGGTTGTGGAGATAATGGAAGCGGAGGCCCAACGGTGTCCCCTCGTGGTGAGAGGCCCTCCCGGCTGTCCGAGGGAAGCCCCGGGGGTGCCAGGGTCTGGCCAGACCCTGTGTTCGGATCTCCTCTCCCACAGCCTGTTTGTGTGACTGGGCCAAGTCCCTTAAGGTGTAAACTCAGTTTCCTCATCTGTAAAATGGGTGTTGTGGAAGCATTGACCTGACCAAGTGTTTGGAGGACCAGATGACATCATGTCGTAGAGATACCATTCCAGCTTTTTTTACTGTTATCGTGTAGAATTTCCGGGGTGTAAAAGGCCTCCCCTGCACTGGGCCAGAATTCCTTCTCCAGCACAAATGGTCACACCACCTTTGCTTGAATACTTCCAGTGACGGGCTGCTCAGTACTTCCCTGAGGCGGCTTGTTCCACCTCTGGACCGGTCCAAGTTTTCCCTGGCGGTCTGTCCCCTGGGGCGGGGAAGGGGCCTGCTGACCTCTGGGCGGTGACCCTCCAGCTATGGAGTCATGGGTCAGAGATTGGCCTGACCCCCACTTCTCACAGATGAAGGCACTGAGGTCCAGAGTGACCGGGACGTGCCCGCAGTCGCCCCCTCGGATCCCGGTTCTCTCCGAATGTCTCCCGCGTCCAGGGACCGGGTCGTCAGACCGGCAGCTCCTCGGGGCGGCCTCGGCACGGGCCGGGCCTCACACTGCTTGTTGACTGATTGTTGGCTGGACGGACTCCTCAGCTGTGGACCGGCTGCTGGCAGCCTCCGTCTTGAGATATCGGCCTCCTGCCGAAGGGGTTACCTGCCTCCTGGGGCCTGTCAGGTCTTGGGGCAGGAGAAGGACAGAAAACGTCCTTGATTCAGTCGATGCTGAGCCCAGACGGCTTCGAGGAGAGCTTGGGGGCCCTTGGGACCTGCAAGTCTTTATTCCGTTGGGAGGAGGAAGGGGCCACCCCTGCCTAGGAGGTGCTTCTGACTCGGCTGCTGCTGGAGCTGGTAAAGGGATGGTCCCCTTGGGGAGCACAGAGTCGGGGGGCACTGGGGGTAAAGTAGGTGCCAGCTTCTCTGCCCCCCAACCTTCACAGGCGGACCAGGCAGGACGGTGCCCCCGAGTCCTGGCATCCCAGTGGCTGAGGGACCTCTGCAGTTTTAGGACCCCCCCCCCCAATGGGAGCGTGGAATCACTGACAGAGACAGACACAGAGAAAGAGACTGAGAGATGGGCAGAGTCAGGAGAGAGACAGAGAAATAGACTGAGAAATGGATAGAGATAGAGATAGAGACAGAGTCATAGAGAGGCAGGGAGATAGTCGGAGAGATAGAGACAGAGACAGACACACATACAGGGAGACAGAAAGACAGGCGGAGTCGCAGAGACAGACAGAGCGTGTACGGGAGGGGGATGGAGTCTGGCCAGTGCGCTGTGGGGAAGTTAAGGCTTTGCTGTTTCTCTCACTGTCTCCTTTCCCATTTAATGGGCGGGGGTGGCAGTGGGGACAGTCGGGAAGGAGATGTGGCTTTGTCCGGGGAGAGGGCTGGTGTCCGTGCTCCCTCAGCTTGGCTGTGAACCAGCCGGGTCTCCCTGTCCCCCATCCTGAGGCCCCCGGCCTGCTTCTCTCTCACAGGAGATGGTGGGTTTTGTGCCTCAGAGAAGCCCCCTGGCGTCCCCCAGGGGAGCCTGGGCTCGGGGGCAGGCACCACCTGGGACGGTTCCCACCTTTTCATTCTCTTGTGCTGAGATGGCATTTTTCTGGAAGCTTCTCTCTTTGTGGCGGGGAAGGGGGCCCTCGTCTCGTTGGCTGGAGTGGGCACCAGGGGAGCCGTGAGGCCGCAAGCTCGGCACCCCCCTTGCAGTTGGTCGTGCCGTGGGCTGATCGCCGGGGACGGCACTGACGGCAGGGCCAGGAGCAGGGCTAGTGCCCCAAAGTTGGGAGCCCAGGCTTGCAGGAGGCTGGGGTTTTTATCTCAGAAGGGGGGCAGGCAGCCCTGGGGCCCAGAGGGCGGGTGAGCTCCTGCCTCTGTCGGCTGGTTCTTGGCCAGGGTTTTCCTGAGAAGTTGGATCTCTCTCTCAGCTGCCTCTTCGAACCCATGTCCTGCCGGTTCTTCCTTTTGAAACCCGAGCAGCTCCCTGCCCCATAGCAGACAACTCTGTGGGTAAAGATGCTCCCAATGGCCGCAGAGCGGGGGGGCCCTCTCAGTCCCCGAAGCGATCCTTGCCACCGACGTGGAGAATGTGACGCCATGCTGGTGCCAGAACCCGAGACACGATAGAAGCCCCTGAGTGGCCCCCTTCCCCTTCCCTCCCTGAAGCCCCACCTCCCATTTCCCAACCCCCCTTAGACTGTGAGTGCTCTTCCCCCGCCACTCCCACCCCTCCACACTTTGTTCCCTAGAGGCAGGAGCCTCTCTTGGGGGGGGGGGGAAATGCATCATGAGAAAGGCAGCCGGCTCACACCGACCCAGGCTGAGACCTACGCCCACCATCCCTGTTGCTCTCTCTACCTGTTGTCAGTCTGCAGGTGCGCACAGGGAGACACTTGGGATATAAGCGGACCCGGGAAGCTAGTTCTGCCATTTACCGAGGACCGGGCATGGACCAGATCGGGGTTCGGGATTGCAAAAAGTCTTTCTTTAATCAGCTACAAAGTGTTCGGCTAATGAGGGGAAGCTGGGCCATCTTTCTGCGGACCCATCAAGGAAGTGGTCAGGATCAAAAACCGGGAGGGAGATCGGGGGGGGGGGGGAGAAGTAGTATCTTCCCCCCTCCCTCGCCATCCCCCCTTTTTTCCCTCTGAAGAAAGCTTGAAAGATCTCCCGAGCGCCAACAGTTAGCAGCCTGAGAAGAGGAGGCCGAGCCTTTGGGTTTTGTTTTCTTCCATTTTTAAAGGCTGTTTGCTTTCCGTTTGACAGTTCTTTTATATTTCTAGCCCCGAAGCAAACAGGATTGACGGGGACGGTGGTACAGGTAGTAGCTTTCCAGTTCCTCCAAAGAACATTTTTTTCTCCTTATTTCTAGGTCTTTCCCGGACTCCCTCCCCGTGGCCCCCCCGCTTCCCCCCCAAGCTGGCTTTTTTGTGTGTATAAATTATAGTATCCAACCTCAATTCCCCTTCCTTGCCTATTATTTTCTGTAAAAAACCAAACAAACCATTTGTTTCCATTGTTGTTTTTATAAAATATTTACCCCTCCCTTTGTTTCTGGCTTGAAGATCGTCCTCTGGGGGGCCGTGGGGGTCCCTCTCTTCACCTGCAGCCAGCGGGTGCAGGGAGCCACGTTTCCGGGCGAGGCGGAGGTGGTGAGAAGCGGCGGGCGCAGGGCCGGGGGCAGGAGGGGGCGAGGCCAGGGCTCCGGGGCGGGCGGACGGGGCGCCATCATGTGTAGGAGTAATCTATGTCTGGGATGCCAGCGTCTCTGTAGCCGCGGGTGGTGCCATAGCCGATGGTGTGCGTGCTCTTGTAGAGGCTGGTGCCATTGGAGGGGAAGATGGTGTGGATCACGTACTCCTCCTTGGCCCGGTGCGGGTTGATGGGCAGCATCTGGAGCCCAGGCCCCCGGATCTCCAGGATCGAGTTGTCCTTCTTCGTGCCCGACTCCACGTAGTCGTCCTTCTTGCGGCTGCCGCGGTTGTAGGCCCTCTCTCGGCTCAGCAGCTCCCCCGCCCGGTGCACGTGCCAGCAGACGGCCCCCAGGACCAGGAAGAGGAAGACGAGGGCCACAGCGCCCCCGATGATGCCGGCCAGGGGCAGGCCCACCATGGAGTCCGCGTTCTGCTCCCGGTTGAGGGCGGTGGTCGGCCCGTAGCCGTCGGCCGTCTCCGCCTTGGCGCACACCGGCGTCTCGTCAGCCACATATGTGTTGCCGGTCTCCATGGTGACCATGCAGATGATGTAGGTGGACTTGGGCTCCAGGGCCGTCAGGAGGTATTCCGTCTTGTCCCCTTGCACCAGGGTCTCCGTGATGGAGCCCACCGCGGGGCTGTGGCCCAGGCGCAGCCAGCTGAGGCGGAAGGACGTGGCCGGCAGCGTGGCCTTCCAGGTGATCCGGATGCTGTCCGCGGTCAGCGGCTTCACGTGGATCACCAGGGCCTTCGTGCCGTCGCCCGTGGCCATGGGGTAGTCGATGTTGGAGTCCGGGAGCCGGATCCCGGGCCTCTTGGATCTGAGGGTAAAGAGAGAGCCCTGAGGGGTTGTGGAGGCGGCCTGGTTACTGGCCGTGGTCTTGGCGGCGGCGGCCGCATTGGCGTTGCCCTGAGAGCCCGTCTCAAAGCACTCGTCCATCTCACTGGTGATGTCCTTGATGGCCATCCCGCGGACCTTCTCGGGGCCCTGGCACATGAGCCCGCGCACATTGACCACGGAGGCCCGGGCCTTCACCCAGTCCCTCAGCCACATGAGGCCACAGCCACAGAACCAGGGGTTGTTCCGGAGCAAGAGCTGGCTCAGGTTGTCCAGGTCGTCGAAGAGGCCACGCGGCAGGGAGGTCAGGTTGTTGTTGGAGAGGTCCAGCCGCTCGAGCTCGCGCATCTTGGCCAGCGTGTTGTAGGGGATGTGGCTGATGGCGTTGTCCTGCAGGTAGAGCTTCTGCAGGTGGGCGCTGGGCAGGTTGAGGGGCGGCGCGGCCAGCGAGTTGCGCACCAGGGACAGCTCCGTGAGGTTCTGCAGCCGGCTGAAGGTGTCGTCGGCGATCCGCTGGTTGGCCAGCAGGTTGCCGTCCAGCACCAGGCGCCGCAGGCTGCTGAGGCCCTTGAAGGCATGCAGCGGGATGGTGGAGATGCGGTTGTCGTCCAGGCGCAGCTCCTCCAGCGTCCGGGGCAGGCCTGACGGGATGCTGCTCAGGTGGTTGCGCGACAGGAAGAGCAGCTTGAGCTGCTTGCTGTCAGCGAAGGCGTCATCCTCAATGCTGACCGTGGACACGGAGTTGTCGTCCAGGTGCAGCTTCTCCAGCAGGGGGATGCGGGCCAGCGAGTCCCTGGCGATGGCGCGCACGTTGTTGTCCTGCAGGTGGAGCTCGCGCAGGGAGCGCGGCAGGTTCACGGGGAACTCGTCCAGGTCGTTCTCGTACAGGTAGATCACCTGCACGTTGACCTTGCTCTTCAGGTCCTGGGGGATGCCGGCGTTGTTGATCTGATTGTTCTGCAGGTAGAGGGTGGTGGCGTCGTCTGGGATGTCGGCCGGGATCGACGTCAGCCCCCGGTCGTTGCAGTAGATGAAGCCGTTGTCGCAGCGGCAGACCGAGGGGCAGGTGGTGCTGTCGATGACCTCCGTCAGGAAGGCGATCAGCCCGTAGCAGAGGAACAGCCAGTCCCGCAGGTCCACGGTGGCCGTGGTCATGACCACCGTGGTGGTGATGGTGGCTGTGGCGGTCGTGGCGGCCGTGGCGCCGGAGTGGGCCGTCACCATGGCTCGCGGGTTGGGGGAGAGCGGGGTGCCACCCAGCTCACGGACTCGACACCTGCAAGGGGCACACAGGGAGTGTGGGGAGTTAGGTGGGAACTCGGCCTCAAGTGCATTGCTTCCTCCCTGGTCTCCCTCCCTCCCTCCCTCCCTCCCTTCCTTCTTCCCTCCTTCCCTGCCGTTTTTCTGCAGCGCCTTCCCCTTCCCTTTCTTCTTCTGTCTCTCCCGCCGCTCCTTTCTCTCCCATCCCTGAAACTTGGATTGGCTCCCAACTTGCCATCTGACTCCAGAAACATCTCTTCCCATCTCTAGTCCTTGGAGAAAGTCAGACTTAAGCACTTAGTAAGTGCCTACTATGTGCCAGCACTGGGATCAATGCTAGGGATACAAGGCAATGCAAAAAATGTGGTCCCTGCCCTCGAATGGCTGTCAGTCTAATGGGGAAGACAATGCTCAAGGATCCATCCGGCTGATCCTCTCTCCAGGCCCTGTCCCGTTCTTGAGCCATTTGGTGCCTCAGCTTGCAGAGACCAGTGCACAAGGATGCACTGAGGAGGAGGCCCCTTCAGCCTGGATGGTCGGGCCAGTCCTTCCCCATCCCACTGCAGTCCTGCCATCCATGCATCTCACTTGTGACTCTCCTCTCCTCTAATATCTCCCGTGGCTCCCTATTGCCTCTTAATTAAATCTCACAGTCCTTTTCCTGGCCTCCTTTACCTGCATGCTGTTCTCTCCAGTTATACCTCCTATAATTACCCCCCCTCCACAAACTGGGTTCCAGCCACATTGAGCTACTCTCTGTTCTTCAAGTGTGCTGTGGCTGCTCTCGGATTGTATCCCTCGCATCAAATGCTCCCTTCCCCCACATCACACTTCCTTGGTCTTCACTAGAAACCATCCCCCACCTCAGACATGGTGAAACATTTTGCTTATAGCTCTTTCATGCGCTTCCCATGCACCACTGGGCAGGAGACATTTCATGTTTCCATCTTCTGCCTCCTGCCAGACAGTGAGTCCTGAGGGAGGGGGGGCGGTGAGTGGATCTCTAACCTTCCTCAGGCACCCACATATGCAGTAAGTGCCTCAGGTGTGTGGGGGGAACAGGCAGCGTTTGTGACAAAGAATCAAGTACAAGCAGAGCCCAGGAGAGGCCTGCGGCGACTTTTGGTGGGATGTTGTCTTCTCATTGTTTCAGCGCCTCCCCCCCCCCCCCCCCCCTGTCATGGACAGGGGAAAGGACCTGATGCCGTCACCAGAAAGCTGATGGTCGGTCAGGAGTAGGAGCGTTCTGGCCCATGTTCATATCACCCAGACAATGTTAATATAACCTGGCTAATGTTAGTATCACCCAGCTGACGTTAATATCACCAGCCAATGTTAATATCACCCAATGTTAATATCATCTTAACTAATAGTAATATCACCTGACCAACATTAGTATCAACCAGCCAATGTTAACATTACCTGGCTAATGTTAATATCATCTGGCTAATACTAGTATTACCTAGCTAATGTTACTATTATCTGGTTGTTAATATCACCAGCCAATGTTAATATTACCTGGCTAATGTTAATATCACCTAGCTGATGTTAATATCACCTGGCTAATACTAGTTTTGCCTAGCTAATGTTACTATTATCTGGTTGTTAATATCACCGGCCAATGTTAATATCACCTGGCTGATGCTGACCGTGTGGCATTTGCTCTTAATCTCGGGCATGTTCCTACCTGCTTCATAATTGGGCCCAGAGCCCTGGAGCTTGCTGGGTGGAGATGATCACCGGCTCACATGGGGCGGACCCGGCACGTGAACGGTAGAGGTTACATAAGAGAGTGTGATGCAACTGCACACCTGGGAAGATGGGAGGCGGCCCCTGGTGTAAACACTGTCACTGTGGAGCATTGCCCGGGAGAGTCAGGGGGGCTTTCAAAGGTTCTGCTAAATGAATGCCCCGGGCATCCCCTGGGTATCACGTGTGGAAGGAGAGCGGGCGAGAGAAGCATTTCTCCCCTTCTGGGCGGTGAGCTGCCTCAGAAAAGGCGCTCCGCTGCTCTGCTGCTCCGCTTCTGTGGCCCGGCCTGGCCCTAAGGGAAGTCCCAGCAGAGAGAAGGGGCCCAGGACAGCGCAATGTCTGTAGCGGCGCATTTTGTAAGAGCAAAGACATGAAAGCCCAGGGGGGTCCATTTGTTTGGGAATAACCTAGAAGACGCAAAGAAAGACTAGACTCCCTTCTCCGACTTGGTTCCTTTCCTTCCCAGGTCACCACTACCCCATCTGTGTTCTTAACTTGTGAGACTGTAAGCTCCTTGAGGGCAGGAAGGCTTTTCTCCTTGTGTTCCCGTGCCCAGCACAGAGTAAACTCTTCCCTCTTCTCCCCTTCCTCTCTCTCTCCTTCTTTTCCCCATCTCTCTGCCTTCATTCTTCCCTCCTTCCCCCCACCCCCTTCCTGCTTCTCTTGTTATCAGACACACTCAGTATTTAGTTTTTCTCTTCTCTGTGACGGGGGATGCATTATGGGAGAATAACAAGAAATGAAGAGTATTTTAAAAAGCATCCATACAACTTTTTTTCCCCTAAAAGATGAAATCTATGGCGGGCTCGGGAGCCTCCAGTTATGTGGAAAAATTGCTCCAGGGTGATTTCTAAAATCATGAAATATTTAACCATTTTCGAGAAAAACTGGACGTCTCTTCTCCTTTTTCTAAAAAAAAAAGACGTGATAAATGGAGTCGTCCCGGCCTGAGTGATCGCCTGGGAGACGTCATTTCAATTTTTGCAAATGAAAGAATGGGGAAATGGATTTCTTCTCTCCCATTTCCTCATCTTTTTCCACAATGAGCAGAGGTAAAAATCAATTAAGGAAAAATTATCTCCCACCTCAGTGGGGAAGGCAGCGTTTCTCAGAGCTGGGAGAGCCAGAGTGCTTAGAGCTGATGAAGTCGCGCTCCCCCCAACTCAAAGCTTGGGCTTGGCGAGGGGGTCCTTCTGTCTGTCTGCCCCTGATGCCCGGGCTGGGGTGCCCATCCCACTGATCCCACTAATCCCCAAGCCAGGTGCCCATCCTGCTGATATCCAGGCCAGGTACCCATCCCACTGATGCCCAGGCCAGGTGCCTCCCATTGATGCCCAGGTCAGGTGCCCATCCCACTGATATCCAGGCCGGATACCCATCCCATTGATGCCCAGGCCAGGTGCCCATCCCATTGATGCCCAGGCTGGGGTGCCCGTCCCACTTGGTCCTGCCCTAGGCAGGCAGCTTGGGGGAAGCCTGGTACTTATAAGACCCTCTTGGCACCGTGATGATCCCAAGTTGTGTGGCCCGCAGCCCCCCTGCTGGACTCACCCCGCCCCGGCTGCCAGTGGGACTTCAAGGCTCTGAATGCTGGGCTGGTCAAGAGGCCCCAGGCTCAGACCCTCTCGAGACGCCTCCGACCTCTCTGAAACTCAGTTTCTTTGTCTGCAAAGTGGGTAAAACGATACCTCCCCAGGTCATTGTGGATCTCGAGTGAGGTAATGGGTGAAAAAGCTTCAAAAAGCTCTTTGTCTGAGCCAGCCATCATTGCCTCAGAGCCCAGGACAGAGCGGCCTCGGGGCCTGGGATAGAACAACCTCGGTGCCCGCCTGCTCCTTTGAAGGGCGGGGGTGTGGACAGTTTTCCAGGCTTCATGCCATCCCGCCCTCCTCATGGCACACGTATGGGAGGTGGAGACAGAGAGAAATAAGACAGACAGACGGGTGGGGAAAGACAAACAGACAAGCGTCTCCTGGCCAGGGTGGTGGAAAGTGGCCCAGCTCCGGTGGCAGAGGCCCGAGGCCCCTGGCTGGCGTCTCTTTTACTGCCCGGCTGTCTTGTCCTTCTTGAGTATGGGCCAGCGGGGCCTGGAACCCGCAGAGTGAAAAACCGGCCAGAGCCGGGTTGGGAGCTTGGGCTTTCCTTATGGCAGCCTGGTGCTTTTGGGACACTGTTGCCCCCGTTTTCCGGATAAGGTGGAGGCAGTTGCCCAGGGGTTTTGAACCCAGATCTTCCCCACTCTCTTTGCTCTGAATTCTGATCCTCCCGCCTTTCCCCCAGGGCTGTGGGAGGGAATCCTGGCTCAGGGTCCAGCCCGCATCTGGCTTCTCTGGGCTCCATCTCTGATAGACTGGAAGCTCCCTGAGGGCAGTGCCTGTTTTTGCCTCCCTTCGGGGCTCGCTGCTGCCCCCTGGGAGCTTCTTCAGGGCTGCTGCTGGTCACCCAAGGGCTCCGGCTGGGGCCACGGGCTCCCCCCATCTCCGTCTCCGAGAGGCTTGGCCGAGCAGCTCAGACACCAGGCGTGGCCCAGGGAGATCCCAGTGCAGGCGTTGCCCCAGATGCTTATGTGGGACCCGGGGTGACATGGAATGTCTCTCAGCCTCGGTTTTCTCATTTGCAAAATGGGCCTCAATAACGTCTCCTTGCTGAGGTCTCTGGAATCTCTCAGAAATCCTGGTGAGGGAGTGGCGTGGGCCAACGTGAAGCTGGTTTCCAGTCCTAGAGGGGAGACTCCCAGGGTTCTTTTCACCTCATTGGGAGGTCGAGGCTCAGGGCTGGGCTGTGGGCGTGGTGAAGGCCCATCCTCAGAGCCAGAGTCCTGGCAGAGCCACAGCTGCCCATACTCCCGCCCCCATCTCCATGGGGTGACTTGTTTGGCGGCTTTGTGCCCCTGTGTTCCCTCTTCCTGCTCCCCCTCCTGCTTTTCCCCTTCGGATCAGCCTCTTCCCAGGGCTCCCTTTGTGCTGAGTCTGTGGCTGCCCCCAGCCCCCCGAGGGTGGCCTTTGGGAGAGCTCAGCCTAGCCCGCTGATCCGCATTGCCCAGAACGGTGTGTCCAGCAGGGTCCGGGCTCCTTTAGGCCCCCCAGCGAGGCCAGGCTTCGTCCCCTGACTGACCCTTTTCCAGCCTCAGAGGGCGTCAGCATGGAGTCTAAATTCTCCTTTTGGGACCGCTGGATGGATGAGTGAGAGACGGAGATGGAGGCTGGCGTGGGAGGCCCAGTCGTGGCCCCGGCCTCATTCACCGCTTGCCCAGCCCCTGGTGTCCGGAGCTGCAGGCCCAGAATCCTCCCTGGCCGACCCTCCTGAGCTGTAGCTACCTCGAGAGCTCAGCCCGAGGGGGGGGGAGGACAGTCCCCGAGTCGGGGGGAGGGAAGAATGATGATAATAATAATAAAACACCTCTTGTTGGTTTAAGTGTTTAATTGGCCCATCCATTTGCCAGGAGCCCTTTTCCTCCCTTGTTGTGATGTTAGGCCTTTATGTGGTCCATCAAATTAGACCTCCGAAATCGCTTTTCTTTATGGGATCATTTCAGTCTCTGATCCTGCCGGCTTTAGCGCGAATGAGTTATGTCCTGCCAGGGAGAGATGACAGCAGCAGGAGCCCCGCGGCCCCCTCCCCTCCCGCCTCCACGTACCCCACGTGGGCCCGCAGGGGGCGGGGGCTGGGGCGAGGGCCTCTGCCCTTTGGGGCGCCCTCTCTGCGGGGCTGGCGGGCCTCCTGAGGACCGGCCCTGTGCCCCCGCCCCCTCCCCTTCCACGCCTGTCGCACATCATTAATTGGACTTAAAAGGCATCGCCACACACTTGGAGTCTAATAATAGCTGGTTGTGAGCCAGACTTCTCTGGCAAATGTCAGAGTTATCTGGCTAATAGCATTAGAGACAGGCTCCCTGAAGTGGGGCAGGCTTGCTGCAGAGTCTCGGCAGGAAGGCCCGGTGAGGATCCCCTCCAGGACGGGCTTTGCGGCTCGGGGCAAATCACTTGCCCCCTCTGGGCCTCTCCTTTCTGATCTCTGCAATGGGGAGATGCCGAGGGGAAGGGTCGGTCCCGCTGTTACCGGCCGTGGATGCCGCACTCGGAAGGGGCGGCCTCCTCGCTCACCGGTCAGCAGCCACAGCCCGAGCGTGCCTTCCTAATTACGAGGGTCATAGGGCCAGGGCAAGGGCCAGAGCAAGAGCCGAGCCAGCCGGTGAGCAGGTGAGCTGTGCCTCCCATGTGCCCGGTGCAGGGCGGATAATGACGCTTGCCCAAGGTCAAACAAGCATTGGGGCAAACTCCTCTGACCTCCGATCCGGTGCCCCCTGCCCTGTGACCTCTCCAAGGGTGGGGACGGTCTCCCCAGAATGGGCTGGGCAGCCAAAGGCCACCGGGGGATGTGTCTCTTTTCCTTCCGGGCTCGCTGAGCCAGTTGGGTTCGTGGCTCCCGGCTGTGGCCGCCTCCTCTCTTGGCCAGAAGTCTTGGCGAATACTTTTTTCCTGTTTCATGTGCCACTTCCTGCTGTGAGGGCACGTCTCTAGGGGGGCCTTGGACAAGCCCCTGCGAGTCCCTGGTCCCTTCTCCCTTCAGCGAGCGGGCCGGATGCTCCCGACTCCTCCGCCTGCGGTCACCCACAGGAGCCTGGGCAGGAGGCCGCTCCAAGGGCTGGGCATCTGGCAGAGGTGGCTGGACCAAGAGAAGGGACAGGGCGGAGAAAGAGCATGGCGTCCTCCCTGATTTCCAGCCCCCGATGGGGCTTTTTTGGTGGCCTTGGAGCCTGGCCCCCGAGCTCTCCTCCTCCCTTCTCTTCCCTCGCTGGTGGCTGTCGGGCCACCAGGCTGAGCCCCCGGGGAGGCCTTCGGGCCTTTTCCTACCTGTTGCTCCCTGGCCCACGCGGGCTTTGAGGAGTCCTGGGTCCTTGCGAGGTGGCCTTCCACAGCCATGAGCTGCCTCCTCTCTGCGCCAGGATTTACGCCCCCCCATGTTGCCCGTTCGGCTCTCGGCTGCCGGGGCCTCTCTGCTCTGTGGGGAGCACGGGATGGCAGGAGGGTCTTCGTTTGTCCCTTTTGGATGAGTTTGGGGGCAAAAACCTTTATCTCCGCAGCGACTTCACGGCTTCTCCCAGGCTCCCTCGGAAGCTGCCACTGCCGTCTCCCTCCCCCCTCAGACTCAGACCGAGGCGGACTCCCCTCCCCCCTTGTTGGCGGAAATTGAGTTTCAGGAGACACCGAAGATAAAGGGCCTTGTTTAAGCGCTAAGCGTTGTTATTAATTATTGCTGTTTGGCCCGATGGGCTGGGCGGGCTGCTGGGTAGCGGGCGGGGAGGCGCGGCCCCTGACTACCTTGGGAATGGGAGCAGGGGAACGGGCCAGGTATTTGAGGTGCCCCCTCCTGGGGCAGGAAGGTCACCAAGGCCTGCCCTGGATAACAGGCCCTCTCCAGAGGTGCATTCTGGGGCCGCGGGTGCATAGTGGGGCTGGGGCTCGGGATAGGAAGAAAGGAGCTCATATTCCCTTAACGGTGATTCCTGTGCCCGATCTCGGGGAGCTCATTTCCTGGATAGAGCATCGGGTCTGGAGTCAGGAGGCCTGGATTCGAATCCTGCCTCAGACACTTTCTAGCTGGGTGACCTTGGCAAGTCCCTTCACCAATGACGGCCACTCCAGCCTCTGCCGGGAAAGTCCCAAAGGGGTCGTGGAGAGTCAGATGGGACTGACCGCGCGTTTTGGTGCTTGCTTTTCTGCTGCCGTCCTTCCTGCTCTTCTGTATCTAAGGAGGACGATGGTTCTCGCAGGGGCAGACGCTGTTTCCTGTTGGCCTGGAGGCTGCTGAGGGTGGCCCTGGGCGAGCCGTCACTTCCAGGCCCTGCCCCCCTTAGCTCCCCCCCCAGGGGCCCTCGCCCCAGATGGACTGGGCCGGTTCTCTCTGTAGATGAGGGTACTTGCCCAGGGCCTCTCCGCTCCGGTGCCAGCCTAGGGCGCTGTGGCCCTGAGCCGCAGCTGGCAGGGAGGCCCCCCCACCTGCTCCTCACGATGCACACGTGGGAGGGGGTGGTTTTTCTGGAACCTCCGAGTTAATCCCTTCCCTGCTCTTGTGCCGCATGCATTATGCACCAGTCCTTATCGGAGGCAGGTCTGCTAATCGGGAGCAGCGGGACCAGCTGCCAACCGCTGCCTGCCCAGGCCCCTGGACTTGGGAGGACTTCCGGGGCCAGGGATGAAAGGACACAGCGCCCTGCCGCTTCCTGTGCGGACTAAAGAACGGACTGAGTCTTGTCTTGAGTCGTCTGCCTGAGCCCGTGTCCATCACCCCTGCCTGGCAGGGTGCTTGGGAGGCCGGGAGAGGTCAGAGTCACAGGCCCAGGGGCCAGAAGGGCCTCAGCCCGAGGCCAGGAGAGGAGAAGGGGCTTGTCCGGGGGTGTCTGAGATGCACAGGCCAGATTCAGACTTGGGCCTGCCGGCGTTGCTGCTCAGCAGAAGTGGCTTCTGAGTGGCCTCCCTGTTTTGTGTTTCCTAGCTCCCGGCCCTCCTCTTCCTCCTCCTCTTCCTCCTCTTCCTTCTTTTCCTCTTCCCCACTCCTCTTTCTTCTTCTTCTCCTCCTCTTCCTCTTCTTCCTCTTTTTCCTCTCCCCTCCTCCTCCTCCTCTTCCTTATCCCCAGAGCCACAAGGCTGCTGGAGGGAAGAGAAGCGGCTCACTTTCCCAGGAGGCCTCTGTACCTCTAATGCTTATTGGGCAAAAATCAGGGATTGGATTTGTGCCCAGACCTGAGGCTGGGGGTGGGGCTCACCCAGCGTGACTGGCGCTGCCCAGATGTGCCCCCTACCTCCGGAGAGGGGGGCTGTGAACCCCCACAATTGCACCAGCCCCTTCCCCTGGAAGCCCTGGCTGGGAGCCGAGGGATTCAAGCCCACCTCGCCCCCCACCCCCAGTACCTCAGGTTCCCCTCTGGGCCGTGTTTCAGGCAAGCACAGAAGCAGAGTTCCAATTGCTTCATTTTACAGGAGGGGAAACTGAGGCTAGAGTAACAGTGACTTGTACCATATCACGATCCTGGCAAATAATTCTGGAGACAGAAGGATCCTAGGGGTCATTAGTCCACCTCCCTCTTTTTACAGGTGGGGAAACTGAGGCCATAGAATTGTGGCCTTAAGACCCCAGAGGCCATTTCATTTAATCCTTTCGTTTTACAGATAGGGAAACCGAGGCCCAGAGAGGCAATGGGATTTGCTAAGACGCTGTATAGATAGGAAGTAACGAGGCAGAATTTGAACTTGGATCTTGCCAACTTGCCAATGACTTAGGTGCACTTAAGCTGCAGTCCTACCGAAGGGAAAGAGAGGAATGAAATGAAGGGCGGAGATAACAAAAGAGGGTGCTCTGCCCGGGGACTTTGGCGGACTAAGTGTAAGCAGGAGGAGGGAGCCAAGGAACCTTGAAGGGAGAGAGCAGCCCCAGGAGCAGCGGTTCTCCTAGGCCAAGGAGAGAGAGCCATAAAGGCCTCTGAGTTTTCTCCGCAGCCTCAGCCCCGCCAGGCGGGATGTGCCTTCCTGATAAATAGCAGGCGGTAGCTGGTCCGCGGGGCATCCTCCCCGCTGGTGCCCAATAACACGGCTATTAATGCCCTGGCAGATGGAGGCGCGCGGGCGGCCTGACGGATGGGCCGGGCCCGGCGCACTCATAAATCACACCTTTGGGCCTGCGCTCGGGGGAGACAAGGGAGGCACTTTCCATGTTTTTGATGGATCGGGGGTTTCCTGCCCTGCCTGGGACCTGTGGGGAGGCTCCTCGGGGTCGGCCCGAAAGTGAAGGGCCCTTCATCATGGGGAGGGGCAGCAGCCCGACCCGGGGGAAGCGCCCAGACGCTCTGAGAGGCGGCCGCCGGGGCCGTCCTGGAGGTAGAGGGTGCCCTGCCCTCGCCCGCAGCTCCCCGTACTGACGTGGCCTACCCTGGGACAGAGAGCATTGACTTTGGACTCAGGAGAGCCTGGGCTTGAATTCTGCTGCCGCCATTCTAGGCGAGTCTTTCAGCTTCTCTGGGAGCCTCGGTTTCCTGTTCTGTTAAATGGGGTAGGGTCAGACACTTCGATGATTGGGAAAGCACTTTGGGAAGCTCGAGCTGCCCCAGAGACGTCGGCTGCTCTCCCAGCCGTTATTTCTGATTCTCCTCCGTATTTGCTGCCGCCACGGCCCGTCTTGGCCAGGGGCTCTGGGAGGGCGGGCATTTCTGTCTGATTTCCTCCCCGGACACGTTGGCGGACCAGGAAGCCAGATGGTTAGAGCTGAGCAGAGGGGCCGGGTCTACCCTCCTTCCACTCACCACGTTTTTCCTTCTCTGAGGCTGCGGTGTCGGGGACTCTTGGCTTCTCATTGGCACAGAGCCAGCCTGCGTCCTGACTGGGCGGGGGCCTCGGGCCCCTCCGTACGCAGTGGGGTGCAGGGGCCTTGGTCACCCCACATCCTTAGAGCCGGGGACCTGGGGAGTCTCCTCGTTGAACCGAGCAAAAAGTGGAAGTGACCTGTGTGAGGCCGCCGCGCCTCCAAGGGGCAGAGCCGGGACTTGAATCCGAGACTCTTCCTGCAGCATCACGGCCTCCAGCCTGAGCAGAGGCAGAGGAGGCTGGAGGCTGTGGAGGCTGGCGGGGGTTCTCCCCCTGGGGAACAGAGCGGTTCTGCTCCTCCGGCCTGGCTGCAGCGGGGGCGCTCCAACCGCTCTCCGAGTTTAGGTGGGGCTTGTCGGCCCATGCAAAGACCCCCTTGTCCCCCCCCGACCGCCGTGGAGCCCTGCCGGGCAGCTCAGTTCTGCAAGGCTGCCCCGCCACGGCTGGCTGAGCAGAGCGGGGAGGGGGGATGCGCTGGGTCTGTGGGAGGCCCGGGAGCCTCTGTGATTCTGAGCGAGCCGGCCCGGGGCGTCCTCCCCAGCGGGGCCCGGCGGGGTCAGGCTTCCGGCCGGAGAGGCCCCCGCGGGCGTCAGCCCTGACGGAAGAACGGCCCCCGGCCCCTGTGCGCAGTGCGGCCCACCCAGGGCGGCCTCGGGTCATGGGCCTGGAGCCGCCGTCCGGCCTGGGCCAGCGGAGAAGCCGGGCCTGGGGCCCGAGGGGAGCGGGCTGTGACAGGCCTGCCTGCCCCGGGGCCCATGGAAACCTCCTGTGGGAGGCGCAGCCTGCGGAGCCAGCGGGAGCAGCCCCCGAGGCGCGTGCCCACGGGCAGGCAGACGCCTAGCGCGGACCCCCCCCAGCGAGCCGCACGACGGGTGCCCCTTTGTAGTGTGCTCGGGGACCCCACGTGAGTGTGTGCGCTTATGCACACAGTGTTTGGGGGGTTTTGCTGAGGCAGAGGAGTGACCTGCCCAGGGTCCCACAGCCAGGAATGTTAAGTGTGAGGCGGGATTTGAACTCGGGCCCTCCTGCCTTCAGGGCCGGCGCTTCCCACTGCGCCCCCAGCGGCCCCATCCTGGGGGTTTTAAAGAGCAGAACAGAAGCCGAGAACAGTAACGACCAAGGGACCCCAGGAAGTGAGTGTCTGAGGCAGGATTCGAACCCGGGACCTTAAGAGTCCTCCCGCCCTGTGCAGGGTTTGCGTGCACTGGGACCAGCGCCGTCTCCGACCTCACTCCCCCGTCTCCCGCTGGGGGCGGAGGAAGGTCTGGCCTCAGACTCCCGGGGGTCGCCGCGCCTGCCTCAGTTTCCTTAGCTGTAAGATCTGGTGGTGCTCCCCCTCCCCCACCCGCGCCCCAGCCTTACCTTCTCTCTAGGGGAGCTGCTCCGGCTGGGGCGGCCCCTCAGGCTCCCGCTGCTCGGGCTGTTTGCAGTGCGGGTCCCACGCTGACCGGGCGCTCGGGGGGCGCTGGCAGCTTCTCCCGGCCCGGGCACTAGGGCAGCATGGCGAGGGCCCGGGGCCGGAGGGGGCCGCGCGGGCCCCGGGTGCGCTCTCTCTGCCCCTCCCCCTCGGGCCCTAGGGGCCGGCCCCCATGCCCCTGCAGACTCCGCCGGCCCCTGGGGGGGGCACAGGCTCCCCCTTCTCTGCTTCTCTGGGCCTCAGAGGCCCCGGGCGGCGGGCGGTGCTCGCATGGCAGCGGGAGGGCTCAGCCGGGGCCGGGCCGGCGCATCCGCTCGGAGGCTCGGGGGCGGCCCCGGGGGAGGCCGGCACAGCTGGAGGCTCCGACCTCCCTCCCTCTGATCCACTTGACGCTGATGCGGAGCTGTCAGAGCGGAGCCGGCCGGCACTCTCTCTGCTGCCCCCGCAGTGGGGGGGGGGGGGGCTCGTCTGCCGGAGACGCCCCACAGGACGCCGCCTTCTCCCGCTCTCCTGCTCCTTCCTGGCCTGCAAAAGAAAGAGACCAAGTCAGCCCGGAGCCGGGACCGGCGGCCCCCAGCCTCCCGCCCCTCCGCCCCCTCCCCTTGTTTGCACAACTCGCTCCCACGGACCCGCCGGCTCCCCGAAGCCCTTCCCCCCACGCAGCCCCTCTTCCTTGGCAAAGAAGCGAGGGGGGGGCTCCATCAGGGAGGAGGGAATAGCCCCTCGGGGCTGGGCCAGCGCCCGCACAGGGGCCCATGGGAGCGAGGGAGGGGGCAGAGGGGCTGGCCCTGAAGTCTGGGGGGGGCACCCCACGGCTTGTGCACCCCCAGAACCCCCGGGGCCTCCCCACATCAGGGCCGGCCTCCAAGCCCGGTCACTGAGACCCCCCCACTTTGTGGAGAAGCCACGGGGCTCGGAGATCCTGGAGCCGGCGTGATCCGGGCCCCTCCTCCCCTCCCCCCCCCCGCCCTCTTTGCCACCCCCGGCACTTGGGGAGCTTCTCCCCATCCACGTGCTTCCCCCCGGTCCCACTTCCTTGTGCCCCCCAGGCCCTGACGCACCAGGGG
Source organism: Sarcophilus harrisii (assembly GCF_902635505.1). NCBI lineage: Eukaryota > Metazoa > Chordata > Mammalia > Dasyuromorphia > Dasyuridae > Sarcophilus > Sarcophilus harrisii. The sequence continues at coordinate 242,929,726 of NC_045431.1, forward strand.
CTCCGACGGGATCCGAACCCAGCCCCGCACAGGGCGCTCCCTCTGACCAGGCTCTAGCTCCTCCCCACGGGCGCAGGAGAGGAATAGGAGAGGGTCCTCCCCTCCCCCCACCTCCTCTCCCTCCTCATCATTATCCTTCTCCTCCTCCTCCTCCCCTTCCTCCCCTTCCAGGGCCCTCTGAGATTCGTGGAGCTCGGAACATTACTCATCCCTAGGACTGCCCTGTGCATTAAGGCGCTACCACTGTTCCCATTTCATAGACAAGGAAACTGAGGCTGGGAGTCCGATTACTCTGGGGCGCCCCCCAGCTAGCAAGAGGCAGCTTTTGAACTCAGGCCTCCCTAGCCCGCGGCAGCACTGAGAAAGTCCGGCCCCCTAAGTCCCCGCGACACCTGGAGCATGGAGTCAGAGCCCTTTGCAGGGAAAGGCCGGGAAGGCCCAAGCTGGCGAGCTGCCCCGTGGCCGCCCTGGGACCAGTGAGCTCCCTGCCCCGAGGCCTTCCAGCCCCCAGACCTAAAACAGCGGCCGTGTGCCCCACCCGGCTCCCCTCCCCCTTCCCGTGACGGTCCCCGTGCGTCGGCCCCAGACCGCCGGCCTTCCCTTGTACGACGCCCCTCCTGCCGCGGGGGTCGGTGCCCGCCCCCCCCCTGCTGCTGGGCTCGGGCTGGGTCCCTCTGTGGGGCCCCCGAGGGCCGGGGCATGGAAGGGCAGGAGCCGGGGTCCTCGGGCCCCACCCCCAAGAGCCGGGTGGGGCAGTGGGTAGCGCCCGGGCCTCGGCCCCTGGACGCTCGGCTGAGTAATCCTTTCATCTCCCGAGCTTAGTCCCGGGAAAGGGATAATAACAGGCTTTCTGTGACACGAGGTAATGAGATCATGGTGCCAGCCGTCGGGGGCCGGGCAGGTGGCAGCTGCCTCCCCGGGGAGGCGGCGGGCGCAGGGAGGCCGGGGGAGCCTCGGCAGGGAGAAGAGGGCGCTCGGACCGCTGGGGAGAAGCTTCCGGGGCCCGCTCGCCGGGGCCCTCGGACCCTCGGGCCGTAACACAGCGGGAGGAAGGGGCGACTCGGGGCGGCTCCGGGGGCGGCTGCTCAGAAATCAGCGCCCGCAGCCCCTGCCCACGAGGCGGCTCAGGGCGGCCCTGCTCACTGTGGGGCAAATGTCCCCGCCGGAAAGGAAGCTCTTAGGGTCTCAGTGGTGCTTTGGGGGTGCGCCGACCCGGCGGGGATTTTGGGGGGTGAGGCCCTGGCTGCAGAAGGGCGGTCCGGGCCCGGGGCAGGTCGTGTGGCCTGCAGAAGGGCGGTCTGGCCTGGGGCTGGGCCGTCCGGCCCGGCTCCAGCGCCCCCACGGCCAAGCACCAGGGCAGGATACAAACGCAGCCCTCCCAGCCTCTCTCCCCTCCTCCCGCGTCCCCAAGGCCCACAGTGCCCGCCCCTGCGCCCGCTCCGCGCCCGGCCCTCCCGGGACTCCTAAAGGCAGAAAGTCTCTCCTGACCTCGGCCTCCGCGGAGCCTTCGAAGGCAGGCAGGTGGGGGGTCGCCGAGCCCCAGACGGAGCCTCCACGGCCCCCCCTTTCTCCTGCGTCCCCCGAGCATCCAGTTGGAAGCCCCCCAGTCGGGGCAGGGAGGCCGGTGCGGAGGGTGGAGGAGGGGAGCTCCCTGAGCAGGACCAGCCTTGGGCTTGATTTGGGGGTGGGGCAGTCGGGAGGAGCGACAGGTGTGGGGCTGGACCTGAACTCGCGTCCTCTTGACTCTGGAACCAGCCTGAGCTCCCAGCACCCGGCGCCGTGAGGAGAGAGACACAAGGGTTCAGGGAGACGTGGGGTGGAGGAGGTGGGACCCGGGGGCAAAAAGTGACCTCGGGGTGATCCTCGAGCCCATCCTGAGTCTGCGGGCAGATGGGACCTCAAAGGCCCACGTCCGTGTCCCCCATTTTACAGATGAGGAAATTCAGGCACCAGAGGAGAGATTCGAACTCAGGCCCGGCCCGTTCCCTTCCCTCCGGCAGCGAGGGGGAGCTGTGCCCAGAATGCCCCGAAGTCAATCAGCCCCGAGTTGAAATCGGCCTTTTTAGACTCTTTCTAGCCTGGGACCCTGGCAAGGCACTGTGATGGGCATAGGGCCCGGTACACAGATGACGTTTAATAAATGCCCATTCTCTCCTGAGAAACACACTTTCTCGCCCTTGGTGGGGGAGGGGCTGTGAGTCCGACTGGGTGCCAGGGGACGTGACAGGGGAGGGACCCACGGAGGGCTGGACGACAGGCGCGCGGTCATAGCTGGGAGGGGCTCGGACGGATTCCTTCATCCCACAGATGGTGACGAGAGCCGAGGGCCAGGCCCGGGCCGGCACCTTGTAAGTTTTACCTCCCTGGGAGTAACCTCCCGGCAGCTGGGCTCTCCTGTCAGCCCCATTTTACAGGTGGGGAAACCGAGGCTGGGAAGCTTGGGGACACACTGCTGGGAAGGACATGAGGTGAGATTTGAACTCGGTCCTTCCTGACTCCCAGATCCGCTGCCCCGTGCTGCCTTTCACTGGGATATGAGTACGGTGTAGACTCAGCTCACCTCAGGGTCAGGCCTTTCACAGCTGTTACAGCGGGTGCAGCCTTCAGCCCTGACTGCCCTGAGCCAGCAGGGCAGGTACTGCTCCCTGCGCTCGGTGCCCGTTCCCTGCACTTGGTGCCCGCTCCCACTCCCTCCACTCGGTGCCCGCTCCCTGCGCTCAGTGCCCCCTCCCACTCCCTCCTCTCAGTGCCCGCTCCCTGTGCCTGCTCCCTGCACTCGGTGCCCGCTCCTTGCGCTCGGTGCCCCCTCCCACTCCCTCCACTCGGTGCCCGCTCCCTGCGCTTGGTGCCCGCTCCCACTCCCTCCTCTCAGTGCCCGCTCCCTGCACTCGGTGCCCACTCCCTGCGCTCGGTGCCCTCTCCCACTCCCTCCTCTCAGTGCCCACTCCCTGTGCCTGCTCCCTGTGCTTGGTGCCCGCTCCCACTCCCTCCACTCGGTGCCCGCTCCCTGCGCTCGGTGCCCCCTCCCACTCCCTCCACTCAGTGCCCGCTCCCTGTGCTCACTCCCTGTGCTCAGCGCCAGTTCCACAGATGCTAATTAGCCCCAGTGCAGGCTGGGAGGGGTGGGGTTCACACTGCTCTGACCCCTTCCCCCTCCCCTTCTCACCTCCCGGGTGTGCAGCAGGGGCGGAGGGAAGGCTGGCAGCTCAGCTCCACGCCTGGAGTGCTTGGGCTCAGGGCACCCCCTCCCTGGGGGGGAGGGGCTGAGGCTGGCACTGGGGTGCGTTGCCTCAGAGCATCGAAGGGCCCTTGTGCTCGGCCCCCCGGGACAGAGACGTGCTGGTGGGGGTGAGAGAGACTGGAGGGGACCCCCCTGCTGGAGCTGGGCCTCAGGACTCAGGGGCTGGGCCCTTATCGCTCCCGTCCTCATCCGAATGGTTTCTAAGGCCCTTGTGGCTCTCCACCAGTGACCGAGAGCCTTTTGTACAGGACTGTGTACACATAGGTGCCCAATGCGTGCTCACAGGCCCCGTAGCTGCTTCTGTCCCTGTGCACCACCCAGCCCGGGTGGCCGGGGAGCAAACGTGCACCGCCCCCTTCCCCTTGGACCTGGAGTCCGATCTTCGCCCTGGGCACACGCAGAGCCAGGGCGAGCCTTCACACTTAGCTGATAATGTGGCGAGTATTTATTTGGCACCTACTGTGTGCCACGCACTGAGGAGACCAGAATGGAAGGGGTGGAAAGTACTCAGGACTATCTCCTCTGAGGCTTGTGGCAGAGCAGGGAACACTGACACCTCTGAGAATGGAAACTGCAAATGCCCCCAGGGGCCACGGCGGGTGCGCCTGCCACAGACGGGGAGAAAAACAGATGGAAGACAAAGGGGGCGTCTGGGGAAACTTGAGCGCGGGTCATCCAGGGAGCGCGAGGGGATTGCTGGGCACAGGCGGGCATGGTGGGCAGAGGTGGGCACAGGTAGGCACAGGTGGGCAGCACCCAGAGCCAAGCACGGCCTTGCTGCTCCTTTGGAACAAAGATGGAGGCCCGTGGGGCCCTCCCTGCATGGAAACGCCCTCCCCAGAGGCCTATGGCCCGAGTCCCTGGCAAACCCCTGCCCAGCACCCAGGGTGGTGCCACCGGCCTGGCACATGGGACCCCTCGACGGTCACCTCTGACGTCACTGTCTGACTTTGTCACTGAGCGGAGCACACCAGGGGTTTGATAAGCTGCGCGGAACCGGGATCTAAGCGGCTCCCACCGGGAGAGGGCGGCGACCTCGGGGGGCAGGGTGTGCACTCTGCCGGGGGGGGGGGGGGGGCGCCCGCTCCTCCCCCTTCCCCAATCTGTCGCCGGGCTTTCTGTCTGAGGACAGTCAGACCCTGACGCTCCCCAAGCTGCCCGAGCCAGGGCCCTGGGGACTGACTGGCCACACCCACCTGCGCCACCTGTGGCACCTCCCGGGCTCCCCGAGATTCACTGCTGAGAAATGGACGTGGGCGCCTTGTGGCCCCCCCAGCGCTGGGGCCGTGTCCCTGAGAGTCTGGGGCGCCTCCACTGTCACCGAGCTCCCCTCTTCCTTTGGGGGTCTCTGTACCAGGCCGAGGCCTCGGGCACCTGCGGGCGTCTCAGGCCCCGCACTGGGGGCTCTCCCCGGCCCCCACCAACCCTGCACGTGGGCCTCTCAGCTTCGGCTGCTGGGGGGGGCAGCGCCCCGAAGGGCTCCCCCGGGACCAAGTGAGATTCTGCATCTGCCTGTTTATCCGTCCGTCCGTCCGTCCGTCCTTCTCTCCGTGCCTGCATTTGTCCTCCGTCTCTCTCCACCTGCTCAGGGCTTGGCCCGACCAGGGCTGGGCCAAAGGCCGTTCTCTGCCTCGGTTGCTCCCCGGCCGTAGTCACGGAGCGGGCCTTGCTTCAGTCAGGCTGAGGCCCGTCAGACTTAGCTCAGGAAGCCCGGGCTCCCCCTGCGTCCGGCCTCCCGCTCTGTGGCTGGGCCCGGTGGCTCTGGGGGGAAAGTGAGGCGGTGACCTTGGCCAGCCTCCCTCCCTCAAATCCAGGTCACCTGCACGGCCCAGGATCCCTTCCCTGGTGTCGGGCTCCTCTTGGAGAAAGGAGGGCAAATAACAGCAAAAATCACCTATTTATGCATCTCTCTGTGTCTCTGTCTCTCTCCCCTCCCCCTCTCACTTGTATATCCCATAGGCATCTCAAACCCATCACCTCCCAGACACGTCTCCCCCTCTTCCACCCCCACAAATGCCCCACTTCTGACAAAGGCCCCGGCCCCTTGGCTCTCTCTCTCCCCTCCTCCCCCCTCCAGCCAGATCTTGTCTCTTTGCCTCTCTGTCCCTCGCTCCCATCCAGCCTCTCCCTCACCCATCCGCCAGACCACCATCCCCTCCCCCCCAGCGTGGGGCTCCCCACCCCGGACCTCCCCTCATCCCAGTCTGTCCTCAGCGCTGCCAGGCTGGGACCTTTCCTGGTCCCAGAGCTGACCCTTAGTGGGTCCCTTTGGGGTTTGAACCCCTGTCCCCTGGCACCAGCTTCTTTCCCACCCCACATGCCCGCCCTCCCTCAGGGTCAAGCTGGCAGCCCTTCCCTGCCCCCATTTCCAGGCCTTTGCCCTGGCGCTGGCCAGTCCATGCCCGGAAGGCCCTCCCTCAATCCCTTTGCCTGGCAGACTCCCTCTTCCTGCCATCCCCAAATGCTGGCGGGCGCTTTTGGGCTCTGCCGTTCCGGGAAGTCCTGTTCCTTTGTGTTTACCCTCTCCTGGCACCCAGGCTGTCACCCTGCTGCCCATAGCCCCTGGCAGTGCCAGTGATGAATGACCATGCCCTGGCATCAGTGTGCCCATTCTTGCCCCTTTTCCCGCCGCTTCCGGGCACAGCCGGCTCTGCCCGGCCTGTCTGCTCCCCCAGCCCGCCGCCTCCTCCCCAGGGCCCAGCCCTCCCCTCCCCAGAGCAGCCCCCTTGTCGGCCCCTTTCCTCCTCCTCCTTGTGGCGCCCAGGGGTTTGACTCCAGCCCCAGTGGCATGCCTTTGTTCAGCCTTGCCCAGAATCCTAATTCTTCCAAGATGAAACCCTTGTATTTAAGTGTTTATAATGAAAAGGAGCGGGGGGTGGGGGGTGGGGGTGGGCAGAGGCCAGGAGGGGCTGCTGGGAGCCTCTCCGGGAGGCTGGCGGCAGGAGCGACTCCCGGGCACCCCGAGGGTGGTCCTCTGGCAAGCAGCCCCCCCCCACCCCGGGGGCTGTAGCCAGGACAGACAAGAGCTCCCTCCTGCCTGGCGTGGAGTGAGTTAGATGGGGGGTCTCTGTGGATAACCAGGGGCCTGGGCATTGCTCTGCCTCTTGCTTGTGGCGTGACCTGCATTGTGCCCACTTTGCCCTGGCTGGTTTGGGTTTGGGGCGCAGCTGCGGCTGGGGTGGTTATTTTCGGGGTGCAGCCTCCACTCAGTCCTGTAGGGGTCGGTCCAAAGGCAGTGCCTGGAGAGGAGAAGTTGAGGGCCTCCACCCTGCTCTGGGCTCTGGGCAAGGGCCTGGGCTGCTCCCTGCTCCCCCGAGGGCCCCCAGAGCCCCTTCATTTCCTGGGCACAGTCGGGGGCTCCCCGGGCACTCTGGGCCCCTCCGGATGGAGCCCCAAGCTCCATGCCTGCCCGGAGCAGAATTGCCGCTCTTTAGGCCCGGACCGGGGTCCAGATCCTCAAGTGCCCCAAGTGGTCACGGGCTGGTCCCCGGTCGGTGATTCCGCTACATCTTGTGGCCGGCGCGGGATGAGCCCCGAGGCTTCTCCCTCTGTGGGTGACCCTGGCCGGGTCCCATGCCTGCTGACCACGGCCCTCCTGGCCCCAGAGTCCGGCCCCTCCTGCCTAGCTGCCCGCCCGGGCCGGCCTCCAAGGGCCCATCTTCTTTCCCTTCCCCACCCCCTCTCCATCTTCCCGCATCATAAATTACCATTGATCGGCCGGGGCAGCTGCAGATCAGTCGGGGAAATGGATCCCTGGGCCTCGTAATTGCTCCTGCTGCCACAGGCTCCCCCCAGGAAACACTCCAAGAGACCAGGGCCGCCTGTGGGCCCTGGACAGGAGAGAGCCGGCTCCCAGATCTGCTTCTGCAGGGGAACACTCCCGGCCTCCCCGGCCCTCCTCCCTCAGCTGCACCGGCCAGTGGTGCTCCCCCACCCTCCCCAGCCCTCTTCCCTCAGCTGCACCAGCCAGTGGTGCTCCCCCACCCTCCCCAGCTCTCCTCGCTTCCCCGGGCCCCTGGCCTGGGGGAGAGGGAGCTGGGGTGGGGGCCGCTGGGGCTCCCCCCAGGAGCTGAGATCCTGCTCAGGCCCCTTCTTAGGGGGCTTTCCCCGAGTAGCGACCCTCACCCTCCGGCCCTTGAGGCTCCCTCCAGCAGCACAGATGGCCCCCGGCCTCCCTGACTCTCGCCGCCTCCTCGGCTCCCCTTCGGGCCCTTGCCGGCCCCCTTGCCTGGGTTCCATCTCTTCCATGGCATCTTTGCAGCCTTCTTGCTCCTGGTTGTGCTTCAGTGGCAGGTCCGGCCTCCTCATGGCCTCCGTGATTGCACCATTTGCCCCGCGGGGCCTGGGAAGGGCTGGCTCGCCAATAATGGAGGTCAGGTCCAGCGTGGGTGTGGCCGGGCCTTTGAGCTCATCCCTGCTCGTGGTCACCCTGGGCCCTGCCGTCCTGTAGCCGAGGCAGGTGGGGTGGGCCCAGGGCCTTGGGAAGCCCTCAGCGTCCTCACCTTCGAAATGGCCATGTGTGTATTTTGTGTTTTTCCGTCTCCGTGGGCCTGAGGCCCCTCTGAGTGAATGGGAGCTTCCCGAGGGCCGGGATCCTTCCTTTCTTGTCCTTTTGCCTCCAGCACCTTGGGCAGCGCTTAGAAGGCGCTTCATACATGCTGTTGAATGGTGTCAGTTTCCCCATCTGTACAATGGGCAGGGAGGAGTCATATGAAGTAAAGACTCCTGAGCCAGGAAGGACTCTGGCTTTCAGGGGAAGGGACTTTCCGGGCTGGACCCCCGGGTTCTGCTGGCCCCGTCTGGGCCCCACCTGCCCCCCTCCACTAGTGAGCAGCCAGAGCTTGCCTCCGACAGGGAACCCCTCCACTAGTGAGCAGCCAGAGCTTGCCTCCGACAGGGAGGGGGAACCTTGTCTTTTCTTTGGATTGTCCAGGTCCGAGCAGGGGATTGTTATTTTAGTGATGCGAGTCAGGAAAATGGGAGACTCTGGCTTCCAGCCGATGTGTCCGTGCCCCTGGGACTCCGACCCGTCACATGCCCTGAGAGAACTCTGTCCTCCTTTCCCCTGGGGGGGAGCGGGGGGGAGGCCAGGATGAACCGGGAATGGCACATTAAGTGTGGGGGCGCAGCGAGCACTCCAGCAAAAGCTCTCGGTCCCTCGCCGAGGTTGGCAGGGCCCGGCAGAAGCCCGAGCCTGGGGAGGGCCTCCTTTGGGAACCTCCCGGCCTCTGCTTAGAGCACATTTGGACTTCTAGACCTCAGTTTCTCACCCACAAAATGGGCTGCTGCCCAATGCCTGCCAAGATTCCTCTTGCTTCTAAATCTGTGATCTTTTCTGGGCGCTTAACAAATGTTTGTGGCTTAATTGGTCTCTATAGGATAATTTCAGGAGGAGAAGGATAATGGGGGGGGGTTCCACTAAAAGCCAAATCTGTGATGTGCATGGAGAGCTTGGGGAGGGGCAAGGGGACCCTCCCAGCTCCCCCTTCTCTCCGGCCCCGGCCCCAGACTTCTGGCGCAACACCTTCCCCGACACCTGCTTTGTTCTGGGGACACGGCCCCGAATGTGTCTCAGGAGGCATCTGGGGAGGAGCGTGCTCCAAAGCGTCACCTCATCCCTGCCCCTGAGAAAACTGAGACCCCTCCCCAGCTGGAGGGCGCTGAGAAGGGCTGCCAGTCTCTAACCCCCCCCCACCGCCCCCCTGCCTCCCCTGCCATCTCCCCTCAGCCACCTCCCCTGCCTCCCCCCCGGTCCCCAGGCCCCGCTTGCCAGGCCCGAGCGGGTGACGCACAAGCTGTGTTCATCTCCTGGTTACGGTCCCCGGGGGACCGCCGGCCTCCCTCCCCTGGGCGGATGATGGGCGGCAGCAGCCGGAGTGAGGCTTCAGTCCCCGGGCTGCCCAACTTTACTCTCCCCACGGGGAGAGCTTTTGGATAAACAGCCCCCCCGGGGCCTCCCAGGCTCGGCAGCTGAGACAGAGGGAGGAAGGCCGGGGAGAGATGGGAGTGGGAAGCGCTGGGGAGAGAGGCGGGAGAAGCCGGGTCCCCAGGGCTGAGGGGAGCGACTCTGGGAGGAGACCAGGCTGGGGGTGCAGGCTGGCTGCCCATCCCTTTTCCCTCCAGAAGCTGAGTTTGTTCTCCAGCTTCTCGGCCCGGCGGCCCGCCAGCTCCGGTTTGCTGCGCCTTCCCTCCCCCGGCCCCACTGTAGGGAGAGCTGGGCCAGGTCTGCGCCCCCCATAAGCCATTTGTGTCTCTCACCCCCCTCCCCCACTGCCAAAGAACCTCCCCCCCACACAGGCAGGAGGTGCCTCCTTCTGTTACAACAGAAAATCGGAACAACGCCCTGAGCTGCCACAGCTCCTGCTGACAGGTAGCCCATGCTTCGATCCCACGAGCTCCTACTGTGTGCCGGGTTCCAAAAGACAGGGCCCTAAATCATCTCTTGCTAGTCACTGGGGACACAAGAGATAAGGGCCTAGATCATCTGTTTCTCTTGTGTTCTGTCTATGGTCCTGACCCTTAGGGTCAATCCCACAAGCTCCTACTGTGTGCTGGCCCTGTGTTAGGTACTGGAGACACAAGAGACAAGGGCCCAGGTCATCCCTTTCTTCTCTCTCATGTCCTATCCATGGTCTTGACCCTTCAGGTCAATTCCCACTGTGTGCAGGGGCCCTGGCTAAGACAAGGGCCTAGGATCAGTGGTTCTCAAACTTTTGTTTTCAGTATCTTTATCCTATTAAAAATGACTGAGGATCTCTCCAAAGCGCTTTTGTTTATCTGGGTTATATTTATAGACATTTACCATATTGGAAAGAAAAACTATTTTTGAATGTGTAGACCCTCTAAGGGTTTCTGAGACCCCCAGGATTCTCTAGACCATACTTTGAGAACCACTGGCCTAGATCATCTCTTTCTTCTCTCTCATGTCCTGTCCATGGTCCTGACCCTGGGAGTTTTCTCCTGGAGCAGTGACTGTCTCTTCAGTCTGGATGTGCAGGCCCTGTGCTAGGCAGTGGGTAGAAACACAAGAGACAAAGGCCTAGATCCTCTCTTTCTTTTCTCTCTTGTGTCCTGTCCATGGTCCTGACCCTTCAGGTCACTTGCACAAGCTCCTACTGTGTGCATGGGCCCTGGCTAAGACAAGGGCCTAGATCCTCTTTCTCTCCTCTCCCTTGTGTCCTGTCCATGGTCCTGACCTGGAGTTCTCTCCTGGAGCAGTGACTTTGCCTCCTGGGCTGGGTCCATCCCTCAGGCTCCTGCTGCCGTGTGAAGTGTGGGGGCTCTGGCCTATCTTGAGCCCTCGGTCTGACCCCCGGACTTGTTGGCGCAGAGTGGCAGAGTGGGCGCAGGGAGGCACGGGGGGGTGCAGGAGGGTGCACCTGGTGCCCACTGGTGCCCGTTCTTGCCGCTTCAGAGCAGAGGCAGCACGGGGGCCGGGCCCGAGGCCCAATCGATTTCTGCTCCTTACTGACCGCAGGTGCTTGGCCGGGCCCGCCAGCTTTCCCTCCTGCAGAAGTGGGGAGGGGGCTGCATCCTCCGAGACTTCTGGGCCCCCGGCTGGGCAGGGAGCAGGCCCAGAGCTTCTGGCCCCCAGCTGCGCTTTGTTTGCAGCCTGGCGCTTCTCCCACAGGCCCGTCTCCATGGTGACGGAAAGGTGCTCTGGGAGGCCTGGTTCTTCCTGGATCCTTGGCCATCACCGGCCTGTGCACTAAGGGGAGGATGGAAGGCATCGCTGGGAGAATGAGGCTCCCGGCCCCCCCGGCCCAGACCTTCCCGGCGATCCTTGTGCCGCCTCTTCTCCCGTGCACTCCCTTTTCTCCCCACGAGTGTTCTCCAGGAACATTCAGGCCTTTTCCCCCCATAGCTGCCCCTGTAGTTGCCCCTGTAGCTTCCCCTCTGCTGTTCATCCTCCCTGGAGCCCCTGAAATCACTCAAGGCCCAGCTCTTCCCGAGGCTCTCCGCGGCTCCTGCCACCTTCGCCCCTCCCAGCTGTCCTGCAGATGTTGCTGCCGCCAGGGCCGCCCCCTCCTCGCTGCTGTCCATGAGGCTCCCTCGGGGCTCAGCTTGGGGGCCACCTCTCCCTGGACCTCCCTCCCCCTCGAGGTGCTCTGGCTCCCTCCTTCCTCTGGCCCCTGTATTTATCCTGTCTCTGGGCCAAGGCCCTTCAGAGCCGGGCCCAGTGTTGAGCCTCAGGCCCCCTGGTTCCCACTGCAGGTTTCCTGCTGTCTCACGAGCCCCCCCCTTCTCCAGGGGCCCTGCTGCTCCCCGACTGCTGCTAACTATCAGGGCAGGCTCAGGGGGAGACGGGAGACGTGCAACGCTGATTTGTGCAGGCGGGACGCCGTCCTGAGCTTCGGGGGATGGGACGGGGGGGTGGGGGGCAGGCTTGGGCAGAGGTGCGGGGCTGTGGGAGCCTCAGATCACGGCCCGGCTCCTCATCATTTATGTTAATGCCTCATGGGCCGAGCATCTCCGGGTAAAATATTGCAGCGCCGGGTCCTGCGGCCCCTAATTGCTTTCTGCCAGGGACGGAAAACAAATGTTTTGGCGGCTCCAACGTCTTAGCGCCTGTGGAGACTCTGCCTGCCGGGGGCTGTGGGGGGCGGGGGGGCTTTGGTTTTAAAAGGCAGCCGGGCGGGCGGGAAGGGGAGGGGGGCCCTGGGATCACCTACCGGCGGCTGTGATGGGCGCGTGTGACGGGGAGGGCCTGGGAGGGGGCACTGAGGGGGGCAAGAGAGGAAAGAGAGAGAGACAGAGACAGAGAAAGAGAGAAAAGGAGACAGAGACAGAGAGAGGCAGAGAGAGAGAGACAGAGGCCTGGAGAGACAGGAGAGAGAGACACACACAGAGACAAAGAAAGAGAGACAGACAGAGACCTGGAGAGACAGAGAGAGAGAAAAAGACATGGAGAGAGAGGGGGATGAAGGTTACAGCCCTGCTCTGGAGCAAAGGGTCTGTAGAGTCTCGAGCACAGAGGCTGCTTTGCTTGTCTCCCGCCTGCTGTGGAGTCTGACCTGGAGAGAGAACCTGGGGGGGGGGGTGAAGGGGGCAGCTTGGGTCCCACCGGGGCTTCCCTGGGCCCTCCCCCCCCCAGCCCCTCTTCTGTGTGGCTATTAATTCCCCCCCAGTCTAGAACCTCCGGCTGCTGGGGTGGAAGCTCTCCGAGGGCAGGGACACGGACCACCCTGAGGTCCCTTTGGGGGCTGGGACTATGACCCCTGGGGCGGCGGCGTCTGGCAACACGGAGGTGCTTTGTAAAGGCGGAGAGAGGAGAGCTGAGATGCCAAATACAATAATAATAATAAACAATGGCGACCAGTCTTGATTCTGGACAAGAGTCAATTGCCGGCCCTTCTTTCTTTGGAGAGGTGGGGGCTGCAGGTGCTGAATGTGGCGCACGCTGTGGTGCCCGTGCCCCTGGCAGGGGGCTGGGCTGCTCTGGGCACATCCCTCAGGACCGTGCCAGGCCTCAGCGGGAGCCGCCCTGCCCCGCATCCTGCCTTCCCAGCTTGGCCCGCGCCCTTCAAGGGCCGCCTCAGCGGGAGCCCGGGCCCTTCTCCGCAGGCCGGCAAAGAGCAGACCTTGGCCTGGACATTAATAAACTGCCTTATTGGGGCCTCCCAGCCTCCCAGAGAGGCGGGCATCTCACTTAGGGAAACTGAGGCACAGGATTTGGCCGGGCCCTCTGCTGGGTCCTGTCAGGGCAAGGGTCTTACTGACCCCCCAGTGTGGTGCTCTGCCTCCCTGACCTGGGCTCAGCCCCCCCAATACCCCCTGGCAGCCCAGGTCTTGAGCTCTCCTTGTCACAAGCCCAGTCCCCCCGGCAGCCCAGGGTCCTGAGCTCCTCTGCCCCCCCCGGTGCCCCTGCTGCCAGGTCCTGAGCCCCTGAGCCCCGGGCCACGTGCAGGCTCCTGGCACCGGCCCCGGCTCTTGCCAGCTCTCAAGGAAGAGCGTTTGGGGAAGATTTATGAGCCAGGTCGGAATTTAATTTGTGTGGAAGATCTTGTGCAGCCGTCCCTCTGCTGGCCCAGATTAATTGCCTCGTGCCCGGCCGCCCGCCCCCGCCGCTCTCCTGGCTTTTGTTTTGGGGCTGGCCGGAAGCCGCTGCGCCGAGCAATAACTGACCGGAATTAGATTTGGGGCCGGAGCGCGGGGAGACCCTGAGCCTCCTTTGGGCTTCAGCACAAGATTGAACAGGACGGGCTCGGCTCCCGCTCGGCTCCGGGCCTGGGCAAGGGGCTCTCTGCTGGCTCTGGGGGCGCCCCCTTCCCTCTGGGCACCTGGGGGAGGGCACGGCCCCTGAGCTGTCTGCTCGGCCCTGGGGTGCCTGTGGAAGCGGATTGACCTTCAGGGGCCCTCAGCTCCAGAGCCAGAAGGGGCCCCAGGGAACAGGGGGAACGGGCCTCGGGGGCCGCAGTGGTTGCCAGGCCCACAGTGCCTTTCCTTAGAGGGGGAAACTGAGGCTTGACGGGGGCCAGAGCTGGGACTCGGTGGTGCTGCGGGCCCTGGGGAGCCGGGGCCCAGAGAGGGAGCTCGGACTCATGGAGCGTCTAGATTTAAGGGAGCAAAATAAAGTGGGGGCGGCTTTCCTCCCCGATCAAAGTGTGTGCGGCGCCGAGCGAGGGTATGTCTGTGGCCACAGGCTCCTCCTCCCACATATGCACACAGGGTGAGCTCACACCCGTGCAAGTCACATGCCCGCAGTCACATGCCCACTCGCCGCCAAGGCCTCCCCCTGTCCTGGAGGCCCTGCTGTCTCTGGCCCACTCTGAGGGGCCCCTCGCGCTAAGGACAGACCCCCCCCTCAGGGTCCTAGCGCAGCCTCCACCCGGCCTCCCTGTCTGGGGCCTCTCCAGCTTTCTCTTCTCAAAGCCCGGCCGGCTGACCCAGCGGAGGCAGGGCTCAGGGGCGCGGGCCCCACCCGCAGGCCCACAGTGGGCTCTTGTGCCACCTGCCTAAGTGCTGGAGTCCCCTGGAGCTCGGTGCTTCCGCCTTGCACACAGTGAGCATATAATAAATGCTTACTGCCTTGCCCTTTAATGGACTTGCACACAGTGAGCATATAATAAATGCTTACTGTCTTGCCCCTCTGGCAGAATGGTTAAGGCCTGTCGCTCAGTGCCTTGCCCTGTTCCGCCTTTGGGTGCTCGATGCACTCAGGCCACCCCCAGGGACCGTCCCCCAGGCCCTGCTGTCCCGTGCCCCCCAGGCCACGCCTTAGGTAAGTAACAATGGCCGCAGCGCCTGAGGCTCACAGAGCATTCTCCTGACCACAACCCCTCATTCTTGCTAGCAGTTATCGCCATTTTATTGAGGGGAAACCGAGTCACGGAGAAATGAGGGGAATCAAATGAACGCAAATGGATTCAGCAGCAGAGCCGCCCCTGCCCACAGGAATTCTTGTATTCTGTACAGAGTCAGGGATTATTGTCCCCTTTCACAGATGGGGAAACCAGGGCACACACAGGAAAGCAAAACCTTGCCCAGTCACTTAGGTTAGTCATGATTGGGGCGGGGGTCTCTACTTCACAGCCCGGGGCCGTGGGCAGAGACTTTGGGTGGTCTTCCCTGGCCCCGCCTCTGTTTCCCCCTTGTATCTATTCTGTGTCTGTCTGTGTCTGGACCTAAGTGCCCTGAGGGCGGCCCCGGCCACTGCTCACAGTGACCTCAACAGCTTCTGAGAACGAACTTCAAGAGCCACAAAAGCCCAACAAGGCGCGTCATCCCCTGGGGGGAGAGGGACCCACTGCAGCCTCAGCTTCCTTGTCTGTAAAGGTGGATCTCAGGCCCCTCTGCCCTTCGGGGCCCTCCCCGCCTTCTCGTGGCTTGTTCCTATTCTGGGGAGGCTGGGCTGGGGAGGCTGGGCTGGGGAGGCCGGGCTGGGGAGGCCGGGCTGGGGAGGCCAGGCCGGGATAACCCAGTTAGCCTGAGTGGCATAATTGGATTTTGCCCATATTTTCAGTGCGGCTGCATTTAATACTTTCGTTCCTCCCGTGGCCGGCCCTCCCTGAGCAGCCGGGGCCACACGGGCACCCTGGGATGGCGGGCTCTGGATCCGGACCGTGGGGGGCTTCACGGACGCCCCCTCGTGAGGGGGAGGCCCAGGGTGTGACTCAGCCAAGATCCCCCAGTGGTCAGGCGGGCGAGCCGCATGGGCGCGGGCGGCCCGGGTCTGTGAGACCCCCAGAGACGCCCGCGTCTGCTTTCCTCAGGGTTCTGTGTCCGGCGAGGCCGGGGGCGGACAGAGGGACAAAGGACCCGCGTTCCTCAGGCTTCTGACTCCCCGGCCTGAGTCTGGAAAGGCCCCACTGAGGGAGGGGAGGGGCTCCTCCGGCCTTGGCTTGGCGGCCCCCTCCCCATCCAGGCCGTCGTCCCCGGACGTCCTCCCGCCGGTCACTGTCCTTGCTTAAGGTTGGTACTGGGCAAGCAGGGCATCTTCCCAATGGGGTCTGGCCAGGGCAGGGGCCACCCTCGGGTGCCCGTGGCCGGGCTCTGCTCCCTCTCTGTGCCCGTCAGAGGAGGGGCTCGGACTCAGGCGGTTCCAGAAGGCCTCGGCTAACACTGTCTGCTCTGCCAGGGCGCACCGGCACAATCACACACTCACACAATCATAATCACACTCACAATCGCAGTCACACACACAACCACACACACACTCACACATACCCGCAATCATAATGGCACACACTCACACAATCGCGCACACTCACACACGCTTGCCCAGGGCTGGGTCTGTACTAGAGACTGCGGGCTGTGTCTGGCAGGGGGCACTTATGGGAGGGGGGGGTCTGAGCTGGCTCCTCCACAAGCAGTGTGGGGGAGGGGTGCTGACCCGTCAGGCTCTGCCCCACTACCCTCCTTCTCCCCCTCCCACCAGGTCTCCCCATGTGACTCCCTTATCAAGCCGCCTCCCTCCCCAGGCCCCTGCCCCCTGCCCCCTCCCAGGCTGGGCGCTCAGCCCCGCCCTCCTGCCTCATCCATTCCACTGTCCACCAGAGCCCACCTGGGCACCCCCCCCCAGTTCCGTCGGCACAGCTTTATAACAGGCCCCCAGGCTGGTGCAGGCTTCTCGGGGCAGGGGCGGCCCCAGTCCTGGAGTCCCGGCTTCAGGACCCCGGACAGCGCGCCCAGGCAGACTCCTTCAGCCCCATCTGCTGCCCCTCGCTCCCTTTCCGCCTCAGGCCCCGAGGGCCCTTTAGGGCCTCCAGGTGCGGACGCAGGCCTCGGCCTTGGCCCAGGGAGGTTCCTTATCCCGAAGAAGCCCGGTCCAAGCCCAGATTCCCAGAAGCCCCCGTGCTCGGCACACAGTAGGGCCCTATAGATGCCTGTGGGATGAGCGGCTCCCTCCCCCACTTGACCCCAGTGGGCCTCCCTAAGCGGCCGTCGGAGGAAATGAATGGGAGGATAATTGGGCTTTGTCTCCCCCCTCTCCCAGAAGCCCAGACAGAGTCGAGCGCGCTCCCTGAGGGACGGTGGCAGGGCGGGCTCCCAGACAGCGCGGGACCCTCCCCCAGCCCGCTCCCCCCTCCCGCCCCGGCGCCCATCCATCACCCGCGCTATTTTTAGGAGTTTCTAAGCCAGCTGTGAAAATTCGCCGCCTTTGTGTGTGGGAGCTTAGCCTGAGAGCTCTCCTCCAGAGGGGATTATGGCGGCCGGAGGGGGAGGGGGCGCAGGGAGGAGGGAGCACAGCCTGGGGAGGAGGGAGCATGGCCTGGGGAGAACCTGGCCCCGGCTTGGGGGAGGGGGGCACGGCCCTGGGGTGCGGAGAGAGAACCGAAGGCAGCCCCTGCCTGCTGTGTGGCCGAGTCCCTCCCCCTGCCCTGGGACGCCCCTCGGACCCTCAGCCTTTCCCGGCCTTCGCCGCCTCCTCCGGGAAGCTCTCCTGAAGGTGCTCCCTTACTTCCCCTGCCTCCTCCTTTGCCAGCCTCCCTCCCGATGGAAAGGCCCTCCGCCCACGCAGATCACAGCCTCGGCCTCCGGCGGGGAGGTCTCGGAGGCTGGCCTGGGAGGGGCCCTTCGGTGCCCTTGGCCCTGCTAGCTGCCCCTGTAGGGGAGGCCAGTTCCTGGAAGCCCGGGGGAGGCCGAGGCTGGCCTCAGAGTTGGGACTGGGGGAGGCTGGAAGGGGAGGGAGGCCAAGCTCTTCGAAGATCCCCAGGGCAGGTCGTGGCCAGGACCTCGGATTTTGAGACCAGATCCTGCATTTTACAGATGGGGAAACTGAGGCCCGGGGAAATGCTTTCTAGTAGCTGCCCACGAGTGACCAGCCCCCTCCCCAAGTCTCCCCCAGAGGCCCTGCTGCCTCTGCCGAAAAGGACTCCTAATTGAAGCCTCTCTGCCGGGAGGGGGCTTTCTACCTGACTGCTCTGGAATGGGGCCTGGAGGCGTGGCCCAGCTCCCGCTCCCCTCCAGAGACCCCTTCACTTTAGCCTCCAGCCGCCATCCCCATTTCCATGTAAATAGACCAGACTCCTGGTGGGAAATGAGACCGTTAGGGAGGGGGAGGGGAGAGCACAGAAAAGTGGGGAGGGGAATTGGAACAGGGGCCTCTCAGGCCAAGGGCCCCGGAAAAGCCTCTGCTCCTGCCTCAGTCGCTCTCGCTGCCTTTCACTTATTGTGGGGGTCAGTGGCGGTGACTCCCCGGGACCCAGTTTTCTGGGTTTTCTTGGGCTGAAGTCGTCCCCTTCTCCAGCTTATGTGGCAGATGGGGAAACTGAGGTAAGCAGGGAGCCGGGACTTGCCCGGGAGGGGTCTGAGGCCAGGTATGGACTCGGAGAGATGATTCTTGGCCTTCCTCAATCTGGGGAGCATTTATTAAGCGCCGCTGTGCCAGGCTTGGGCTCAGCCCCGGAGACAGCCCTGCCCTCAGGCTGCAGAGGCTTCTGGGAGCTGGTGCATCTGAGGCACGTGGGCCCCCGACCTCAGAGTGGGCACCAGGAGGAAGAAAGCTGGCAGAGGAGCCTGAGGGGGAGGGCCCAGCTTGCAGCTGAGCCCAGCGCTGGCAGCTCGGACACCTGCGAGTATTTATGCCGTTGATTGTGATTTTGTATTTAAGAGGGACACAGGCAGGAGGGCACCTCCTGGGCTGCCCAGACTGGACTGGAGGGGGCACTAGACCCGGGGCAGAGAAGCCTGTGGGGGCCGGGGGCGCTGACACCACCTGCATGGCCCTTTGTGCCTCCTTATGCCTCAGTTTCCTCTTCTGTAAAATGGGAATAATAAAGGCACCTGCCAGGTCTCAGTTGTCTCCCCAGCTGGCCAGGTCTGCGTCTTGCATCTGATGTTGGCAAATGCGCCAACAGCCCCGAGCTGCTCCCCTCATCCCGTTTGTTACTGCCTATGGCTAATAACCCAGACTCCTCTCCGCTCAAGGCCCTCACGATCCAGATCCCTAGGCCTTGGGTTCAAATCCTGCAAGCTTCCTCTTCTGCAAAACGAGGCTGATTTTAAGAATACCCTGTGAGGTGGGAGGTACTGCAGGCTGTGAAACAGACGCATGGTGTTGATAGGACCCGTGCTGGGACCATTCACAGCTCATGAGGAAGTCACTGCAAATACCATTATTCCGTCTGAAAGCTCAACAGGGACTGGTACCAGGCCACACAACTAGTGATTATCCAAGCCAAGTGTCTCCTTGACTCTCAGAAAGGGAAACGGAAAGGGTCCCGAGTTCAAATCCTGCCTCTGCCACTTGAAAGTCCATATCCTTGGACAGGAAATCTTTCTGGGATTCATTTTCCCCATCTGTAAAGTGAAGCTGGGAGATAGTGCCAAGCCTGGGGCCAGGAAGACTCATCTTCTGAGTTAAAATCCAGCCTCAGATGGGTCTTGGGCAAGTCACTTCCCCCAGTCTGCCTCAGTTTCCTCATCTGTAAAATGAGCGGGAGAAGGAAATGGTAAAGCCCTCCAGGATCTCTGCCAAGAAAACCCAGATGGGGTCACAGAGAGTCGGCCTTGACTGGAAAGACCGAACAACCACCAAGTGGGGGCCATCTTTGTGGGGGGGTGGGGCAGAGGTTCCCATCAAGGGAAGTCTCTTGATCTAAACAGATTGTCCCCATCTGTGCATTTCCTAAGCCTGAGCTTAAGAGAAGGAAAGAGATTTTTTTCCTTGTGGCTATAATTACAAAAAATATGGGTGAATAAATGAATGAATAATGAATGAAATGAGAATAATTTACTAAATGCTTCCCATATGACAGGAACTGTGCTACGTTTTGGGGACACACACATAACAAGAGTAAGAGTCCCTGTCCCAAACAAATGAACATTTTACGTCCTGACTTGCGCATCTGGGTCATTTGGAAGCTTTTGCCCCAAACTGAGAAGTTTCAGAATTTCTCCCCATTTTTCTACTGATATCCTCCCAGAGTTTCAGTTGAGAGGTCTCTGTGTGAACTCCATAAGTAGATGGGGGAAACTGAGGCAGAGAAGAGGAGGGCAGGTAGTGAATATATAGGAATTCCTCTCATAGGAGGACTGGAAGGAAGTATAGTCGGCCTATAAGATGTGTATTTAAGTATAGTCAGAGGATTTTCAGGTGGAAGGAACCTTAGAGATAGTTCAACCCTCCTTAATTATACAACTCAAGAAACAGGAAGTAAGCAACAAAATCTAGATTTGAACTCAGGTCTTCTGGCTCCAAAAGGAAAATCTGATGGCAGAAAGGGGGAGGGTAAAGGGAGAGAAAAAGCAGTGATTGGAGTTGAAGGGGAGTAGGGGAGAAAGCGACCCGAGAGCTGATTGCCTTAAGCAAAACAAACTGCAAATACCTGGTGCTGATTTTTTTCAAAGGAAAGAAATAGGCCGTAACGTAAAAGAAACAACCTTACAAACCATAACCATGAATATAAATGGGATGAACGTGCCCATAAAATAAAGGAGTGTGGCAGGATGGATTAGAATGCAGAACCCAGCTGTTTGTCAGATGTGAGAAACACAGTTAAAATATAAAGATTCGGGAGTTAAAATGAGGTTTTAAAGCACAATTGATCACGGCTCCATTTCAATCCAAAAAAATTGGGAGTTTGCAGCAAGCAGGATCTCCCACCAGGACAATACTAAAAGTAGATACAGTCAAAAGAGACAATTCAGCAAACAGCCTTGTGCTTGAAGATGTCATAGATGGTGAAACACAGTCAATATTAAATAAATACACCTCAAGTGTTATAGCCTTTAAACACTCAGAGACAAAGCCAACTGAATGGAAAGGAAATCTAGACAGTAATGGGGCAATTGCCAGCAACTTCAATGTGCCATTTCCAGAGTTAGACAAATGCAATCGAAAGACAACAAAACCCACTCAGATCCACCTTTTATATCCAGGGCTTTCCGGAGCCCCACAGATGGGTAGTGTCCTGCTGTCCAACACCCACTTCCTCAAAATGTACGTCATATATGCTTTGTATTTATTTGTGTTTGTGTGTAAACTGTCCTCCCCTTTAAACTTCTTGAAGGTAGTGACTATTTTGTTTCACCCTTGCCTTCCCAGACTAATGTAGGCTATTAGTAATAAACTAGTAGTAATTAGCGATTATTATTAGTAATTAGCTGGTAAAACAGAATATATGGCTGCCACTCCAGGTCCGTGAGCAAAACCATAAATGATCACTGGTCTGGCCTCTTCCCACATTATCATGTCCTTTCTCTCATGGTCTGGATGCCAGCATCACTGAGGTCAGTTAGGCTTTTATAGGAGACAGAGTGCCCAACTTGGTGTACCGCAGTAGAGATATGGTGATATCCCTGTGGTAATATGTGGTAATATGCTCCACCTCCGCCTTACTTTTCCTGTTTGTCCAAGGCGGGGATTGGACCCAGTGATCCTCAAGGGCTGTTCTGACATGACCACTTTCCTTTAACTGTCCAAAGCTTTGCATTTTGGGGTCCCGCCCAATCCTGCCTCCAAAGTCCCCGGGGAGTTAAATCTTACCAGCCCCCTCCTCTAGCCCAGGCTCTCGTTCCCTTTCCTAGACACTTATTTCAGAAATCCCAGCCACCTTAAAGCTGCATTAATTGGGGAGCCAGCTGGTGCAGTGGATAGAGTCCCAGCCCTGCGTCAGGAAACCTGCATTTAAACATGGCCCCAGAGACTTATTAGCTGTGGGACCCTAGGCAAGTCACTTACCCTCACTTGTCCCCCCCAAACTACAGCAAACCACACCAACAATAACAAAAAACGAGGCACAAAACTGCTTCATGTCAACTGCACTGAAGCAGACAGAACGGGCTGGAGCCGGGAGACTCAGGAACCAAACTGTGGGCCAGTGGGGGTCTGGACTCAAATGCAGGACTCTCACCCCGTGCTGGGGGGGAGCCGAGCAAATGGCGGCGCAGTGAGTCAGGGCGGCGCCCTGACAATGGGGGCATCCTGACTGGGCTCAGAACAGCACAGTAATTAAGTGATTTTGCAGAAGAGGAACGCAAGGGATTGTTGTTATGTCAAGCTCGGGGCATAGCTTGCTCTGGAAAACAGGGCGTCTCCTCATATCTTGACATTTAATAAATAGTGCGAAAGGTCCCAGGCTTGACGCGGAGGGGCACAAAGACCAAGTGATAATTAATAACAGTGAGAAGCTTCCTAGGATCCCACAGCCAGTGAGGTCCATGGCGGGACCAGTTCCTCCCCTAGCACAAGGGAATTGGAGGTTTTTGAGGAGGGATCCTGCTGACCCCTTCCTCTACCGTCCCTCCTCCTCCTCCATCCCACTTGTAGCTTGCATTCACATTTCCTCACTAGCAGCTTATCTCCTAAGGCACCAGCTCCCTCCCAGCCCCTTTACCCCTCTGGATATCTTGGGGGTCCAGAGAGGGCAATTATTGTCCCATTTTACAGATGAGAAAGCCAGGGCTCTGGAAGCCTACTTGCTTAGTGTCCCGGACGGCTCCCGTCAGAGCCCGGACTCAGCCCAGGCTTCCCCCTGGTGCTCTGTGGCCTTGGCTGCCCTTGGGCAGGGCCTGGTGCCCTGTGGCCTTTGCTGCCCTGCACCCGCCGGAGCCCATCCTTCAGCAGGGCAGAGGGTTGTTAGTTCAACAGTCAATAGTCAAGCCGCCATCATCTTGTCTGCCGGCAGGATTTAGTGCCGGGCCGGTCAATAACACGTTTGTTTTTTATCGACCCGCCCGGGCTGTGCAGAATCGGTCCGTTGGCTCCTCCAGCCCTGGAGCTCCGGGCTCGCCCGGAGAGAAGCCGTTGCCTTTCATGAGCCTCGCCCGCCTGGCACCCGGGACGCCCTCCCCCCCGAGAGAGGCGGGGGGGGGGCGATTTCCCACACATGCCCAGCCCCAGGGACTCAGTCTGAGACCCCTCCCCCAAGCGCCATCATTCTGTCTAAACTAGCTTCAGGAAGTGCCCGCCTGCTATGTGCCAGGCCCTATGCCAGCTGCTGGGGTTACAAAGACAGAAAGCAGATTGGGATTCACACTTTTCCTAGCTCGCCTCGCCGGCCAATCTGCACAGGGGCCCCCGCCCGGGCCCCAGATCCGCAAAGCCCTTAGTCAGGAGGGCAGAGGCATTTCTAGGGTCAGGGAGAGTGGGCATCTGCCAGGGCGCAGGGGGCCGTGGGTGTCAGTTTCGTGCGAGGAGTCTCAAAATGCTCCATTTCTTCGGAGTGGGTGTTTTCAGGCCAGAAAATCCATTTGATTATGGAGCACCATGATCCCACTTATTACCGGAGGACCAGAGCCGGAAACCTGTCATTAGCAGTCTCACCTAACCTCACTCTTTGTTCTGTGGCGAGTCACAAGCGGGCACCATCTCGGCCTAGGCTTGAAATGTGGGGCCAGCCTCTGTTGCCCGCCGCCTCCTTGACCCTGCCCCCCCCCATCCCCTCACCCTGTCCGGCTTTCTGCCCGTTCCTTCGTTCAGCATCTCTGAGGGCCTCTGGGCCCCAAGTGCTGCTTAGAAATGCACCATCCCTGCTGCAGAAGGGCTCTTCTGGGGAAGGAGGAAGGAGAGGAGGTCATCCTCTGGGCCAGGCTCTCGCCTTTCAGAACGGGGGCCCCTTTAGCCCCCCCAAACCAAGCCATTGCAGTTGTAGTGGAGAACGGCCGTCCCTTCCTCCCATACCCCCCTCTGCAGGTGAGGGCCGGGGTCCCTCACTCCCCAGCTGGGGAGAGGAAGAAGATCCTGAGTCTGGAACCCCCTGTGCAGTTTGTGGCCTAGAACTGGAAAATGGGTCGGGGCTCTTCAGAGTGGGCTTTTCCCCAAAACAATAAATAGATATCCCCTCCCTCGAGCCGTGAATGTCCAGATAACCTGATTAGGCTGGGCTGGGGGGATGGGCGGGAGGCTGGCTCCGGGCTGGGACCCCCCACCCACACCCCTTTCCTTCCCTTTTGGAAGAGAGAACGGAGGGGAAACCCCCGCCAAGCCCCCTGTTATTGTTCACGCCTCGTCTCCCACCAAAGTTATTAAATTTCAGTCCACGAAAAAATAAATCCATTTTTATTGCAGCCGGAGGAGCCGAGGGGCTTTGCTGCTTTACCTTTTTTATTTTTCAAAGTCCTGTTAAATCTCGCAGCGATGAGCCGGGAGGCCGGCCCGGCCCGGCGCCTCCCAGGCAGTTACGGGTTTTCTCTCCCTCTGATTCCACTCACAGACGTGGATGGATGGCTCGGTCCTCCCTGTGGAACAGGAGGCCTGGGGAGGAGGGAAAGGGGGAGGAGGAGCACACCTTCCTCCAAATCTCGGGGCTTTCTCCCTGCTCCTGCCTCGCCCCAAGACTTGCCTCTCTCTTATAAGTGTCTAAGGCAGATCCTGGGAGGTCTGGTTGGTTTGATGGGCTCAAGTGAGATACGACAACTTTAAAGAGCTAAATGTCATTTACTATCCTACCACTCACGAGTCCGTCTTCTGATTTCTATCCTCCATTATGTTGACTTAGGCCTAGAAAGGACCCCAGAGCTCACTCAGCTTCTCTTATTTTAATTTTTATTTTGAATTGATATGGAAACTGAGGCAGAGGGCTTTTCTCTGACGTCACACACAGATCCTGCCCATAAATGCTTCTCCCGCCTGAGGTTCTGACGAAAGTAGATGGCACTCTCTGAGCCTGTCTGGGAGTTCTCTCCCAATGCCTGATAGCGTCCTGCCCCCATTCATCCCAAGTCCAAGGCGGAGGATCTCAAAGCACTTCCCAGATCTCATTGTGGCTCAGAGAGGGGCCAGAAAGGCTCCAGCACTGCCCCCCCCCAGGACCTTCCAGAGATAAGGGCCCGCTTCCAACCGAGGGCACCCCAGCACAGACCGCACCCCTAGAGGCGTGCAGGGCAGACCGGGAAGGGCAGCCAGGCTCGGAAGGCCCAACCTTTCTGCCATCGTGACCCGCCCTGAGGCCCTTGATGGTTCCCTGGCTACCTCTGTCCTTTGCTGACCACAGGGA
This sequence comes from Sarcophilus harrisii, assembly GCF_902635505.1. NCBI lineage: Eukaryota > Metazoa > Chordata > Mammalia > Dasyuromorphia > Dasyuridae > Sarcophilus > Sarcophilus harrisii. Next base: position 242,954,347 of record NC_045431.1, read on the forward strand.
GGCTGCAGAGAGCTGGGGACTGCCCAGGGGCACAGAGGAAGTCATGGTGGGCCACGGGCCGCACTCCCAGTGTGACTGTTCCCTCCACACACACACCCCCACTGCTCTCTGCCTCTATATGTGCAAGGGCCCTTCAGGCCCCCCAGAAAGATGAGCACAGCAGATCCAGGGTCAGAATGGGCCCCTCTGGGGATCTCCTCGGCCCTCCTGCCTTCCTCTTAACTGATCTCCCTGCACTCCTCTTTCCCTTCACCTTCCTCAACAACTGCCATAAACCCCAGGGTCCAGGATCACATGATCTAGTCTCAAAGACCTGCTGTGGCTCCCCATTGCCTCCAGGATCAAATTCTGAACTCCCTGCCGGGCATTTAAAGGTGTTCACTGTGAGCCACAGAGCTCCCTTGACTGACATAGTTTGTCTAATTCTCTGCCACACTCCTGTTTTCCAGCCAAATTGGCCAATCTCCCACCGCCGCCCCCTTGCCTGCGCCGCCCCCTGGACATCCCCGTCCCGTCCCGTCCAGCAGGGTCAGCACTTTCTCTCCTGAAAGCGTTTTAGGTTGGTGTGTTCTGTTCCCCTCCCTCCCCGCCCCTCTTACCCCCCTATCCCTCATCTGGCAGGACAGAAGCTCCTGGGGGGCAGGGCTTTTGTAACTTTTTCTTTGGGTTCTTGCCCACTGGGCCTCTGTCTCTGTGCTTTGCACAAGGTGATAATAAAAGTGCTTCTCCCCTTGGATGGAGCAGAGGACAGGCCCGGCTCTCTGCTTGGCAAAGTTTGTGCCCAGTGGGCAGAGCATGGGGCCTGCTGCCAGGAACCCCAGGGGCTCTCAGCCAGTGCCCTAAGACCTCTCTGGGCCATTTCCTTTCAGGCAGTCTCAGTGCCTTCACTCCCCCCCTGCCCCCCGGGCCTGTGGGCTTGTGACAAGGTGGCTCTTGGGCACCAACATGGTTCCAAGTCCCTTTGAGAATGTTCAACCTCCTGCACCTTCCTGCAGGACGCTGGGTCGGACGGTGGCTAAGGAGGCTCTCCCAGTGCCATTTGTGAACGTCTGGCAGGCGCTGGAGCCATGGGGGCCTAGAGACAAGGTCCTTGTCCTTCTGTTTCCCTTGGGGGAGTGGCGAGATACCTCTGTGGGCGTGGCGGGGGCGACGACATATCTAAGTGTGAAGGGGGGGCAGCGAGATACCCCCATGAGAGAGAGAGAGGCCAAGGCCGAGGGTGCCAGGGCAAGGGGCCGGCTCTGCCCTGAGGACCGAGGGGGTGGTACAGCCCCCTCCCCACCCCCAACTCCCACTCAGGGTCCCGGGAGATGCTGGATCTTGAAGGAGAAAAATGTTTGAGCGTGTGAGCGTGTAGCATGTGCATGTGTGAGTGTGTGTGACCACATACACAGGTGAGCGTGGTTCCCAGCCTGAGACCAGGCCCTTATGTTTCATTTGCCTGCACCTGCCTGCAGGAGGGGGCGCCAAGCTGGAAGGAGCGCCCCTCTTTTCCCAGCACCCCGACTCCCTGACAAGGGCCCGGTCTCCTGTCATCCTGTGAGGGCTCCCTGTACGCCCAATTTGCCGGGCGGGGGCCCAGGAGCCGCTCCCCCCTGCGAGCCCCCTCCGGTGCTCTGGCGGCTGGAAGAGGGAGCTATTGTCTGCACTAATTGCATTGTGGGGCCCGGGTTCTCACGTTCGGCTGTCTAATTTTGGTGCCTTTATTAAACGTGATTGCCGGCTGACAGCTGTGGGGGAACTCACGGGGAGGAGCCGTGTCAGGGCCGCAGGGCGCCTACCAGTTTGGGGAGCAAGAGGAGAGCTGGTGGGGAGGGCGCACAGGGCTGTCTGTCTCTCTGTCTGCCTGCCTATCTGCCTCTCTCTGCCTGCCTCTGTCTGTCTGTCTCTCTGTCTGCCTGTCTGTCTGCCTGTCTGTCTCTCTGTCTGTCTGCCTGTCTGTCTCTCTGTCTGTCTGTCTGTCTGTCTCTGTCTGTCTGTCTGCCTGCCTGTCTGTCTCTCTGTCTGTTTGTCTGTCTCTGTCTCTCTGCCTGTCTGTCTGTCTGTCTGCCTGTCTGTCTGTCTCTCTGTCTGCCTGTCTGTCTGCCTGCCTCCCTGTCTGTCTCTCTGTCTGTCTCTGTCTGTCTCTCTGCCTGTCTGTCTGCCTGCCTGTCTGTCTGTCTGTCTCTCTGTCTGCCTGTCTGTCTGCCTGTCTGTCTCTCTGTCTGTTTGTCTGTCTCTCTGCCTGTCTGTCTGTCTGTCTGCCTGTCTGTCTGTCTGTCTCTCTGTCTGCCTGATCTATCCCTAGCCTCCCTAGTCTATCTCTCTGTCTGTACTATCTATGCTCTGTCTGATCTCTATGTCTAGCCTAGTCTGTCTACCTGCCTCCTGATCTAGTCTCTCTAGTCTCTGATCTGTCTCTCTAGTCTGCCTAGTCTAGTCTAGCCTGCCTCCCTAGTCTGATTCTCTCTGTCTGTCTCTAGTCTGTTTGATCTGTCTCTCTGTACTGTCTATCTGTCTGATCTGTCTCTCTCTCTTGTCTGCCTCTATCTGATCTGTCTCTGTGTTCTCTGTCTCTATCTAGTCTGTCTATGTGATACTGTCTCTGTCTCCCTGATCTATCTGTCAGATCTGCCTCCTACTATGTCTCTGTCTGATTGATGTTGTCTCTGTGTCTCTCTCTGTCTACTGAACCTCTCCTATCTATTTATCTGTCTCTCTATCTGATCTGTCTGTCAGATCTACCTCCTGATCTCTCTCTGTCTGTTTGATCTCTTCTAGTCTCTCTGCCTGTCTGTCTGTCATCTCTCTCTCTCTGTCTGTCTCTCTGATCTCCTGTCTCTCTAGCCTCCTATCTATCTCTCTGATCTGATTTGTCTGATCTCTATCTAGTCTCTCTAGCCTAGTCTGCTCTCTCTAGTCTCCTATCTGATCTACCTACTCCCTATCTGATCTCTCTGATCTGTATTATCTATCTCTATCTGATCTATCTCTCTATCTAGCCTAGTCTATCTACCTCCTCCTATCTATCTCTCTATCTGCTCTCTCTGTCTATCTCTCTATCTAGCTCTATCTATCTGTCTCTCTCTGATCTCTCCCTTCTATCTATCTGTCCTCCTACCCTATCTCTGTCTATTTTCTATCTCTCTACCTATCTGTCTCATCTCCCTCCTATCTCTCTCTGTCTATCTATTTATATCTATCTCTATCTATCTATCTATCTACCTATCTATCTATCTACCTCCTCCCTGTCTGATCTCTGTCTATCTATCTCTCTATCTACCTCGTCTTCTCTCTTATCCTCCTGTATCTCTCTCTCTCTCTACTGCCTACCTCCTATCTCTCCTTCATCTACCTGGCCTGCATCTCTGTCTATTTCTTCTACTCTATCTAACTCCTACCTCATGCATTCCTCGCCTAGTCTGTCTCTGATCTGTTTCTGTCTAGTCTGTACCTTCTAGTCTTACCTCCTATCATCTAACTACGCTATTCTTCTACTCTACTATCTAGTCAGCCTCCTATCTTCTCTCATGATCACTTCTATTTATCTGTCTCTATCTCTCTGATCTGCCTGTCATCTAGTCCTGCCTCCCTATCTTCTCTAGCTCTGATCTGTCATCCTGTCTCCCTCCCTTCTTACCTCTGTCCATGCCTGTTTATCTATCTCTATCTGTCTACCTCTGTCTCCTATCTGTCGTATCCTCTCCCTGTCTGTCTCTCTCGTGTCTATCTGTCTCTCTTCTGCCATCCCTAGTCTAGTCAGTCTGCCTGCCTAGCTCTGATCCTGTCCTGTCTATGTCTCTCTCGTGCTGCTTGTCCTGCCTCCTATCTGTCTCCCTGTCTGTCTGTTTCTGTCCAGTCTGTCTCTCATCTAGTCTGTCCTGTCTGTTCTGCCTGCTCTCTACTACTGTCTGGACTGTCTCGTTGTTGTCAGTCTCTCTGCCTTCATGCCTCCCTAGCTATCTCTCTGTCTGTCTTCTGTAGTCTCTGTCTCTCTGTCTGCCTGTCTGTCTGTCTGCCTGCCTCTCTCTGCCTGTCTGGCGTCCTCCCTGTCGGTTTCACCCCCATTCTGTGCCAGTTCATGGCACCCCTGCTGAGCAGTAACCAGGTTCTTTGTACCTGAGGCAGGCGGCCTCTGGGTGTATGAGCCCTACATGGAAGACGCCCCCCCCCCCACCCCGTGCTGGGCAGAGCCGGGAGGTCAGGCCTCCCACCCCCCCAGAACCAGCCCCCATTTATAGCTTTGTCTCCATCCCACTGAGCTCCTAGTTCTAGACCTTGCCCCAGCTTAATGGGCTCCAATTTTGGGGCCTCCTGTGCCGCTCCTCCTCTCCACGGCTTGGACAGGGCCCAGGCCAGGGCCTTTTCTGCCCCTCCCCCCAGAATCACGGGCCCCAGGAAGCCGTGTCCATTTCCCTTTCCTGGGTGACTGGCCCGGGAAGTAGGTGCTTGCCGGTCCCCAGCCTGGGCACCGCCACTCTTCCCCTCGGGGCCGGGGGCCTGCCAGGACATCCTGTGTCCCGGGCGCCGGCCCTGCCGCTTTCCCCGGAGCTTTAGGGCTCATCTGGCAGCCGGGCAGGAGCCCGGGGCCACACGGGAGGGGGGGGGGAGAAACCCCGCGTCTACGCCTGCCCTTCGCGGTTGGACTTTGGAGGGGGAGGGGAGGACCTCGGCCAAGGCCCCTCCTCAGCTTCCCCCAAAAGGATTGGGGTCAGAGTCCCCTCCCTTCCCCATCCCCCAGGGCGGGCCTCAGGCTCCGGCCTGGCCCCGCCCCTGCCTGCCCCTCCCCCACCCCAGGCGGATCGGCTCAGCCCGTGTCCCCTTTAATTTCATCTGCCTGACAGAGCGCTAATTAAACAAAGTGAGGCGCATTATTACTTGATTAAATTTTTTATTGGCAGTTTAATTGGTCCGGTAGTTGCCCCATGGGGAGTCTGGCGGTGCCCCTGGCGCTGGGGGAGGGGCCGGTCCCTCTGAAGGTTCGGGTCAGTACGAGCGGAGCCCCTCCCCCAAATGGTGCTCCCCCCCTCCCCAGCTGGTGCTCCCCGGGTCCCTCCCCCTGCAGACCCTCCTGGCCTGGGGGGCGCCTCTCAGGGTCCCCGACACTCTCCCTGTGGCCCCCAGGACCCCCCCCCCTTCCCTCAGGCTTTTGGTCTGCATCTCTAGGGCCGAGCAGAAAACGCCGAGGCGTTTTGCGCTGGACTGGGCAGATTGTCCATGTGTCTGGCCCCAGTTTTTGCCCCCGGGGCCCCTGTGCCAGTGGGAAAGGGGCTGTCCCCCTCTTTGCCCTGGGGAAAGAAATTTGGGACGGGTTCCTTCTGCCCTGGCCTGTAGGTGCAAAGGGTGTTATTGACCCAGTGACTGCTTGTGGGTTAGTCAGGGACATTTGGCCCGCTCTTGTGGCTTCTTGCTTCAAAAAAGGGGGGCCGGGGGGCTTGGTGGGGGCTGAGCTGGGCCCAAAACATGGAACCGGCCCAGAAGTCGGGGTGAGGGAGGGGCCCGCGTGTGCCCGGTACTTGTAGAGGGCAAAGAACCGGTTCCGGCCTGGTCAGGGAACAGCTGAATGCCCCCAATTGTGGGTGTGGCAGCTGGACACGTGCCCTGGGGGCCAAGGGGGCCATGGTGTCTTAGTGGCGGGTGAAATAGGGGTGGCGGATGCCCCGTTCCATGGGGGCAGAGTCAGATACTAGCGCAATCAGCAGGGGTGGGGGGGTGGGGGGAGGCTGGGCTGCTCAGCAGTTCTGCCCCCGGGGTTGCAGGAGGCGGTACCGGTTCAGTCCCCACAAGCCGCTGTTAGCCGGCTCTTGGTCAGCACCAACCACCCTGAGCCCCCAGCCTGGGAGGAGAGGACCGGGCGGCCTTCCCCCCGCCCCTCGCTCTAGTACCTTGCGTGGCTCCCTGTTGCTGCACACGGCACCCGGCCTGTCCTTCTGCACCCAGGTTCCCATCTCCTCTCCAGGCCGCTGGTCCGGGGCTGTGTCTGTGTCTGCCCCGGGGCCGCCTTCTGACCTTGCTCAGACCTCCCAGCCCAAAGGGTCCCAGAACACTCTGGCTTTCATTCACTCACTCCACGAGCATCTATTGAGTGCTTACTGTGTGCACGGCCCCCTATGGTCGCTCGTGAGCTTTCCTATTAGCTTGGTGGCCGCAGGGGAAGAGGTGGGGGGTCCGTGTGAGCCGTGGGGGCCAGAGAGCCGGCGCCGAGGCTGGGAATGGCGGGGCCGGGATGAGGGCCCAAGGGAGGCGGAGGAAACAAGGCATTGGTGGGGGGGGGCAGCACAGTTTTGAGCTAGTCTGGGGACGACTCAGTGGCAAGCCCTGGGGCCGTGGGGCTCAAGAATCATTGTGGGTGAACACCAGCAATATAAGCCATGGCCTGGTGAGCAAGACCAAGGAGGGCTGCTGGCTGAGCGCACTTTTTGGGGTGCCAGGAGCAAGCACCCCAGGGACACAGCAGGGGCATTCCCCCTCCCCCTCTTCTTCCTCCCCCTCCCCCTTCCTCCTCCCTCCTCCCGGCTCACGTGGCAGATGGGTGGCGGGGCTGCCAATGGAAGCAGCCAGAAGGAGTTGTCAGCCGGCCTGCTAATGAGCCACTTTACCAGGCCCTGCGAGATTGGGGGGGGGGGGGAGGTGGTAACGAGATCTAATTGGATGAGCTGAACTAGTTAATTAGAGGGAAGCGCAGGAGGAGTGGGCTGACGGCTCAGGCCCTTTCCAGAAGTGGTGGCATATCCGGCCGGGGCGAGCCCCCAGAGAGGGCGGGCGGCAGCTGGGAAGGGGCCACGGGCACCTATGGGCAGGGGCAGCCCCGCGTCTGCCAAGGCCAAGGGGGGAGCGCCCAGAGGGCACCGCAGAGTGGGCCGGGAGCTCGGCCAGGCCCCTGGTACCTCAGCCCGGGGCACGTGCCCTCCTTTGTGCCGCTGTGGCTGCCCCCTCTGCCCTCCTTCTGAAAAGCCAGGGTCAGAGGGCGCCTTCTCTCCTGCCCTGGGAGCAATCCTGGGGATTATAACGCGGTGCCAGGCGTTCATTAACACAGATGCTGCCTGTAGGATTGGGGGCAAGCCACTTCCTTGCCTTCTGGGCCTCAGTTTCCCTATCTGTAAAATGGAGGGTCCCTTCCCGCTCCAAGTCTGCAATCTGTGTTTCATCGGAGAGACTTGCCTCCCTCCAGGTCCCCCAGAAATGCCATGTACACAGCAGAGGCCTAATAAATGCTTTTTACTCCCATCACATCTGAAAGCCAACCCTTCCCCCATCACAGATGCTCACAGCAGGCACTTAATAAATGCTTGTAAACAGAAACGAGCTGTAAGGGAAGTCACGGGCCCTTCTGCTTTTCTGGGCTGACGCCCCCTCCCCCACCTTCAGCAGAAGCGGGGAGCGATTCTCAGCCCTCAGTTCTCTCTGGCTCCCGGAGCCTGGAACCCTGCCACTGGGTGCGGCAGCACGTGCCAGGGAGCCCATAGGGAGGCTGGGCACGACGAGGCGGCCGGTGGCTGCCCAGAGGCCCCCATGCACAACCCGGGCGCCAGCGTCCCCTGCGAGCGACGGCACCTCGGTGACGGGCCCGTCACCCTAAGGGCAGGGGCCGCCTGGGCTCGGGACCACCATGGAGCCCAGTTGTGAGGGGCGACATATGGAACCTCCACGCGCTTCGTACATAAGTGCCGACGCTGCGCCGCTGCCGTTACTGCCGCCGTGTGGCCGGGGCCAGGCTCTCCGAAGCACTCTGCGCGCTCCCGAGGGGCTGGGAATGTTCAGAGAATCACGGGAGGCAAAAATGTCTGCAAAACGCTCCAGAAACCCCCCCCCCCCCCGGCAGCTCTTATTCTTCGATGATGATGATGATGACATTGGGTGGTTAGTTACAAAATGTCATTAGAATTGTTATCCCATTTTGCAGATGTGGCAGCTGAGGCTCACCCGCCCTCATGTTAAACCAGAGCCGGCCCGTTTGCACGTGCAACTCTAGGCTCGGCCCCAGCAAACTGGGAGAGTTGGGACTCTGGGCCCCAACTTAGTCGTCTCCCCCTCCCCCCCACTCCAGCAGCAAGATTCAAACTTGACTCCCCGCTGACTCTGGTCTGCTCGTGCTCAGAGCTACGTGTGCCCCCCACCTTCTCTCCCCCCAAATGGCCGCCCGTCCCCAGTCCCAGCCTCGTCTCTCCCTTCCAACTCTTGGCTTTCCGTGGCGCTTTGCTGACGCTTCCCTTCGTGACATACATACATACGTACATATACATATGTGATATTTCTCGGACATTATCGGGGACCCCCAGAGATCCTCCTTCCCTCAGCATGCTCAGTGCCTGGCTCTGTCTCCCTCTCCCTCGCACCCCTCCCCTCAGTCTATAGGTCTTCACCATGGACACTGGTCTTCCTTCCTTCCCCGAGCTCCCCCTTCCTTAGTCCGCTCACTTCCCATGACCCACGGCTCTGGCCACACGGAGATGCCATCTCCCCCAAACTCTCTCACACAGAATCTCATCTTCCCGAGCCCTTCGGACGCCCAACCGCGTTCTCTTTCATCTCCGGGACCTCCAAACACCGGCCTCTGTTCTTTCCCAAGCCATCCCCCTTTGCCTGGTTACATTTCTTCCCATCCCATCTTTTTTCTTAACTTGTAAAATATTTATTCATTCATTCATTTTTCATTCATTTATGTTGCCCCCTCCCCATCATTCCCATTTGTGAACCAGTTCAACTCTATCCCTGTCCCGGACTCTGCAGATCTCCTGCCCGTCACCCCCACCACCGGATTTCTCCCACCATTGATTTTCCCCCTTGGTAACTGCCATGGAGCCGAGTAGAGCTGGTGGGAATCCCTGTCATTCTTCCTGGGTGGGCTGCAGATTCCTGCTGTTACATAATCTCCCCCTGGTTCTCACTGCAGCACAGCAGCCCTGCTCCTGCTCCTCCCTAAGTGACTCCTCCTCCTCCCTGACTCCTGCTCCTCCCTAAGTGACTCCTCCTCCTCCCTGACTCCTGCTTCTCCCTAAGTGACTCCTCCTCCTCCCTAAGTGACTTCTGTTCCTCCTTAAGTGACTCCTGCTCCTCCCTAAGTGACTCCTCCTCCTCCCTGACTCCTGCTCTTCCCTAAGTGACTCCTGCCCCATTCATCTCCACTTGCAGCCTTCCTTTTCTCCTCCAAAGTCTTCTATCCCATGGGGGGGGCAGCTTCTAGGAGAAACACAGCAGTAATCCCGAGGTCCCGACTTCAGGGGAGCTACCGCTCTAACCCTCCGTTTGTCAGCGATCCTAGTCTCCTGGCCTTAGGAAGACTACAGTGGAGTCCTACAAACATTGCTTATGGCCGATGGCAACGCACTGGTCAGTGATAAAGGGTTTCTGAGACAAATGGTGACGGTCACAGACTACTTCTCAACTACCCCCCAAACCATAAAATTCAACACTGGGGGGCCCCAGACCCCTCCTCAGTTCTATCTCTGTGCCATAAAATTAGCGGGTCAGTGACATGAGGACCTGGATCTGGGTCTTTTCCTATAAATTTGTCTCCCCGCTCCTGGTTCTTTGATAAATCCTTTTGGAACTTGGCCCATTCAATTGGTGTTACAATTATAATAAACTTTGCCCCTTGACTTGGAGACGGATTCAAGTCTGTAAATTCTTTTGAGGCGGCTGGCCACGCCAGTCTGTGATCCCTTTGGGGTCTCTTTGGAACCCCGACACACCATCTCCTCCAGCGCCCCCTCAGGTGTTTTGCTTTACACCCCACACTTCCCGACCTCTCTCATCTCTCAGGCCCCCAGTATCTTCTCCCACAGTCTCTGATGAGGAGATGGCCCCCCTTTTTTTTTTGCCAAGACTGACCCCTCAATGAGCTCCCAGTTCTCCATCTTCCTGTCATCCTAAGAGATGGACACTGTCTGATCTTATCTCTCCTCATCTGTTCATTCCCTCCTTGCCGCCTAGAAACGTTCCCCCATTGCCTCCATTAAAGAGCCGCCCGAGCCCCCTCCAGCTCTGAGCTCTCCTCCCTTCCTGGCCAGAGTCCCAGAAACCGCCCGGGGAAGCTCGTCCTCCTCTCCCCCCTGCAGCTTTTGCGGGCTGGCTCCCTGCTTCATCATTCCATGGAAGCTAATGATGATCTCTTCATGGCCGGCCCCGTGGCTGTTCTTAAGCTCCCTTCGGCATCAGACTCTATTGGCCGGCCTCTGCGGCCGGTCTCCGCTCTGGCCTTCCAGCCCAGACCCCTCCCATCCCTCCGTCCCCTCGGCTACCTGTCATTATCATAATGCAGAGGCCAAATGCCCTCTGACTGGGGGCTCCCGGGTTCTGCTTTGGGGTTTATCCCTTTTCTCTCTCCGTCCAACATGGGGGTCTCACCAGGCCTCCCGAGCCCACGGGCCGCCTCTGTCCAGACTCCGCGGAGCCAGTTTGTCCATCTCTGGAGAATTGGTCCCCGGCTCACTAACTGCCCAGCGGGCACCACACAGGCTGGTGCGGGGCAGCCCCAACATGGCCAAAGCCGATCTCACCGTCCGCCCCCGGGTCTTTCCTGCTTTCTGGCTTCCCTGTCCCTGCCAAGGGTGGCTTAGTGTCAGCCAGACCGAAAACCTCCGCGGCGCCCCTGCCTCAACTAAAGCAGTAATCCGGGGGGCCGCCCGCCTCCCATCGCTGCCCACTGCACCCTGCAGCGCCAAAAACAACTCCAAAAGTCAGTGGGATCGCCCTCCCTCTCCTCAGTCATTTTACTGGCTCCCCATTGCCTCCTAGGAGAGAGTGCGCAACTCTGCCTCGCCAAGTCCGCTTCCCAAAAAAAGTGGTGCCGTTGGTCTAAGTAGCGTCGTCAGTCTGGATGGTGCCATTGGTCCAAATGATGTCATTGGTCCAAGTGCATCATGGGTCCGGATGGTGCCATTGGTCCAAGTGCATCCTCAATCTGGATGATGTCATTGGCTCCCTGAAGGCCCGTCCCAACCACCAGCTGGAGGACCAGGTGTGAATTCCTCCCTTGGCATTCGGAGCCCCCAAAGCCGCCACGTGCGGAGAAGCCTGTCCTTTCCCGGTCCTCGCTCCCGTTCTGGAGCTCTGGGCTGGCCCACGGCCGGTGGCTCATCCCGCCCTGTGTCTGCACCTTTCTGTGAGGGAGGAAGCCCCTCGCAGTCAGAGATCGCGCCTCTGTGGCCGTCCCCCAGGGCCCAGCTGGCTCTGTGAAGGACCGGTCGATGGCATTGGTTCTTGTCTGGGGCCCGCTCGTTTTCAGAGGGCCTGGGGAGCATAGGTGAAACCCGCAGGGGAAGCGAGGATAATTGCTGTCATCATCATTTTCCTGGGAATGCTTGTTATTAATATTAATCTCGTTAATTATTTATAATTCTGTCAACTCATCCCCGTGGTCTCTGGTTGGGGTCGTCGGTGCCAGGCTTTTAGAGGGACTGCAGGAGACCCGCTGGCTGGGCTCCTCGCTCCGTGCTCCCCATCCCATGGTCCCCGGGCCCCCCCCCCCCCCGCCGGACCTGGCCCCAGGCTCTCCCTGTGGAAGGGGGCTAGGGTTAGTGGGGGGTGGAGCCCGCTTCCCTCAATGGGGTGTGAACATGATTACACCATGTGGGGGGGGGGCGGGACCCCGAGGCTGCCTCCTCCAATGCCTTCACTTTGCAGATGGGGAAACTGAGGCCTGAGGAGGCGGGACTGGAGCTCCCCTCCTCAGTTCCATTTTCCTGGCACTTCCCGTGACTGTTTTTGCTTTTCCAGAGTTGGGGTGACAGTGGAGAGGGGGCTGGGCTTCCCATGCTTTAGGATGGTGGACGGGTTGTCGAGGGAGCCCTCAAGACCTCCGGTCGAACTTTCGGCCCTGACGTTCCTCAGGCTCGTGTCCGTTTCCCAGATAAGGAAGCTGGTCCGGCTCGGCCTTGGGATCGGGGCCTCCAAAGAGCCGTTCCCCAGCCCTTGCTCCTGGTCACCTGCCTTGTGCTTGGGACGCCCGTGTCCATCTGCCCCCTGCCCCCGCCCCGGGCCCTGCTTGGCCATCTCAGCTCTGAGGCTCGGGAAGCCGGTCCTGCCCTCCGGCCTCCACGTGCCCCCCGCCCCAACACCCCCATCTGGCTCCCGGCCCTGGGACCCCTCCCCTCCTTCCCCCAGGCTCTGGGCTCTGCCATCCCCATGATCACAGAGAGGGAAGCCATCAGCAGGGCTCCCCAGGCCCAGGCTTCCTGCTAGGCCCGGCCCAGACCAGGTCAGGCCACAGGGCCCGGCAGGACACAGGGATTCTTTGTGAGGGACCCTGCGGGCTCCCCCCCCCCCGGCCCCTGCCCCTGGGTCAAGGCGGCTCAAAGGCTGCCCTCTGTCTGGCGGCCCCCCAGGGAGTGAAATCTGGGCCCTCACAAAGGGAGCTTTGAGCTCTTCCAGGCAGGAAAACCAGGGCTTCCTTCAGAAGCCTGTGCCCCTCACAAGCCCGGTCTGTGTGAGGCTTCCGCGGGCCCCCCGAGGGGAGGCAGCTGGGGGGAGGAGACTGTCCTGCAGAGGCCGGGGGAGTGGGTGCAGCCCCCCGCGGGGGAGGCAGCTGGGGGGCTATGTCCTGCGGAGGTCTCCCCCACTCAGGGGTCCTGAGGCAGGCCCAAGGCCCCCAGGAGCCCCCACGGAGTGTTCACGGAGCGAGGGCCGCAGAGGAACAAAACCCGCTCAGATCCAGCCAGAGAGCATCCGGCCCAAAGGTCATCTTTGTTCCCGGGGGACGGCAGCTGTGTCCCTTTCACGGTGCCGGGCGAGCACCCCCATGGGGAGGCAGCCGTTCAGCTTGGCATTTGGCTCCTGAGGAGGCTGACCTTGGGCCTCCTCTGTAATGGCCCTGGGGGGCCATGGGGGCGAGGAGGCTCCCAGACCTGGAGACTGGCAGCAGGGAGCTGCAGATCTGGCCAGGCCCTCCCCCTCTCTTCCTCTCCGGCCGGGGATGGGGCTTTCCCAGAAACCCCCTCCCTTTCCTGGCCCAGAGTGCCCAGGACCAGACTCTGCACTGGGACAGCTGTGGCGGGCCTGGGGGTGCAGGGGAGGCACCCAGATGGAGACCAGGAGGCCCTTCCCAGCCATTAGGAGGGAGGCCCCCTTCCCCCAGAGGCCAGGAGACCCCTTGTGGATGCTGGAGGCAGGGTTATTGGGGGAGCCCCTGCCCCTGGCAGTCCAAGCCCCTCTTCCCCCCAGAGCTTCCTCCAGTATGAGCGGAGCTCCTGGCCCTCCTGGTTCTGGCCGGCCCGGTGCTTGCTCCCTGAGCCGCACCTGTGGGTTCCCAACTCCTAAAGGCCCCCAAATCTCCCCTCTTCTTGTGGGGCCTCCTGCAGAGCCCATTACAGTTACCCTTGTACATCAAAGGCTCCCACGGGAGCAGAGCTGAGCCAGAAGGCCCCTTCACCCACCCACCCAGCCCCTTCTCCCTGCAGAGCAGGGGAGGGGAGGCAGAGAGACTCAAGTACAAGTCCTGCCTCAGACATATCTGACCAGCTCACTCAAAGCCTCTCCCGGCCTCAGTTTCCTGATCTGTAAAATGGAACAGTTGCCCAGCCTCCTTCCCCGTTATTTGTAAATGTTTGTAAAGCACTTCCAGACCTCATGCCATGTAACTGCTAATTATTATCATTATTTATCATTAATCATCCCCATTACTGTAGTCCCAAGGTGACGGGTCACATCTGGCAGAGCCGGGATAAGTTAGGTCGCATACTGGACTCAAGTCTCAAAGGCCGCGGCCTGATTTCTGTCTGGGCCCTTGCTGACTTTTGTGCCTCAGTTTCCCCTCCTGCAAAAACTGCTTGGGAGTCAGTTTAATCTAATTAGCAGCAGAGGGGGAAGCCAGGGGGCCCTGCCCCCAAAGGCTCTCCCATTGCACTTGGGCCCCCAAAGATGGCCCAGGCCCGGGGTCCGGTCCCCACCCCCGCCTTCAGTCACCATCCTAGCCAGAAAACAGGTCCCTGACCGTCTCACCCTGGAGTGCTGTGTCCCTTCCCCGCGCCTGGCCCGGAGGCCGTTACCTCTGCCGGGGGGTGTCTGCGCTGACCAAGCTCCCTGGACCTTTGTCTCCCCAGCCCAGCCCGTGCCCAGCAGGTTCGGATCTCCCTGAGCTGGGGGTTCCCTCCGGGGTTACAGATCGCCCCTCATCCCTGTCTGCCCGTCCGTGGGACTCTGCTCTTTCCGTTCATTTGGCAGCCCCTCAAACCGGGCGCACCCCCACCTTTTCTCAATCCCGGGGGTCAGTGAGGTACGTGGGCACCCTCGGGCCCCCCCCAAACATTTCTCCGGGTGTTTTTGTGCCTGAATCGGGCTCCTGGCTCCGTCTCTCCCTGGCAGAATTGGGGCAGAGTGTCTGGGTGTCCCCATTTATCTATCATGGAGCACACTTTCCCTCCTAGGATCTGGAAATTGGGGGGGACTGTGGGACCCGCCTAGGAGGGAAGCGTGGGCAGGATCCCCCACCGAGACCCTCGGGCTGCTCCCTTCCCCAGCCGAGCCCCCCGGCTCCTCCTGGTGTCCTGCCAAGGACACCATCCATCAAACCTGCCTGGAGATTTTCAGGAAAGGGCCTGACGTCCCGGTAAAGTGATCGGAGGCGGCCTCCGGGAGCTGCTCCAGGCTCGGCGCTCTCCCTTTCTGCCTCTGACTCGGTGCCAGGCCCAGGTAGGGACCATCAGTCAGGCGTGGACCCAGATAATGGCCCCGGAGCTTCCGCGGTGAGTTGGTGGCGCAGCTCTAGCGTGGCAGGCTTGGCACGGCGCAACGCCCCAGAGCTGGTCAGCACCCAAGCACCCGTGGAATCCAGCCCTGGAGAGTCCCTGCCAGCCCCTGGCACGGACCCTCTCTGCGGGCACGGGGTCCTGGTCGGGCCCTGGAGATGGGTGGGGAAGGGAGAAGTCTGGGCTTTCCCCATAGGATTTCAAGGCTAAAGAATGGGGGTGCCAGCCTTGCCCACAGTCGGGCAGGCGGTAACAGCTGGCCAGCTGTCAAGCTGTAACATGGCCCAAGGCTGGACAGCTCCATGGAGGCGAGAGGCTGATGGGGGCAGTGGGGAGCTACAGAGGGAGGGAGGGAGGGAGTCGCAGGGTCAGGCCCTGAAAGAGATGATCCTGACAGCACGCCCAAGAGCAGGGGCTGGAGGGAGGGAGGAGGCCATCCCCGAGGCAGGTGCAGAAAGTGGTCCAGGTGAGAGGCGTGGAGGCAAGAAGGGGGCCCAGAGCAGAGGTACCGTGGAGGCCGGGCAAAGAGACCCGGGCTGGATAGGGGTCCAGGAAGGGAGGGGACAAGAGGAATAGAATCTGAGTGCCTGGGGGGGGGGTGCCCCCCCAGCAATGGAAAGTCCTAAGTCAGACTCAGACCCTCCGAGCGGGGGATCCTACGGCCGATCCCAGTATGAGCAAATGGGCTTGGAGCACTTCTGGGACCAGCCCAGTGACGTGTTGAAGGCAGGAGTCTTCCTCTCAGCCTCGGTCTCCCCATCTGTAAAATGGGGCTTACAAAGCTTAGCTTCCCTACTGTGAAGGGTGAGATGAGATTGTAAATACAAAAGCCTTGGGGAAAACTGAGTATTCTCCGGATGTGATGAATTTGATTCACTATAGACTGGAGTGGCTGGGGACGTGGGCGTTGTGCTCTGAAGACCGGTAACAAGCCAGGCTTTAATGGTACACAAAAACCCCGTGATCCTTGAGCTCTAAGCCCCCTTTCCGATCCCTGCTCCCTGAATCTGTGGAAACAGATGTGCCAGAAATGTGACTTCATCAGAGAGATACATCGATGACAAGTGGAGAGACAGATGATAGATGGAGACAGATAAATGATAGATGGTTTATAGAGACAGATAAATGATATTGATGATTTATAGAGGCAGATAAATCATAGATTGATTGAGACAGATGATAGACAGATGATTGATCAAGACAGATAAATGATAGACAGCTAGATTGATAGACAGATTAATCGAGATAAATGATAGATAGATGATTGATCGAGACAGATAAATGATAGATGGTTTATAGAGACAAATAAATGATATTGATGATTTATAGAGATAGATAAATGATAGACAGATTGAGACAGATGATAGATGATTGATCAAGACAGATAAATGATAGACAGATAGATTGATAGAGACAAATAAACGATAGCTTGATGGCTGGATAGATGGACGGCTAGACGATAAATGTCAGTGATAGGTGATAAAGACAGATAAATAGATGAGAGAGGGCTAAATGTCTGGACAAATATTAGATTAATCGACAAATTAATAGATGAATGGATGCTTGATAAATCATAGACATGGGTGATAGAAAAATACATGATAGATTCTAGATGGGTAAAATGATGGACAAATGAATAGATAATAGGATGATTGATAAATAATAGAGATAGATGATGGAGATAAATAGATGATTGCGAGATTATAGAGAAAGGTAATGGGTAAATTGATGGACAAATGGAGAGATAATAGATGGTTAACAAATAATAGGGACCATTGATGGATTATAGATAGAGGGATGAGGGGATGATAGAGCACTGTTAGGCATTTAGTCTGTGTCAGGCCCCGGGCTAACCACTGAGGACACTGATACCAACACAAGGTTCTCTGCCCCAGGAGCTTCCCCCCATTCGGGGAAGACGACACTTCTAGAGGCTCATACATTGGAGCCGCAGCCCAGCACATGAGTGACCAGCAGGGCTTGCCCGTTTTGTGTCAGCTGGTTAGGTCGGCGCTGGCCCATGGGAGGAGCGCCGTAGCCCTCCGGCCCATCAGAGGCCATCGTCGGGGAAGGCCACGTGGGAAGCCCAGAGGCGGCACAAGGCTGCAGCTCGGGGTCAGACAGAGGAGGCCCTCCTTCCCTGGGGTCTGGGCTCCATGGGCATTTCCCAGAGTCACCCGGACCCCAGGCACAGGAAGGCAGAACTCGTACCGGGCTTCCCGAGGAGCCGAGTTCAGCACACGGCCCAGCGGGCCCTGCTTCTCCCCCCAGAAGACTCCATGCGTTAAATGAAAGGAAGCTGAGCCTGCCCCTCCCGCGGGCTCTCTGTGCGTCTCACTGTGGGGACTTGGAGGCAGCAGATGGGAGTTTGGGCTCAGTCTCCCCATCTGTGAAATGGGCCTCATAACCATGGGTCTGCCCGAAGGGCTGGCACATGGATGGCAGCGAGGCCGATGGACCCGGCCCTTGAGTAACGCTTGATGTTATTGGACGAAGAGCACAGGGCAGGGAGCGGCAGTCACAGTGTTGGGTCCTCTGGGAATGAATCTGTGAGCTGGGGCCTCCAGGGGCACGGGGGGGGGGGGGGGGGGGGGGGGCGCAGACAGGCCCGTCCCCACCCCAGAGAGCCCCTCCCCCTCAGATGGGCCGTCACAGGAGGGGCTGAGCTCCGTCGCTGGGGGCGCCCCAGTGGGGGCTCTTGGCCAGCCCGGCCTGGGCCCTGCCACCCCCTGTGCACCTGCCTGGCGGCCTCGGGTGGAGTGGGACCAGAATGGACCGAGGGAGGCGCCTTCTGAAGCTTTTATTCTCGGCTCCCCTCCCCGGGAGGCTGGCCGCCTACCACAGCTCCGTCCCCCGGGGCCGCCGACCCCACTGGCTCCTCTGGATGGGGGTGGGGGAGCTCAGGCCACAGCGGGAGCCCGGGACCCTGTCCTGGCTCCGGCCATCTGGGACCCAGCCTGGGTCTCATCCCCATGTGCCCCTGCCAGAGCCCTCCGCCTTTGGAAACCCCCCCTCCCCCTCCTCCCCTCCCCCTCCTCACCAGCCGCAGCTGGAAGCTCTCCTCCCTCCCATGTCCCGGCGCTTCATCTGCCTTGTCCCCGTCACGCTCTCCCTTGTGCTCATCCATGTACCTGTCAGCTCCCCTCCAGACACGCGGCTAAGCACGGATCAGAAACAATCAGACTCAGACGCTGAGAACGACGGGGAGGGGGAGGCTCCCGGGGCGCGCGGCCGGGGCAGGGGGGGCACAGGTGCCGGCTGCCCTTGGCTCCCACCGGCCCTCCCCGCACGTGTGTGACCCAGATAGAACAGGGCCTTCGTTGGGGGGACGCAGGGAGCTCCCCCCGAACCGGGGCCTGGGGGAGAATGCCCGGCCGCGGGGGGGGGGGGGTCCTGCCAGAGGTTAAAGGCCAGGTGTGATGTCGCCGCAAAGCGCTTCTGCATAAACAAAACCAGCACAGGCGCGAGAGACGGGCAGCGGGGAAGGCCTCACGGGCCTCCTGCAGGCACAGAGTGGGGGGGCAGCCGAGGCTTGGAGACCTACGACCAGCACATAGTAGGCGCTTCCCAAACACCCACTGGCCTAAGTGCGGCCGTGGGCAGACCCGGGAATGCCGCCTTCGCGTTTCCCCTCCCGGGAGAGGCCTCCATGGGGGTCTCGCACATTGTGGGGGGGGCGGGGGAGCAGCGGGCCCTGACCCGGCCCCAGAAAGGGCTCTGAGGGAACAAGGAAAGTTCGGTTTTCCCTCCACAAACACCCGCTCCCGCCCGGGGCCCAGTGGAGCCGGCGCTGAACAACCCAGAACCTTTTAATAGGATTTAGAGGAGCTGGAGTGCAGCCCCCCCCACCCCGGCTCCCCAATGGAGATTCTCTGGGTCCTGGAAGGGGGCTGCCTCCCGCCAGCCACACTCCATCTCCCCGCCTGCCCCTCCCCGGCTCCCGCCCTCTGCTCCCCGGCTCCCCGAGGGCACCGGCCCGAAGGCTGAGCTGGGGGAGAAGCCTCCGAGGGAGAGCCCTGAGGCCGGCCCGGGACCTCATCCCCGGAGCCCAGAGGGAAGGGACTAGGAGATCACACAGTCAGGGGGCACAGAGCAGGGCGGGACCAGGGCGCTGTGCATTGCCCTTCCCTGCCCCGACGCCACACGGGAGCCCCCGCCGGGCTCAGGCCGCGCAGATGAGAAGCCAGGCCTGCTGTTGCCCTCAGGGACCATGGGCCTACAGCCCCAGGGCTTCTCCCCACTGGTTTACAGAGGAGGAAACTGAGGCTCAGAGAGGGCTTGTGACAGGCGGTGAGGATGTGAACCCAGAGCCTCCGACTCCGGCGGCCCCGTAATGGTCTGGCTGGGGGGGAGGGGGAGAGAGGAGGAGGGAGGAGGGAGGAGGGAGGAAGGAGGAAGAGGGATTGAAGAAGAGGAGGAGAATCCACAGAGGAGGGGGAGGGAGCCTGCATTTGGATCCTCTGCCCCCCCCCCAGCCCACTTCCCCCCAACTCTCAGGAGCCAGCCTCCCGGCCGGGGTAGAAAAACAACCTAGGACAGGCCCAGCAGCCCCCCTGACCCCGGCCGGTCTGGGCCGGGCCCTCTCCAGGGGCCAGAGGTGCAGCCCGGAGGCCCACAGATGCCCAGAGCGTCCCCCTGGCTCCCTCTCCTGCCTCCCCTTCCCAGCTCTGCCCACAGGGAACATGGCAGCAGGCTGGGGGAGGGGAGGGGTCAGTCTGGGCCTGGTCCCGGGATCCCCTCCACCCCCGGACCCCCTCCCACCCAGGGAGAGCCATCGCTGGCGTTCCCAGAGCCTTTGGTGACAGACAAGATGTCGCCCGGCCCTCAGCTTCCTGTGTGACCTTGGGCCCCTCCCTTCGTTCAGGCAGCCTCAGTTTCCCACCCAATCAGTCAGAGACGTTGGCCAAGCCCCGCTTAAGCTTTTAGTCTTGTGATCTCCCAGCACCACGGATCGATGCGCATTTAGTAAACCCCTGCTGTATGCCAGGGATGCAGTTCTCCCCCAGAACCCCGTGGCAGTGCCCTTGTCCCTGATTTACAAAGGAGGAAACCGAGTTCGAGGTGAGGGCCATGTGGTCCCCTGGGTGCCCGGCAGGAATTGGGGCGAGGTTGGGAACCCCGGGGCCCCAAAGACAGGAAAACAGGCCCTCCCCCCGGCCCCAGGAGGCTGGCAGAGAGCGCTCCGAGGCCAGAGAGGGCCGGCGATCTCATTCTGCCTCGGGCACTTACTGCATTTCCTCCCTGCCTCAGTTTACTTTTGTGCCAAACAGGAACGGCTCCTGGCACCTAACTCCGGGGGGGGGGGCTCCTCCCACCACATGGGGCTCTCTGGACCTCTGCCAGGAGTCATTTGCTGTGGGAGATAAACGCCTCGGCTCCCTGAAGGCCCCCCTTTCCCCCCCCCCCTTTTTTACAATTTGCTAAATCTGCTGCAATCTGGTGCCGGAGATTAATTCAGGCGGGGGGGGGGCACCGTGGAGGCAGATATAGTGGGATTAGCCCCCAGTGACCCCGGTGACCTCGCTTCTAATGGAACCCAGAGACAGGCCGCAGAATAGCCCAGAGCAGCCGCCTCAGCCGGTCCCAGAGGCCGGAGCAGCTCCCGGCGGGCAGAGGCCGGCCTGGGGATCCAGGGCCGAGGCTGGGAGTGCTCTGGGCTGGCTCTCGAGGAGACCTGGGTGCGAATCCTACCCGCTGGACACGGGCCGGACGTGTGGCCCCAGAAACCCAGCCCCCCCTTTGACTCAGTTTCCTCGTCCGTGAAATGGGAATCAGAGTCGGGCGGAGCCCACGAGGTGGCTGTGGTTCGGACGAGACCACAGGAGGGAAGCGTTTCACAAATCCCGGGGTGTTCCCATTACTGGGGCCGTCTCGGGACGAGGGGCTCTCATAGGTCAGAATGTGGGCACCGGGCGCGGGGGAGGGGACCGGTGGACTTGGGCAGTGGCCGCTGGCTCCGTCCGGTGACCTTGCTGAGGGGCGGCCTTGGCTGGTCCTTAGAATTCCCCAAAAGGGCAGGACGGCCGGTGGTTTGTCCACAGGCTGACCTGGAGTCATCTCTGGCTGAGGGGCAGGGACCGGCATTTCACTCTGAGACTCAGTTTCCTGGTCTGTAAAATGTGGTCCTGATGCTGCAGGCCCTGCCGGGGCCCCATGACATGATGGGCTGAGGGCACCTGGAGCCACGTGATGGCGCCACGCTCTCTTCCCTCCCCTGCCCACTCTTGGCCTTCGGAAAGAAGAGCTTCCTGGCCTGGGGGGATGGGGGGGGGGGGGACCCGGCTGGTCCCAGCCTTCCCAGAGCTCTCCGGGGCCTGCCCTGCCCAGAGCCTTCCCGGGGTGTGGGCCCCGCCGGGCCGGGAGGGGGCTGGCTGCCCGTCCCCGGGGGGCTCCGCGGACCCCCCTCATTCGGCCCAGGCCGGCCCCGCTCTGGGGGAGAGGAGGCAGGGAGGGCGGGGGCGCTGGGGAGTGGAACAAGGCCGGGCAGAGCGGCAGCCCAACCTGCACCGAGTGATCCAACCATGGCGCCGAGTTACATCATCCCCTTTGAGCCGTGGGCCCAGCTGCTGCTCCGGTAAACACACACAAAGGCCCAGCACGGGGGTCGGGCTCCAGAGCCCTCAAACAGCCCTCCTCGTTTTACAGATGGGGAAACCGAGGCTTGCCCCAGGGCCCCCGGCCAGCGGCCAGCCTCCTTCCCTGCCTGTATAGGCTGACGGGGTCTTAGTGCATCAGGCGGCCGAGGCACACCCGGCCCTGGGAGGGAGGCTCTCTGAGGGAGGGACGGTGGCCCTGGAAGGAGGCTCTCCGGGGCGGGACAGGCTGCTATTTTGTCCATTAATTCTGTCCCCTGCCACTGTGCCTTTGCGGAGGCAGTGCCTGCTGCCTGGAATGCCCCTCCTTCCAAGTCCCACTCCTAGTTTGCTTCCCAGCTGACCCCAGAGCCTCCAGTGAGACACCCCCCCTCCCTTCAGCAGCCTCAGGTCCACAATGCCCTTGGCTTGGCCTTCCAGGATAGGTGGATCAGCCCATTTTACAGACTGGCAAACAGGTAAAGTGACCTGCCTGTGGCCCGCAAACCAGGTGCCGGCCGGACAGTCCATCATTCCCAGATTTTGCCTACTGGCCTTGCCCAACCACTCCCCGGAAGTCATTTTCCCTCTTACATAAATCATGGCGTCAGGTTGCCTGGCAGTTGTGGCCAAACGGCAGTAACGCTGCTAGGGTTCAGGGGCACTTGGCGCCCGGCACAGATGCTGGGAGGTGAGTCTC